>NC_134644.1:121427199-121734245 GCF_030463565.1 Pelecanus crispus
TAAAAGCAATGAGGGACCCTAAACTAGCTATTACCACTTGGGGAAGGATGTTGGAGTCATTTCGGACAGTTCTCGGAAAACAATGACTTAGTGCTCTGCAGGAAAATTGGATGATAGCAATTATTAGGAAGAGTGGAGAGTGAAGCTAAACACATCGTTTTACTGCTGTGTAAATCCATGACATACAGACACAGGTGGACATGACATATAGATGTAGTTGTTCCTTCTTTAAGAAGATGTAGCCAATCCAGAAAAGACACACAGAGGACAACAAAGACAATTATGCTGCCATAGAAGAGGAAACTAAATAGACAAGGCCTGATCACAATACAAGAGCTGATGGGTGTGTGACAAGATTGCCAGGCACTTGAGGCCAGGGAGCAGCGTGAGCGGCTGCTACTAGGGGGAGGCAAGACAGGAGCCACTGGTGACAGGGCAGGACGATGGCACGTCCAGCAAGGGTGCACTCCCCCAGCGCCGGAACAAGGCAAACAGAGCAGGTCCAGGGGCAGTCCCTGGTTCAGGCCCCAGTCACCACCAGGCACGTCCCCTGTCACAAGGGCATGTCCAAGGGCAAGAAAGTCAAGTCAACAAGGCCAGGCACACCATACCCACATACAGTGTAGTTCATGCAAGGACCAAGCACCAAGTCTTGGGCTTAAATGGGGCTTCTGGGCCAGTGGATGTGGGTGGGTCAGTCGTTCAGATGGTGGCTCCTCATTTTGTCTCTTGCTACTGATGGAGAAGAAGGGCTTCCAGCCATGAGGCACCTTAGCCTGTGCATCTGTGCAGCCTTGGAGCTTATTAGGGAATGGACCGGTTTCAATGATCTTTGTAAATGAATCAACAAAATGGAATGCACAATTTTACATCCAAATCTTGTGTTAATATAGTGACTAAATGATTCGTGATTCATTCCTGTCCCGCTCTGTTTGAGCAAAGGATAAAAATAAGCTGCCACTAGTTGGCCTTCTTTGCAAAACTAGAATCAATATTTTTAACTAAGAAAAGACTAATGAGGCTAAATGAAAAATAAAAAGACCAAAAGTTAAATAGGGAATTCTAACAGCTCTCTTCTTAAAAAAAAAAAAAAAAAAAAAGTCATACAAATTTATTTGTATATATATAACTCTGCACTAGCCATCAGTGCTATGAAACCACAGCAGCTGGAAAATGTATTCCCTTTTCTGTGCATGTTGTTGACCCAGTCGGAGGTCTTACAGTGAGTTGAAAAGATGTTACATTTCAAAATAGAGCTGTTTTTGTTTTCAAACTTATAGACATACCTAGAGGTAGTTGTAAACCATTTGAGTGACTGCCATAAGCTATCCTGAAATGACTGGCAGCCTTTCACAACAGTTACTCAAAAGGAAGTTATAATCCCAATACAAGTGGCTGAACAATTATGGGAATACAAAAAGATGTTTGGAACAGATTTTTGTCTGAATTTTTTCTAGCAGATTTCATCTGGAACATAGCACTGGAAGGGACCTCCTGAGTTACCGAATCCAATTTCCTATTATCACTTCTAACAAAGTCAGAAACACCATGAATTTGGCAAGAGCTCTGCAATGGTAAACTGCCAGTCTCTCTGGCTTGGCTTCCAGAGGGAAAAGCATGAGCAGGTAGCCAGCCATGGCTGAATTTACTGAAAATTGCTACTGAAAGGTAACAGTTTCTCAGGGATTGGCAGGAAACTGGAAATTGCAGTGTTGAGCACCAGGATAGAGATTAAAGAGCAGAATTACAGTGGAGGCTGCCCAGGGGAGGGCTAAGGATGGCTGGGTGCCCCAGGGCTTGGGAGCTAGAAGGTAAGAAGAACCTAAAGAGCTCCAGGACGGAGGCTTGAGGGATAAGAAATATCTGTTTGTAAATTAATCAGGCTCCTCCTTAAAACAAATGAATTGGTGAAAACAGCTTCTGAAGAGCCCTAAATCTTGAGGGCAGTTTGTGTTGACAGTCTTGTCTCCTGAGACAAGGAGACAAGGAGCCTTACAGACCTCAGCACTGATTTTTAGTCTCTTACCTCTTAGAGCTCAGAGCAAGGCTGGGTTTAGCTGAATCTTAAATGAAGGCCAAGGTAAATTCTTATCTAACCACCTTCAGGGAAAAATCTAGTAAAACAGCTTAGAGGATGGTAACACATCCATGCAAATTTAAATCAATAGGTAGAAGCCTATAGTGAGAAGGAGTTCCTTGTGAAGTGTTGGACCATAAGGACTTGTTTCAGAGCAGCAGGGCAATGAAATGTCTCTCATCCTCAAGCGGGGTTCCCCATGAGTGGTAGGGTTGCCTGAAGCCAGGCAATGGGAGGGAGGGAGGGAGGGAGAAGAGGAAAGCTTCCTTCATGCAGAGCCACCCACCAGCATCTCTTTTAGTGATCCTTGGCAGCTTGTGACATGCTCACTAGACTACCCAAGGCCAAGTACACGCAGGAGAAAGGATCAAACTATGTAACAGGTTGTTGGAGGCTAAAAAGAGGTGGACTATTTTCATGTTGCCCACTGCCTTCTGTACCAAATTAGTGAGCCTGACTCAGTCAAGGCTGTGCACACTGCTACATGTGAAAGTAATGGACAAGCATGCCCTGGACTCCTTCCCTTGGGGGTGATGATTTGAAATGCCAAGTCCTACCCCAAGGCAGGAAATAACCCCAGGCAACAATCCACGCTGGGGACCAACCGGATAGAAAGCAGCTTTGCAGAAAAGAACCTGGGGGTCCTGGTGGACAACAAGGTGAACATAAACCAGCAATGTGCCTTTGCTGCAAAGGTGACTAATGGTATCCTCAGCTGCATTAGACAAAATATTGCCAGCAGGTCGAGGGAGGTGATCCTTTCCCTCTACTCAGCACTGGCGAGGCCACACCTGGAGTACTTGGTCCAGTTCTGAGCTCCCCAGAATGAGAGAGACATGGACTCACTAGATAGAGTCCAGTGAAGGGCTGTGAAGGTGATTAAGGGACTGAACATATGAGGAGAGGCTGAGAGAGGTGGAACTGTTCAGCCTGGAGAAGAGAAGGCTTGGCGGGAGATCTTATCCATGTGTATGAATACCTGATGGGGAGGTAAAGAAGGTTGAGCCAGGCTCCTCTCATTAGTGTCCAGTGACAGGACAAGAGGCACTGGGCACAAATTGTAATACAGGAAATTCCATTTAATCATAAGAAAATACTTTTTAGTTGTGAATGTGGTTGAACACTGGAAGAGGTGGCCCAGAGAGGTTGTGAAGTCTCAAAATTTGACCAGACATGGCCCTGAGCAACCTGCTCTCACTGACCCTGCTTTGAGCAGGGTGGTTGGACTAGACAATCTCCAGAGGTGCCTTCCAGCATCAGTTATTCTGCAATTCTGTAATTCTATGTTTCTAGGATTTTTACATTTTTATAGTAACTGCCTCACAACCTAGTGATTCTTTGTGCTGAATATAGCAGTGATTTGCACAGCAGTACTTGGAACAGAAGAATAACCATTTATAAGCAACCCTGAGCAATTTTTAGTATGCTTTAGCACTGGTTAGGGAATGAGATTTTCCTGCCCCACAGTGAGGCAGGAAAGCACTGTGACCCCCACTGTACAGTCATGAGGTGATGAGGATTTATCCACAGCTGAGCCTTACAATTAGAGGCCTTACAATTATTTGCAAACATAAAACAGAACTCTTCTCGTTCTCCCCCTGCACAGAAAGTAGATGCAGGCTGCAGAAGACAGTCTCAGAACAGGAATTTGCCCAGTTAACTTCACACTTAGGAATGCACCAAGTAATTTTATGGTTATTTCACCAAACAGGGCTCAAAAATGCAAGCTATTAATGTGATCCATGCCTACCTCAGAATCCTCTCCCATTTCTCATACATACTTCCCTTCTTTCCTCTGACCCTGACCACACTGTCAGTGGCCGTCCCCAGCTGCCTCAATGCTCTCTGTCCCTCCCTGAGAGGCAGCAATCCTTTCTGGGTCTCCAATGCTCCTCCTGGCCAGGTTCAGGGGGGAATTAACCCATTGCATTTCCTCCTGTGCAATGTAGCATGGTGCTGGGAGCAACAAAGCTGGGAAGACCGCAACACCTGTGCCTCCTGTGGCCCTTGTCCCCAAAGGGGACAGCAGCATCTGCAAAGGGGAATCTCACAGGAGCATTTTATCCTCTGACTCTGTTGTCCCACTGCCAAGGAGAAATGACAGCCTGGTCCTTTGTCAGCAGGATGCATTTTCATGGACTGTCTTCCCCCCCAAGAAGTCCACCTGGTGAGCCCATCAAAACTAAGGAAACACTGAGTAGCGCAGTGTTTGCTGGGCAGTAATATGCTTGAACAACTTCTGAACATGCTGGAAACGCTTTCTCCGACACCTCTTGGTAGACAAGTTCCTTCCTGAAGATGGACCCAGTGATGTCACCACTCTGCAGTGCCCCTTCCCCTCTGGGTGTAAAGAGACTGTCCTGGAAAAGATGTCCCCTGTCTCCATCCCTCAGTACAGGTTGGATCCAGAGCAGTTCCCATGCCTCGCTGCCTCAGAGCCACTCTGGCCCTGTGGGGAAGACAGGAAGTTATCGAAACCTGATAAATGGCTGTCTTGAATGACTTTCTCCTTTGAGCACAGGGCACCAGGCAGGGAGTTACTAATTGCTGGAAGCAAAGCCGAATGCCAGCAGGCATTCAGACAGGAGGTCAAGTCTCGTTCTTGCCTCCTGTGTATAAGGGAAAGAAAAAAGGAAAAAATGTTACTACACTTTATAATACTCTTCAAAAGTGAAAAAAATTGTGATCTTCTTCTGACACTGTCTGTCACTCTTTCCCCCTCTGAACCATCAGGAGTCAAAATCTGATCTCTACAGTAAGTCAAAAGGCTGTCCCAAGGTATCTGGCAGATTTAATTTGTTTGAGGGTAGAGTCTTCTCAGCTGGATTTTAATTAGCAGTTGATTTTTTTCTAATGCAAAAAGCAAAGTCTGTGTGTCTTGCGACACAGAAAGGAGATTTACAGCACATCTTGAGAGCTTCATTGATTTGTCTGTTTTCCTCAAGCACTGCCATATTCTTCTGTTTTCATGTGGAAATATACAGAAATGTAAACATAAATGAAAGTGTGTCTTATGAACTGAGGAGGAAAAGGATAACAAAAAAAAATTCAGACCAAGCATTTAACAACACTATTTTTTCTGCAGTATTGCTATGTAAAGCAATCTTGACGTCACAATACAAATATCATTCGGTGCAAATTGTTCTGTGACTTCACTAAACAACATATTTTCTAATAGTTATGGCTAAATAATGCAAAAAATGCCATATTGTAAATAATGTATTGATCCACTGACGGACAACAATGGTCTAATACATTGTTAGATAATGTATCAGCCAGCCACATAATTGGTAGACTAATGAATATGATAGTTCATATATAATTTACTCAAAGAAATATGCCTAATTTCCCAGATTTAAATAAATAATTCAGCTAGATGTGTTTGTTAGCAGAGAACCATTTGTTAGCTAATACGAATATTTTCTTACAGTCCAAGTGAACAAGATCTTTTTACTGTACTTGAACAGAGGCTCTTTAGAGAGTTTATAGCATACCTGCCAACTCCTTTTTTTTACGGGAAAAAAATGACCACAGATTAAAAATGTACCTACATGCTCATGTGTTTCCATAAGTTCAAGCAAAAACAATCAGCTTGGTATTTTTCCCATCAAAAAACCTCTAAAGAGTCAGCTCCATAACAAACTCCAATGTCTGTGGATAAGTGCCTGAATTCGAATGAACCATTGCAAATCTTTATTTGAGTTCATTTGTACATTTGCAAGTCATTTCCCTATAAATATAAGCTTCAGCTTTTGGCAAATGCATCCCATCCAAGTAGAGACCAGAGCAGAACATAAAGTTGTGTAAAACTAGACAGCTCAGCTGAGCAAGGTGCACATTGCAGTGGCAGCTGGAAGATCTGGTGGGACCTGGGGAGGTGTGAGGTCTTCTGGAGCTGAGGCCTCCTAAATTGCCTGGAAGGAGCATCTGACTTGGTTAACGGCAGGTTTGGAGGTACAAGTGATAAGACCAGGTCTAGAACCTTTGTGCTTTTATTGCTTTCTCCTGCAGCTGCTCTGTTGCTTCTCAAGACCTTGCTCAGGAGAGCCCAGGTTACTCATGCTGTAGTGTGGAGTCACGGGGCTGCATCAGGGACCATCCTGAGCTTACTGCAGAGGTGCACGGTGCCATCTGTCTCCTTTGCCTAAAGATGAGGTTACCATGAAGTACACAAATCTCATCAACCCTTCTTCACCAAATCTCCAAACCTCGAAAAGAACAGCCATCTTCTGTGGACAGTTATTTTACATGCTAAGAGGCTTCAACACATAACAGAGAAGCTTTCCATACAAATATCTATTTCATACAAAAAAAGAATTCCTAAAAGTGCAATATTTTACTTGCAAATAGTGCTGATGGAGTATTAGTGGCAATATATTGCACTGTCCTTTTAAAACTGGTTGAAAATAAATGCGCTCAAACCTGTTCCTGCTGAAAGTGATACGAAGCTAGAAAGGTGAATTCATTCATGTGATTGCTTACATGTATCATATGAAATACTACCTGATCTCTATCCCTGAGTGAGCTGTGAGATATGCGAAAGGATTTCAGCTGTTGTCCAGGCAAGCACATTGTCACCTGGCTACCCCAGTACTGGGATAATAGGGACAGTAGCCTGGAATTAGAAGGTAAGGAAGCCAAGAAGCTGGGATCCCTTTCTAGGGAAGGGGCCATTGACAAAGCGATTGGAAAAGGGGCACAAACCCTTAGCTTCTGGATGCGACTCCTGTCAGGTGTGAAGGAAAGGTATGCCTCCAAGCAAGATGTTCTATGTCACCCAGGCAAGTGGACCACGATGGAGAGAGGTATCCAGTACCAATTAGCCATGCTGGAGGTGATTTATGAAGACCTGGACAACAAGCAGTTATCCAAAGAACCAGATTAAGTCAGGTGCACATGACCCATGTAGCAGAAGTTTGTACGGAGTGCATCATGGTCGTACACCAACTCATTGGCATTAACGGCCTGGAAAAACGGAGAGGGACAAATGGTGGATGAATTGGCTGGTCAACTCTGGCAATATGAAGAAAGTCTCTCTTCCTCCCTACAGGTCTGCACCTCAGCTGTGGAGAAACTGCTGGACATGTTAGCCAAGAAACTGTCCCAGGAGTTCCAACAATTCAAAGAGGGTATGTCCTGCTCCCCACTTGTATGAACCAGTATCTCAGCTATTAGGAGTAAGCATTCCTCTACTCAAGAGGGAGGATATAGGGGGTACACAGCACAGGTCACCCTGTGGTTTTACCTATGTGACCATGGAGAGGACATGAGGAAGTGGGATGGAAAATCTACCCTGACCCTAGAGGCACAGTACGTGAGTTGCAAGGAAAAACAATCACAAAAGGGGATTCTTCCAAGAAAACTACTGCTCCAGTTTCCAGTGGGCAGTTCCCCAGACAGAGTGGAAGGGTCGCTCTTACTTCTGATCTTAATGAAGGGACTCTTGACTCATATGTACAAGTGAGTAATGAATACTATGACCAGTGTTAGAGGGGCTCTGCCTCCAGCCAGGTGGAGTAAAGGGACAACCAGTTTTACTCAACTGTGTGAATTCAATGGCCTGGCACATCAGACCCACAGGAGTATAAGGCTCTAGTGGACACCGGTGCACAGTGTACCCTAATGCCATCAAGCTATACAGGGGCAGAACCCACCTGTATTTCTGGAGTGATGGGGGATCCCAACAGCTAACTGTATTGGAGGCTGAAGCGAGCCTAACTGGGCTTGAGTGACAGAAGCACCCCATTGTGCCTGGCCCAGAGGCTCTGTGCACCTTTGGCATAGACTGCCTCAGGAGAGGGTATGTCAAGGACCCAAAAAGGTACTAGTAGGCTTTTGGTATAGCTGCCTTGGAGATGGAGGAAATTAAACAGCTGTCCACCTTGCCCAGTCTCTCAGAGGACCCTTCTGTTGTGGGGCTGCTGAGGGCTGAAGAAGAGCAAGTACTAATCACCACATCAACAGTGCACCAACGGCAATATCACACCAACAGAGACTCCCTGATTCCCATCCATAAGCTGATTCATCTACTGGAGAGCCAAGGAGTGATCAGCAAGGCTCGCTCACCCTTTAACAGTCCCATACGGCCAGTGCAAAAGTCTAATGAAGAGTGGAGACTAACAGTAGACTATCATGGCCTGAACAAAGTCACACTGTCACTGAGTGCTGCCGTGCCGGACATGCTAGAACTTCAATAAGAACTGGAGTCAAAGGCAGCCAAGTGGTATGCCACAGCTGATATTGCTAATGCATTTTTCTCAATCCTTTTGGCAGCAGAGTGCAGGCCACAGTTTGCTTTCACTTGGAGGGGCATCCAGTACACTTGGAATTGACTGGCCCAGGGGTGGAAACACAGTCCCACCATTGCCATGGACTGCAGCTGGAACAGGGTGAGGCTCTGGAACATTTACATTACATTGATGACATTATCGTGTGGGACAGCACAGCAGAAGAGGTTTTTGAGAAAGGGAAGAAAACAGTCCAAATCCTTCTGAAAGACAGTTTTGCCATAAGATAAAGTAAGGCCAAGGGACCTGCCCAGGTGATCCAGTTTTTAGGAATAAAATGGCAAGATGGATGTCATCAGATCCCAATGTATGTGATCAACAAAATAACAGCTATGTCCCCACCAACTAGCAAAAAGGAAACACAAGCTTTCTTGAGCATTGTGGGGTTTTGGAGAATGTATATTCTGAATTACAGTCTGATTGTAAGTCCTCTCTACCAAGTGACCTGGAAGAAGAACGATTTCAAATAGTGCCCTGAGCAATGACAAGCCTTTGAACAAATTAAACAGGAGATAGTTCATGCAGTAGCCCTTAGGCCAGTCTGGGCAGGACAAGATATAAAAAAGTGCTCTACACCACAGCTGGGGAGAATGGCCCTACCTGGAGCCTCTGGCAGAAAGCACCAGGGGAGACTCGAGGTCAACCCTTAGGGTTTTAGAGTCAGGGATACAGCGGATCTGAGGCCCGCTATACTCCAACTGAGAAAGAGATATGGGCAGTATATGAAGGGGTTCAAGGCACTTCAGAAGTGGTTGGTACTGAAGCACAGCTCTTGCTGGTACCCCGACTGCTGGTGCTGAGATGGATGTTCAAAGAGAGGATCCCCTGTACACATCATGCAACCGATGCTACATGGAGTAAGTGGGTCACACTAATCACACAACAGGCTTGAAGAGGAAACCCCAGTCACCCAGGAATCTTGGAAGTGATCACAGACTGACCAGCAGGCAAAGCTTTTGGAAAATCACCAGAGGAGGAGGTGACACATGCTGAAGAGACCCCACTGTATAATAAACTATCAGAAAATGAGAAACAACATGTCCTGTTCACTGATGGATCCTGTTGTATTGTAGGAAAGCATTGGAGATGGACAGCTGTTGTATGGAGTCCTATATGACAAGTCAATGAAACTGCTGAAGGAGAAAGAGAACCAAGTCAGTTTGCAGAGGTGAAAGCCATCCAGCTGGCTTTAGATATTGCTGGATGAGAAAAGTGGCCAGTAATTTATCTCTATACTGACTCATGGATGGTGGCAAACGCCCTGTGGGGGTGGTTACAGCAATGGAAGCAAAGCAACTGGCAGCGCAGAGGCAAACCAATCTGGGCTGCCGCATTGTGGCAAGATATTGCTGCCCGGGTAGAGAACCTGGTTGTAAAAGAGTCAGGCCACTGAAGAACATCAAAACAACCAGCAGGTAGATCAGGCAACAGAAGGGTGAATTATTTATAGCTTGGTGGGCCCATGATACCTCAGGCCATCAAGGAAGAGATGGACTCATGATCAAGGGGTGGATTTAACCATGGACACTATTGCACGGGTTATCCATGAATGTGAAACATGCACTGCGATCAAGCAAGCCAAGCAGTTAAAAGACTCTATGGTATGGAGGATGATGGCTGAAATATAAATATGGGGAGGCCTGGCCAACTGATTATATCACATTCCTACAAACCTGCCAAGGTAAAAGCCATGTGCTTACAATGGTGGAAGCAATCACCCAATGGCTGGAAACATATCCTGTGCCCCATGCCACTGCCCAGAACACTATCCTGGGCCTTGAAAAGCAAGTCTTATGGCAGCATAGACATAGCACCCCAGAAAGAATTGAGTCAGACAACGGACTGATTTCCCAAACAACCTCACAGACACCTGAGCCAAAGAGCATGGCATTGAGTGGGTATATTACATCCCCTATCATGCACCAGCCCCCAGGAAAACCAAAGGATACAATGGGCTGTTGAAGACCACCCTCAGAGCAATGGGTGCTGGGACATTCAAAACTGCGATACACATTTAGCAAAAGCCACCTGGTTAGTCAACTCTAAAGGATCTGCCAGTCGAGCTGGCCCTGCCCAATCAAAACTTTAACGCACTGTAGAAGGGGATGAAGTCCCTGCAGTGCACATAAAAAATATGATGGGGAAGACAGTCTGGGTTATTCCTGCCTCAGGCAAATGCAAACCTATCCATGGGATTGCTTTTGCTCAAGGACCTGGGTGCACTTGGTGGGTAATGTGGAACGATGGGGAATTCCGATGCGTACCTCAAGGGGATTTGATTTTGGGTGAAAATAGCCAATGAACTGAATTGTATGATGCTAATTGCTATATGATACTGTATGTCATCACTTCTATGGTGGCTATATGCCATATCAATATCATTACAGTAAGGATCACCCAGATTAACGAAGAATGAACTTTGATGAAACTGAGCAAAGTGCAGCCGTGACGGAGCCAGAACTGACTTCAGCATGCAACAATCCAACAACACATACCATCTCTCCTGCCCTGAAAGGCTGTTATGACAGATGGAACCCAAAGTCATGAACTAAATGAACCCCACAGACATTTTAGAGGGATGGCCCATACACTAAAGGAATGATATTTGTGTGTATATGTTAAAAGACAGGAAAGGTGGTGGTGATTAATTGGAATGTATTGGAAAGGATAAGACCTGGGCATGACGTAGATGGTATAGAATAAGGGATTGATACTGTCCTGGCTTCATCTGGGATAGTTAATTTTCTTCCTAGTAGCTGGCATAGTGCTGTGTTTTGGATTTAGTAGGAGAAGAATGTTGATAACACACTGATGTTTTAGTTGTTGCTATGTAGTGCTTACACTAGGCAAGGACTTTTCAGCTTCCCATGCTCTGCCAGGTGCACAAGAAGCTGGGAGGGGGCACAGCCAGGACAGCTGATCCAAACTGACCAAAGGGCTATTCCATACCATATGATGTCATGCTCAGTATATAAACTGGGGGGAGTTGGCCAGGGGGCGGTGATTACTGCTCGGGGACTGGCTGGGCATCAGTCAGTGGGTGGTGAGCAATTGCATCGTGCATCACATGTTTTGTATATTCTTTTATCATTATTATTATTTTATTATTATTATTATTATTACTACTACCATTCTTTTCCTTTACTGTCCTATTAAACTGTCTTTATCTCAATGCATGCATTTTACTTTTTTTTTCCCAATTCTCTCCCCCATCCCACTGGGCTTGGGGGGACAGGGCAAGCAGCTGTGTGGTACTTAGTTGCTGACTGGGGTTAAACCATGGGACATCCACACTTCAGTTTCACACAAAATGTTATAATAAGGAGAATTAGGAATTTAGAAACAGTCAAAGGTCTGGAAATCAGCATTATCTTTAATTTTAAAATAACACATTTAAAATTAAATCTGCCCTCTTCTACCTAAGGTTTTTATTTTCTTCATACCTGAGTGGATATTCATGGGAATAGTAAAAGTCACTTGACCATAGGTGTATTCCTTTGGAAAAATATACTGCTGTTTCACATCATAAAGGAAAAAAAAATTAAAAATTTAAATTATCCATTTTTCACTTAATCTCATTCACTGAATGTCTAAACCATTTTCAATAACATTGTGAAAAATCAGTCTGAAGCAATCATCTACCATGGAAAATCTCCATGTGACATGTTAAAGTGTTGTAAGTTTAATAGTTAGTGAAATAAACTGTAAACAGGTTTACAGAAGAGCAGATTAGGCATTTTTAAAGCTAAATTTCACACTGTTCACTACACTTTGCCTAAGATAAAACACATACTACAATCCCAAAGCAGTGGTCATTGCAAATTGATGCATATTTTAGCTAGAACAAGGCACTGGGTACCCATTAACACATTTTATTTTAATTTAGCAGTAAAAGCTTTCATTATAGTCATTAGACAAGAGAGAAACCTTTGGCATTAAAGTAAGAGAGAAAGCATATATAGAAATAAAATAAAAATTTAATTTACAGCATGGGGACTGGTAAGTTTATATTAACAGAACTTAAAGCCTTAGTTCTAAATAATTGAATCTGATTAATACAAATGGGAAATATATCAAAACATTAAAAAATCTGGAGAGAATTCATTTTAGAGCTCTGTAGATGGAGACCAACCCATGTTTTAATCCATTTTTTTCCAGTTACGGCCTGACAAAATAAAACCAAGTTGCTTTCACAGTTGTTTGTAGAATATTTGTAGTGATTATCATTTTCCACACTTTCTTGTAATACTTGGTTGGCAAATAGGGCAGGGAAATGTACATGTTTGCAGGCATGATATTCCACCTGTTCTTTTCTTCAGTTCTGGGAATACTTCTTTTCCTCTCTTTTCTCAAATCCTAGCTTTAAAAAATACATATTTTGGAGCAAACCTGGCCATCACCTTCCATTCACTATTTACAGTGCCTATATAGAAGAATTGTGAATTTGTTACATTAAGTAATATGAATAAAGAAAAAAATTAAGCATCCAATCCATATTAGAATGGAAAAGAATCCTTCTGAAGCCTGGGATAGAGCAAGTTGGGGTTTTTTAAATGTGATTCTTCTCCTGGCTACGCCATAGAGATTTAACACAAACAGACTTTGGATAACAGGGCTTGATAACAGTCTTGGGTGCTACATCTGATTTGCTGTCCACATGGTTTCTGCCTGACCCTGGGAGGCAGAAGAGAAACACACCAAGACACAGAAGTGGCTGTGCCTCTAACTCCCTGTTTCTTGTCCAACCCAAACGCCATCCCATGGGAAGTGGGGTACCAGGGTTCAGCATCCTCAGAGGCTTCACACCACCCCTGAGCTTACCAGGCTGTCCAAAGCCTGCGGATGCCAGTGTTTACCCAGACTCCAGCACACACCCAAACACCAACATGTACCCAAACGCCAGATGACGGAGTCAAACTCTGTTTCCATCTTTCTCGGACATGTCAGTTTTAACAAACAAAAAGCCAGCCTCAGTACGTCTCTTAATTCTCTTTTTTGTGTCCACGTGGTGCTAAGTAGTATACAGGGCTCCTGACCCATGGTGCAGACTCCTCAGACACACAGACAATTTATTCTGCTCATAGAAATAGCGCCCGTACAGAAGACATACTGAGCTCTGCTCATCTTGCCAACTTAAGCTTTGCCTATCAAGCGGGACACACATACTGTGTGATTCTGACATGGCAGAGTCTGCTAAGAAATTCATCTTTCTATCACATCCCTCCTTGAATTTCAGCTTACAATGTAAATACATATAAAATGCATATTCTAGCTCTGCAGAGATGTCTTTTTTAAAGGAGCATCAAATCCACTCCCTGTAGCAATAACTCCATTTGCATACAAGTGGGCTGAGCTGTTCTTCAGAGGGATCTGAAGCCCATTTTCCAAGCAATTGGGGATTTATTGTGTTCCTGCTGTGGAATTCTCCATTTTGCTGTAGTCAACAAAGTCAGCAGGACTCTGCGAAGCGCTGAGGTCCACCCGCGCAGAACAGCTTGTGAGACTGGGGCCTGGGCGCAAACAATAGCAGTTTTCTTGGCAAGCTTGAAAGACCTTCTTGTTGGCAGATTGAGGAAGCCCACGCTTCTCCTACTGCACTGCCGTTGATCAGTATCAGAGAAGAGCATTAATCAAACATGCAATACCATTATTTTTCCAAATTGAGGTCTCAGGTCTGTGGTAAGCATTTCTCTTAACACAACATTGCACAAATATTATGCAACCACACTTCAAAACTGCTGCATTGAGAAATTTGAATGATAATGAGTACTTTTTGGAAATATTGCTCCAGTCTTGCCTCTGTCTAGGCAGGGATCATGGGCAGAGTGCTACATGCTGCATGAGTTAATTTGCCTTTTTATCGGCTTTTGACTCATAGCTCACTTACAACTTTGTGAAAAATGACAGAGTGTCAACATCTTGCCATTAATGGGCCATGTGACAGACGCCCAGCACAGCAGGCTGAACAGAAGCATCTGAGTCCTGCAAACTCTCCTTACTGCTAGATTTACTGATGGATGACAGAGCTCCACAGTGCTGACAAAGATGCTGCTGACCTTACTTCCAAACATGCTAGATGGTTTGCAGTTTAGAGCAGTACATCCAGGACATAAGAGACAAAAAACAATCATGTTTTTAGGAGGGGGAAGGGTTGATTTTCAAATATAGAAAATGGTTCAGGAGCAGTGAAATCTCTAAAGAGAAATGTCGTTTTGGAAATGTTTATGTGATCTACAGAAAGAGCAGATCTCTTTTTAAAAAGTGAATCCATAGAATAGTAGGTAATCCCCATCTTTTTCCCCACCTACCACTTGTTCTAGAAACTTTATTATTAACTTGTGACAATACTTAAACTGGACAGATCATGTTAAATATTTGGAAAGAGGATGCTTTTATAAAGGAAACTTTGCCAGTGCAACAAAGCATTTCTTATGACATTTCTGGCTAACTTCTGTTTGGTTGTTAAACATTTTTTGTTTTCCTCCATACAGAACAAGCACTTTTTCAGGCTTTAAAAAGGGAACAAAAATTAAGATAGCATGTGCTTTCCTTTTCACCCCGCATTGTCTCTGAGAAGCAAATAAATACAGCCTTCTTGCCTGTGAGGATGAGTATCAGAAGAGTAAAAGTAGGACACACAAAATAAAAGCATCACTGAGTCATAGCTACACAAACGGGAAAACCAAAAGCTCATTATGACAACTTAGAGGAGTTGTTCATGTATAGCCTATGGTGCATTTGCATCAGCATTTTAGTTCAAGACAGGAATTGTTCAAAGATCACTACTCTACACACAGTGATGCAGCAGCAGAGCACAGGAACTAGATTCCTTTGAGGTGAGGTACCCCCAGAAACGCCCTCCAGGACAACATCTAATGTACCCCAGCCACAAATGGGCGTTCAAGTCACAGGGCCAGGCTAGAGCCAGCCAAAAGAAAAATCCTTGAAAAGCACATCATGTGCACATGTGGTCCTTGGCACCATTTCTCACCACAGATCCACTTCCATTGTTCCGTTCTGAATTCAACATAGCCAATGAGTGCTGAGGAGGTCAGGAAAAAGCTTTGGGGTGTGTGAAGCTGGGGCCAGGTGAGGCACAACTTGCCCTCATTCTGCCCATTGGTGGGCTGCAGTGATGGCCCATCAGGGTTCCAGCCAAGGAACTGAGTTAACCTCAGTTACATCAAATCCCAAATCTCAAGATCAAGGGGCAGAGTTTGGAAATAGTGCAAATAAACTGTGGTCTTAATATTAGCTCGTACAACAATAATGTCTAAGGGGAACCAATGAGACTCCCAAACCTATATGGATAAATTGAGAATTTTTGTAGTAAGAGAGATCCTGTGTGAGTATTGCAGCTGGCGCTCTGACCTGAAAAGCAGACAGAGAGAAGAGCTCCTCAGTTTGGGAAGAAGCCATGAGCTGCAGGAGAGAGATCTGTAAAATACTGCTCAAGGCACTGAGAACACAGAAATGTGAACTTACTGCCTCATGCAGGTAGTGAAGTAATACTGAGGAAAGGATGACTTTCTGTTCTTACAAACATGAGCTCCAGTAAAGGGCAGTGTCTAACCTCTGCTCAAGCCCAGAGAAGACAAATTCCCACGGGTATGTTTGATGCCCCATGGTGCTCTCATGGTGAGCATCCAGGCAGGGACTCACTGCAAGGCTTCACCAGCCAGCAAAGCCAACCAGCTCTGCCACTGGGGAGCTGGAGCAGGGTCCTTATGGAGCCAAATGCTGGGGAAAGCAGGCTTCCCTTATTAAAACTCACATACCTCGGACATGCATTTGTCCTATGTATCACTAATGATTACCTTTACAACTACATCATTATTGCAGTAAATAATGGGTGGATTTCTGTCCCGTATAGGAGAGCTTTGATCCTAGACAAGCTTGGAAATATGCCTCTCCCAATTTGGAGACAAGACTTTTCTTTCTTAGTGTTCCTTTTGTTTTCTAGTCCTGCATGTACTCAAATGGTACGTACTTCTCAGAATGATAGCTAGATAGAGATATCTATCCATAGATAGATATGAGATATCTATCTATATCTATATCTATATCTATATCTATATCTATATCTATATCTATATCTATATCTATATCTATCTATCTATATCTATATCTATATCTATGAGATAGATAGAGATATCTATCCATAGATAATCCATAGATTCAGCTCTGCCAGAAAATAAGGATTCAAGCTTTAAAATGGTGTGTGTGGGGGGGGGGGGGGCTAAAACAGATAAAGGGCAGTTTAAATAAATTCTGGATCATACATGTCCAGATGTGGTGCGTTAGGCTGGCCAGCAGCCAAATGCCCACCCAGCTGGCTCTCTCACTCTCCCTCTTCAGCAGGACAGTGGGGAAAAATGAGATTAAGAAGCTCATGGGTCGAGATAAAGACAGGGAGATCATTTACCTGTTACTGTCACGGGCAAAACAGACTCAGCCCGGGAAGAATTAATTTAATTTATTGCTAATTAAAACAGATTTTGGTAATAAAAAACAGGGAAAAAAATGGCCCCAAGGTGCCACGATTTTGGCTGAGGGGCTCAGCTGTGCCCTGCGGTGGGTTGGCTGGAGCCAGCTGGAACTGGCTGCGTCTGGCACGGGGCCGCCCCGGCCTCTCCTTGCAAAGGCCACCCCTGCAGCCCCTCCACTGCCAGCACCTACACCCAACACACCATGCCAAACATTGCAGAGCATGAAGACCCCCTTCCAACTGGCTGCAAGCAGCACAGGGATAACCAGGCAGCAGTTACAAAATGAAAAAAAGTTAGTGCCATGGCTTTCATTCCCAAATATGCAATTACATATATCTCTTCTTAATAACCGGGAACTCAATACAAATTATCATAGACATAGAATCATAGAATCATAGAATCATTTAGGTTGGAAAAGACCTTTAAGATCATCCAGTCCAACCATTAATCTACACTCCCAAGTCCACACGAAACCAATCAAGGGTAGACTAGACTACACCATGTCCCAGAGTGCCACGTCTACCCGGGGAGACCTTATCGCTCTCTGCAACTACCTGAAAGGAGGTTGTAGTGAGGTGGGTGTTGGTCTCTTCTCCCAAGTAGCTAGCGATAGGACAAGAGGGAATGGGCTCAAGCTGCACCAGGGGAGGTTTAGGTTGGATATTAGGAAAAATTTCTTCATGGAAAGGGTAGTCAAGCATTGGAACAGGCTGCCCAGAGAGGTGGTGGAGTCACCATTTCCTGGAATTGTGTTCAAAAAAAAATGTAGACATGGCACTCTGGGACATGGTTTAGTGTGCATGGTGGTGTGGGGTTGATGATTGGACTGATGATTTTAAAGGTCCTTTCCAACCTTAGTGATTCCTAGTTTTACTTTCATTATAAATGATCCAGCCACCAAGGCGGGAGGCATGGGGTTGCTACTCTACCCTTAACTGGTTTAGTGGTGGACGTGGTAGTGTTAGGTTAATGGTTGGACTGAATGATCTTAAAGGTCTTTTCCAACCTAAACAATTCTATGATTCTATGATTTTATGTCTTTTATCCATATTCAGGACTACAGCCTTTGAAGGCAATGTTTCCAGATAAAGCTCTATTTTCTGCAAGGATGTAATGTTGTTTTTGCAGATTTCATTCTTGCATATTAAATCTAAGTATCTTTGTATTTTCCACCTGGACACCAGAGCATTTCCATATTTCATAACACAAGATTTAGAAATTTCATCAAAGCAAATGCACCTGCTCAGTGCTTGTGAGACTTTTGTTGTACATAAAGTGTTAAGATCAAAATACTTCTGAAAAAGTCAGGAGAATCCACAAGATATTTTCATTCAGTACAGGCAGGAAAGAACCTACTTTATGAATAAATATCCTTCAAATAACTCACTCACAGCAGGAGAAGCAAATCTAGGGAAAAAATAAAGGAAATCAGAAACTTAAAAAGAAACTGATTAGCATGCCTCAGAGAAAGAAAAGACCAGTGAGGCCTGACTCAAGCAAAATCAAACTTCACATTAAACAAATTGCACCATTGATTTAGCCCAAAGTCTTGATTTTTCCTGGTAAAAGAACATGACAATAAACTGATCGCGTACATCTGTTAGATTGAGCCTTTCATGTAATGCATCAGAAGGTGTTTTTCAGCACATCCAATTCTGACAACATTAATCAGCAAGCACCTATCAAGCCAGAAAATTTATAGAATAGAACTGCAGGATTATTATTAAACCAGAGGCCCTGACACAGCGAGAGCCTACCTATGGGGACTAAGTGCATGCCAAACTATGTAAGGTGTTTTTCTGGAAGGCTGTGATTTTTTCCAGTAGAAATGAAACAAAGAAAAGATTTCTGGAGCCATGGAGGACTGAATCTCAGCTAAAATTAAGGGAATTCAAGCCAGAACTGGAGGCCTTCAAAATACTGTTTCACTAACATGGATTGTCAAGGAATCATTCTGTCAGTTTAAGATATATTTGCTATATTAAAATCCCATACCGTTATAAATTATGTGCCAAGTAGAAACAAAAAAAAGAAAAGTAGGCAGAGAAGTGATATAAACTTTGAGACAGGCTGAGTTATACCTCTTCACAGTTATGGGACTTTTCAATGCTAAGCCCCTTCTCCGGCTTGTAAGTGTGACTTGATGAACCCTAACCAACTGATAAACCCAAACCAGTGTGAGACGTCCATGGAGAGCCAGTCTCCATTTCCAAAGGGCTGCGGAGGTGCAAGGGCAGTGTCACCCAGGCCCACCGGTGAGGGACAGTGCCATCACATGCTTTGGGCTGCCTTGTGCTGCCCACTTCTGGGTGCAGCTCGCAGGCTGGACAAGCCAAGGGACGATTACTTATTTTGTTCAACAAAATGATCTTTGGGAGTGCAGGAAGTTCCGTTCAAAATCTTGAAATTATTTGAGTACAAATTCTCTGTTCAAGTATGTTTAGAGGATTTCCAAGAAGTTATCACGAAACGTCTCCTTGTAATATTCCTAGTGAGGATTACTATGACATATATGCTGGGAGAAAGACAGAAATAACCAAATTCGAAAGCTTACTTTTATGTTCCCAAGCTGTTCTAATGAGTGGAAACAACTACATTTTCAAATCCACTATCCCTTGAATTTTCTGTAAACATTCAGTCCGAGATAGATGTCCAGCATAAAAAATATGAGCCCATCTAGCCAAAAATGGGAAAAGTTATAAGTAATTTGACACTGAGGCTTTTCAGGGAAGGTTTTCAATTTGTCAAGGCTCCTATCAACTGGTACATTTGATATAGTTTATATGATACAAGATGCCCAAAATGCTGTTATCTTGTCTGGCATAATATCTGTAGCATACAAATATTACACATGTAAGTTGTTCAGGCAGGTCATTTATAAATAAGTAGGGAAAAAAGTGAAGTCTTTCCTAGTGAACTGACATGTCCTTATACTTACTACTTTTAGGTAAATGCAATAATTTGGGCTACCCCTTCTGCCATAGGAAATTCTAGTCTAGTTTAGAACAAGGCATCAGTCCTTGCCAGGTCAAAGATTTCAATTTACCCAAAATGAAGCCAGTTGCTGCATATTGATTACTCTCCCTAGCTGTAAATTATCACTGATTACTTTGAGAGCAGAAGTGTTGATAGTTTCCTACCATTACTGACCTAACTGAAATTAAGTCTGTAGTATAATTTTGTATTTATAGCAACTAAAATATGGCTGGAGAGCCTTAGTGTTTCAAAGTTGTTGTTTTCTTTTGCTTTAAAGAAAACCCTACAAAATAAAAAATACAATGTCAAATTCTTTTTTGGTCAAAAGTAAGTTCTGGAAGACAGATAGTCCCTCAAAATATGTACATAGAATTCATGTCAGTGATGTTAATTTGCAATGCTGTCATGGTTTAGCCCCAGCCAGCAACTAAGCACCACGCAGCCGCTCGCTCAGTCCCACTACCCCAATGAGATGGGGGAGAGAATCAGAGCAGTAAGAGTAAGAAACACTCCTGGGTTGAGATAAGAACAGTTTAATAATTGAAATAAAGTAAAATAGTAATGATAATAGTAACAATATAATGATGATAATAATAATGATATACAAAGCAAGTGATGCACAATGCAATTGCTCACCACCCGCCGACCGATACTCAGACAGTTCCCGAGCAGCGATCGCTGCTCCCCGGCCAACCCCCCCCAGTTTATATACTGAGCATGACGTCATATGGTATGGAATAGCCCTTTGGCTAGTTTGGGTCGGCTGTCCTGGCTGTGCCCCCTCCCAGCTTCTTATGCACCTGGCAGAGCATAGGAAGCTGAAAAGTCTTTGACTAGCATAAGCAGTACTTAGCAACAACTAAAACATCAGTGTGTTATCAGCATTCTTCTCCTACTAAATCCAAAACACAGCACTATGCTAGCTACTAGGAAGGAAATTAACTCTATCCCAGCCAAAACCAGGACAAATGCTTAAGAATTCACAGTTCCTCCATATGTGAGGCTTAAGCACCTTCATGTGGCATGGTGTGGTGAGGGGGAGGAGGAGGATGATTTTGGAATGATTCGGTGATGGTAGTGTAGGATCCATACTGAAGTACAAGCCCCCAGCCCCTGCTTGTCCAGAGAAGCTCAGGATGTGTAGTAACACCAAATCCATGTTCTGCCTGGTCAAACTCCCTCAGATTATTTCCTTCCAGACAGATTTGCACATCCTCTCAACCACAAGATACTGATCCCCTGTTGGGCTGCTCCTCAGAGAAACCAAGCACTGACCTGGCACAAATCCCAAGCTGTAGGGATTTCTCTAATAAAGAACTGGAGCGTCTTAATGGGGTAAAGAGAGAGAGGACTGCACAGTTATAGCTCGTGTTCAGTTGACTGAATGAGTACAAGCCTTCAGTTCCCAGAACTGTCAATCTGATCTTTTTCACAGATCACTTTTTTCTATCTTAAGAATACACATGTCCATGCTAGACCAAATTGTAGTGTCTCTTCTCAAGTAAAATGGGATCAAATGCATCAATATAGTCAACCAGAAATAGACTTTGTTACCTTTTTCATATGCTTTCAAATTGTGTATGGGAAAAATAATGTGTCCAGAAAAACAGAAATAGAGGCAAGGACAAATAGCTGAAAACCCAGACTCCCTCTTTTGGGGTCTTCTGTCAACAACACCAATGTTCTAAAGTAGCTCTCATAATCCGACTCCTTCTGAAAAGTAGAGAGTAAACAGCACAGTCAAAGTAAGTATTTTACTAAAGGTTCTTTTGCATGGCTGCTGATACTAAGTAATTAAACACATAAAGTATTAATTTATATTTTCACAATTCTTTCTCCATTCTATAGGAAGAACTTATACTATGTACAGACAGAATCAGTCCTCATAGGTAGAATTAGATCTCTACATACAAATGAATAACCATTGCTGTCAAATATTGAAAAATGAACTAACATCTCAGAAGGGGACCTTTGCAGCACAGTCACATAGAGAAGTCTCTGCAAAACAGAGGAGGATACAAAAAACAGTTCATTATCACTTCTAGGGAAAATATTTTCAAAAATCTTAAAAACTGCTTTGTTAATTCAATAAACTAATAAGTGGTGCAAACATGCAAATCTGCAGTGTACCATCTGCTGTTCACTTTCTTGAGATAGATGATTATGCCATCCTCCTGAGACATAGTGAATAATGAAGTTGCGCAGTGTTGCTTTATATTGTTTGTGAGGTCATATCTGAAGCCCACTTTTCTGTGCAAGAAGCAAAACTGTAGCCACAGCAGCAAATTCCCAGACAAGGTTTAGATTCAACAGTACTAACTAACTTGGAGCTCACTGTATCTATTTGCTTCTTTTACATTCTGCTGGTTGTAAAAAAGAGCAAAAGATGTAACCAGGGTTGATTGAGGTAAGGAAAATTCACCTGCACCCTTTGAAATAAATTGAAGAGAGGGTTTCTTTTTCATTTGCTGTTTATTTACTGTATGATTTTTTAAAAGAATTTAACTTTACAGAAATACAGGCCTCATCTAGCCTGAAGAAGGGAAATGCTGGGGGGAATGTGAGAAGGGGGAGCTCCATCATGACTACCAGAGAGCTCAATCTCAGAGCTGCTGACCATAATGAAAGTCCTTCCGTGGCCTCCTGTGAGCCTGAGATCAGGAGCTGAAAGTAAAGTAATAAGGAGGGGAGAGGAGGTTTTGACAGACATCTTAAATACTCTTGGATTTTTTGCCATCAAAAGCTTAATTCTGCAAATGAATGTGCAGTGTTGAGAACCACAGAGTAAAGTGAATGGTGAAAACAGGGAATGTGGGGGTTTTTTCCTCCAGTAAAAGAGAAGTATTAGCAGTTTGAGGGCTTTCATCATATCACATCTGTAGCCTTTTGAAGTGTGCTGAGCTCAAGCTGTAATCATAAGCAGGGTCAGCTGATTTAGATGAGTAGTGCTCAGCACAGTCAATACAGCTGTGTTGGTTTATACCTCCTGGAGGTCTGGAGTGCTACCTGTTTGTCATTGGAAGAGGTTTGGGTTAGCAGATAGCCACTGCTGACTAGAAAAAGATTATTGATACTTATTCAGAGCAACACTCATGGCCTAAAGCAGGAAGAACAGCAAGCTGCAGCAGAAGACATTCATCTGACTAGAATAAGCATTCAGCAAGCCATTCTACCATCCATATCCATTTATTTTTAACGCTGTTTTAAACTAAAATAACTATTCAAAGTATAAAAACTGGAAATATGCAGTAGAAATATCTTTCTTTGGGAAGCATTTTTTCCTCTGTTAGGTTACCTTCACGTGGATTAATAACTTGTGCCTGCACCTATTCCAGCCCTTAAAGATCTAGCTAATGCGCTTTTCTTTTCCCATTCTAATGCAGCACTCGCTTCTTAGGCACGAGCAATTCAGCTTAAAATAGTAGAAATGTTAATTGTAAGAGACTACCGAGGAAGAGCAACCAAAAATGTCCAATCTTGACATCAAATTTGGAGTCAAAATCATTGTGCTCCCTCCTGGCACTCCCACCTCTAAAGTGACAGTTAGGAGAAAACAACATGCAGGGAAAATGCTTTTATCAGTGCAGAATTCATTTTAATTAATGGAAAGGCTTTTTTTCCTCCAGACTACCTTACCAGTCAGAATATACATATAAAATTGCACCACCAGTGACTTTCATTTATGCTCTTACTGTGGCTGAGTTTGAGCATTTTTACCTTTGTTCTCAAGTGAGAATTACAGCTGAGATTTTGACCAAGACATTTAAAGGAATTAAGCTCTGCATTCCTATTAGCAGCAGGATGTGAATGTCTACATTCTCCAAGTAACTCTGAAAGTCCCATCAGTTGCTGTTTACTGTGCCATCACACTGCTGGAGCCTCAGAAGAGGGCATCTCTTGACAGTCACCCATTATTTAGCACAAAGGTTGAATACTCAGATATGCCTCTGTGTCTGTGCTTGTCCTGATTGATTTTATGATATACTTTTATAGGCCTGATTTTCTGCAGCAAAGAGGGAAAATGCCTGTAATGAGACAAAACTTTTTGAAGACAGGTAGCATCTACATTACACAGACAGGAGCTTCCCTTGGAGACCTTCACATGAATTCTTGCCACAAACAAGACTGGAAACTTGTCACTTGCTCCGGGACTGCCTCACTGTGCACCTGGCATTTCAAAACAAGTTCAGTGCTCAGGTTCAGCAGACTGGATCCCACACACCATCTCTTTGGTTTAGTTGTTTTCTTTTCCTCTTATTTTGTGCAGTGTTGCAGAGAACCCTCTTTGGGGACCAATTTTCCTAAGTTAGGCATGATTTCAGTCATGGGACCCCCTGAGCTCAATGGAATAAAACAAACAGATGTTTCAAATTTTGGAAGGAATGTGGAAATAGAGAGTGATAATGCTGACAAGATCCAGCTTAATCTAAAAATTACTAGCCAACTTTTTCTACTACACAGTACCAAATTCATTTTTCTCAAAATCTAGTTACAAAATCTAATTCTTAAAAGTTATCTGTTTTATTTCTTAGATCGCAAAGTGATGCATGTGCGGAAGGGGGAACCGTTATCTTTAGGGCATGCCTTTATTTATTCTTTTGCCCAAAATTGATATTTTGCCTAGCACAGAGTACATGCCAGTTTAGATCACAAGGTTTAGGGGTAAGATCCTTCTTTTCACTTTTGCTCTGTTCAATGCCAACAAAATAAAGTAATTTATCTTTACGTGTTTCCTAAATGCAAGGAATTAGGTAAAGAAAACACAGGGCGTGAAGATACCAGCTAACCCAAACTTCATTTTGGCATTCATTCTGGTTGAACTGTTGAGTTTGGAGGCCATATATTTTGATGTTTAAACATGTCTGACATAGGTACACCTCCAAGGAGATTTATTCAAAGGAAGACCTTGGAGGATACCAGCGGCTAGTGGCAGTGCTGGCAGAGCCCAAAGGCTCTGTCCTTGTCAGTCCAACCAGGTACAAGACATAATGCTAGTGAAAATAATTTGGCACAGGTTTATTATTACAAAAAGACCATCAAAGTTGGAAAACGAAATATTATATAGTTGGGAAATTCACTCATTTGCATATGTAATCAAATGTTCAGTGGGGCTTGCAAAAGTCTCCGTTTTGAGTGATGGACTCTTGAAATAGCACTAATGAAAACACTTCTGTTCTATATTTACTGTATGTACTTTAATTTCATTTATGAAAATGAAGGCTTGATTGTGTATTTTCCTCTGCCATTTGGTAGCCTGCCATCAAAACTCAAAGTGACATGACACACAATAGATTTATGCACCATGAAGCAGGCACAGTAGGGGCTTGGGGTATTTGTGTTTTATTTCCAGTCAAACAATACACAGGGGGCTGTCACACTAACAAGGTATATAATGATTGACTTGCTCAGCCATTCTGAGACCTTTACTTTGATATAACTGAAATCTCAATAAACAGGAAATTTATATTTGAACAGCTGCTTGTTTTGAAGTGCTGTGCTGTATCTGCTTCCTTTTCTGAACAGTACATATGGGTCATTCCTATTTAATTGAAAAAAATATTTCATTTGTTCAAAATGAGCCATACTTGTACATATTAAAGCTCTTAAAGTGAAGTTTTACTTTGTTCTTTTCACACTTCTCTTTATTTAACATGCCATTTGGCCTTTTGATATATGCAGTTTGCACACCATCCTTAGCACTATAACTCTGAACTCCCTAATGCTGCAACTCTCTTCTACTGGAGGCATCATAACACAAAAACATCAATACGGCCATCCTGTTGTGTGAAATCCATAGAATAATTTAACCATTGTGTTACTTATGGGCTCATTAAACATCAGACTCGCAGCCTTGTAATGGTGTCTGTGGTCCTTTATCTTATACAACAATCATAAGAATATGAAGTCTCTGGAAAGAAATGTCATCCCCAAAGCTTGGTTGTGTGAGTTTCAGGTGCAGAGGTTCTGCCTGGAGCCCTCTCCATACCACTCTAGAACAGATTCAGGGACATGTCAGCTAGGGCTCTCCCACTCTTACTTGCTGAATAAACAATCATCAGCAAAAATTAACATTAAGCAATTATACATCTAAAGTAAGGCACCAATTTCATCTTTTAGCTGTGAGGAGGGTTTGATCCAGCTAATTAATTTTTATCCTCAGATTCTGAGACATAAAGTCCTACTTTGTAAGTATTAGGTTTTGCACAGTACAATTTTAATTCCTTAGGCAGTAGGGATAGACTTCTTTTTACTGTATCACACAACAGTTCAGCTGAGTTTGGAAGGCACCAAAGATGCCATTTATTCTTTATCGA
Source organism: Pelecanus crispus (assembly GCF_030463565.1). Classification (NCBI taxonomy): domain Eukaryota; kingdom Metazoa; phylum Chordata; class Aves; order Pelecaniformes; family Pelecanidae; genus Pelecanus; species Pelecanus crispus. The sequence goes on from NC_134644.1 coordinate 121,453,343, forward strand.
GTGCTTCAATCCATTTTACAGCAGATCTCCTGGTCTAGAAATTATGAAGGACATCAGCTGTGACAGTTACCATAATCTTTGCAACAGGTGGGTTATGCAGCTTCAGCACAGGGAGCAGGAGCTAGTGCCTCCACCGCAAAAGGTTTAACTCAGTCTATACGTGCACTCTTTGCGGTTTCATTAAATATAAGGAGTGAGTTTTAAAACCTGAAAGTTCTCCCATCATTTTTCCATGCCCACACATTTGAGCCAAACAACAGGGCCCTGTGAAAAATGATCACTCAACTACTGAGCATTTGGCAAGTGAGGAGGCACAGGGCAAAATCTTCAGCCGTGATAAATCAATACTCCCTGATTTATATTAGCTGAAGTTCTGGCAGTGCAAGTCTCTGAGTAAAGCAGCCACACTAGACAAAGTGAGGAGGCGTGTGCCACTCTTTCACCATAAAATGAGGCCCAGTAGTCAGCTTCTCGTCTCCTAAAATCCTTTTATATGAATCAAAACAGGCTCCTGCATGAAGACTTCAGGTTAGTTTGTCCCTCAGCAGTGATCTATATCTTGTATCTTTTAATTTACATAAGAATACATAGATAATAAATCATTTCTGTCATGTGAGATGTGCAACATATTGAAATTCACTGGCAGCAACTGAAGAAGACATACCTGCAACCGGCAACTAGGCTAAGCCTTGTGGGTTAGCTCTTCCGGGTGTAGGTCTGTATCACCCAACATTCAACTAAAAAAGATTGGCCACTGTCTGGTTTTATACCAACAAAGACTGGAGAAAGGGACACATGGGAAAAATTGAAAAAGGTAGAACCGAGCACACAGCTTTTCCCTTTTTGAACCTGTGGAGCTTCAGCCAATTGATCTTTTTCTTAGTACTGGATATTTCTCTTAAAGGAGGGATCCTCAGCACAGGTAAAATTCCACCAAGAGCAGGAACTTTTTTAATTGGATGGCACTGGCCATGCCTGTGAGTTGTTTTTTCCTTACTTAACTATTTATCTTACTATAATGTTGCTTATATTTTACTTAGATAACAATATGTAAGTGGATAGTTTAAAGGCAGGGCTTAATATCTCATTGTCTATGTTAGCCAGATGACACATCCTGTGCTTCTTCAGACAGGCTGCTGATAAACCAAGTGCTTCTCCTTAAACACAGTTTACCTCATATAAGCAATCTATAAGAAACCTGCAACTGCTGCCAAACTAGCAGCAGAAGTCCCCTTACATTTTGCCAGAAGGGCAACTTTCTCATCTTCTCTAACTTTTTTGCAGTTGTTGTTTTAATGTTTCCCTGTCTTTCAAGGTGGCCAGTGGAGGGAGTTGGCAGCACATTCCCCCTTTCCATGCTCAAGCTGCCCTTTCAATGCTCCCAGTCCATAGCAGAGGTTGTAATACTCGACGACGTTCTGCACTGGCAGCTTTGCCACCTGAGGCACAAAATTAGGTTTGTTTTGTCTTGCAGTGGAGCATACATTTGTGATCCACAATTCACTTCAAAGGCCATAGCCAAACTAGCAACAGCAGGTTTAGGAACGGTTGTGATTAAATCAGCTGCAAAGAAAAAAGAAACCAGAAATGAGCCTGTTGCTTGCCAGAGGAGCAACAAGAAATAATTAGCAGCAGACTGGGATGTCCCAGGGTCTCTGTGTCTCTATCCGTACTGGTAAATAAAACTGTGACCAAGTGTTTGCTCCTTTTGCCTACACTTTTTTTCCCTCAAGCAAGGCAGCGTCATACAGATGCAGCGCCCTGCCTGTGCTCCTGTCCATCCATCCCTCCCTCAGCACCTGCGACCACCCTGCTCCCATCTCCGCAGCCCTCCTGGTACACGCAGACCAGCTCCTGCGGGGCTGGGAGGTGGTGGGGAGCCCTGCGGGACAGCCAAACACAGGCTCCCTGCACCCCTGGGGCCACCGTGAGGGGACCAGTTTGCTAAGCTGGAGCCTGCAGGGGTAGCTGGGGTACAGAGTGATGCTACTTGGCATCTTCAGGCTCCTCATCCATATTCACAGGGAACAGCCATGCTGCTTTTTACAGGTATGCTGAAAGCTTTAGCCCACTGAGAGACGTCCTTTAGGCTTCTGCGTTACTTTTCCTGTTATCCGCACAAAAAGGCAAACCAGAGCTATTTTCTTTCGTTATAGCATGGATAGTACAGGATGAAAAATAGCCTGGAAGCCTGTACTCAGGTTTGTCAGCTGAATGAAGTATTTGCTCTCATCAAAACTCAGAAATACTCAGACTCAGCTTTGAATCCTCACCTTCCCTAAAACACAAATGTGCTGATGTGAGCCCCTGGGTTAAAACTAGGAAAAAACCCTTGCAGACTTCTTCCCAGAGATTTGGGGAAGGAGAGGTCTTTTCTTCTTTTTCTGTACTTGCATTGCCAAAGCTAGCATCAAGGAAAATGATTTTGTGTGATTGCAATTTCTTTGGACAGATATATGAAGTCTGACTTTCCTTTCAGTTCTGAACAAGTTGTTCCCTATGTTGCTTTCCATTATGAATATCTTGGGATGTTTGTTTGGTTTCTCCCTGGCTTGCAAATTAAAAAAATAATATAAAAGGAAAAGTATACTTACTTGTTTAAGCCATCTTTTAATCAACACCGCACAAAAATTGCTTCCCTAGGTAATTTAAATAGCAGCACTGCAATTCTTATATACCTTTAGATACTGAATTTAATCAAATGAAATCTAGTTAATGTAGAAAAATACTCCCAAAATAGGCTTTAGTGACTGAGGACTTACCAGAAAATCTCTGGAAATACACAAATGCAACAAAGCACATCAGATTTCAAGAAACATAGTCTTAGGAGAGCTACCCAAACTCAGAGTTTGTTCATATACCAATGAATGCTATGTAGTCTTGTCATCTTCAGGAAAAATCAGCCTTCAGGTCCTAATCTGAGTAACATCCCTGTTTAAGAAGGGTGCAGCCGCAAAGACTCAGATCCCACTGAAGTCAACAGCACTTAAATGATACTGGCCTGTGGGTATGTGACTCAGTGCTTTCCTGAACACGTGTGGGTTTCATCTGGGCTTAAAAGCGTTGCCTGACTGAGGGTTTAAATGAATGCTGTCAGATCAGCCAGCAGCCACTGTGAACCGAACTGCAGCATCAGTTTTTAAGAATTCCCTGTTCCTCTATATTCCTCATAAAGGCTAAAGAAATAAAGAAGTGGTGCTTTACTGTTTGCTGATATAAAGCATTCACCTTTATGTTATATGCTGTGAGAGCATAAAACATACCTTTCATCCAAGGCCTCCATCGATTCACCTTCAAAAATTCTTAGTTCTATAATTATTAATTTTCCTTGTTACTTTAATATTTGTGTCCTGTTGAACCCCAAATGTCTAAATCAATACATTTTTATCTTTTAAGCAGCTGAAAGAACAGGCATGTATTGGAGCAAAGGTCATGCCACTAAAACTTGTGTCTGCCTGTCAAGGTAACTGCTGGACTCTTACATTGCTGGTACAGTGGCTAAAACATTTCTAGCCATCAAACTGATTCAGACATCTTTGAACTGTTCCTATTCAGTAATTAAGTATTATTATTCTAAATTACAAATGGGAAGTGAAGGCCAACGGTCCCATCTAACAGGCTTTGAGGCTGGATGTCTCAGTGATTTACTCCAGCCTCCACAGAAAATCAGTGCAGAGCAAGGACTTACACTCATATTTTTGGCAGGAGTCTAACCCCTTCATATCAACTGCTCAGGGAAGTGAGCAGTATATTTAGTCCATGCTAATCTAAATTTACCTCACAGCCTCCTAACACTGTGAACCTACGTATAGTTTAAGAGTCTGTCACAAAGGTTATCTGAAACCTCATTCACTTTTTCATAGATAAAGCTCTCTTAGCAGATGCAGCTTTGACATAAAGCAGACAAGAATTTCAGATATGCTTTTCTGAGTGTTAGTAAAAGAGGCTTGAAACTTTGCTACCAGAAGGAAGGAAGGCTTGCAATTGCTTCAGAGTTGCAAATCAGGAGTGATCTCATTATCACTGGTGGTACTGGTCTCATTGGTATTGGTGGGATGGCAAAGGTACAAAACCAAGGTGAGTCTGGACACAGACCCATCTCTCAGAAATGGTTTGCAATGCAGTTGCAGCTGAGCCCTTTTATGATTCAGTATGTACAAGAGTATAAATCCAACAAGCTTTATATGCTGGAAAAATTACAATGCTCAGGTTCTCAAAAGAATTTGGGAGTTTTAACGTCTTGTCCAGACTGAGACGTCTCCAGAGGTCCAGAGCTCCAGAGAATGACGAGCTCCTGTTTTATGAATAAAAACCTCTATTTTGAAATTCACAGACAGAAGGTCCCAAAATCAAAGTAATTTTCAAATATCTTGGTCACAATATAACTTCCTGCTCTATTCTTTTCTTAAGCCTAAGAACTCCAGCTATTCTTGTGCGTGCACATGTACAGATTTGTGTTTGGATATAATACTCAATAATGTACGCTCTAGTCAACAGATAACAAGTAATAATTGCATCAGAACTGTTAGAACAACCTGTCCTTTTGTATTTTAGAAATTCTTTTTTTCCTGTATGTAGACAGATGACCATTTTGCTTCAGGTCATTGCTTGAGGGTCTTTTTTGTACCATGAGGCTATTGATCAATATGCAGTCATGGTATCGGCCATGCTAAAGCACTTAGCAGGGAGGATCATGTAAAAGTTCCTTTCTTCCAACCTATTCAGACAGAAGAAAGATTAAATATAAACTGAACTTTTTAAGGCGCCATTAAAGGTTTGTCCAAGTTTGAGGAGAAAATTCAGGTCAATTCACCTATCCCTCAAGCACTCCTTAGAGTTCATTAAAATAAAAATAAAATTAAAAAAAAAAAGCAGTGCAAACTTCTGACAGTTATAACCATCACTTAGAAAAGATGAAAGCGTCCTTATAAACTAATAAGTCTGTAAAATATCGCATAGAGAATCACAGACCCTCTGCTTCTCTTAGGTTGTTTCCCAGAGATGGCTAGCCATAGGAAATAAATAGAAAAATGGCATTAATCTGTTGTTATATTTTACCCACAAGCCTATTTACTTAATATCTTCTTACTGCAGGAGCTGTAAAATGAAGAAGTTTATGGCTTGTATGAAGCTCAATAAGGATGATGATTCATCTCTAGAACAAATGTTTGGACATAAAAAAAAAAAAGGAAGGTTCAAGAAATGACGTCTGCCCTAATATAGATCCCTTTGTGAAGAGTACTGTCCCTACCTCCACCACCAACTGACTCAGCTCACCTTTTCACTGGTGAGCAACCAACAGACCACTTACTCTTGTTCTAGATTTTCCTGACATATGTAATGTACAGCGCTGTAAGGTTTCTTCACATTAGTTAATTAAATTTGCCTCCGTCTGCACTCTGGCGCTGAAACCTACAGGCATGGACTCGCCCCGTCCATGCCATTAAATTCTCCTAGCCTCCAAGAGGCCAAACTGCTTTTTGGGAATTGCTAGCTCCTGAATCACTCCATGAGTTGACTGTGAGCTCTTATTTTCTGTGGGTCACAAGTGTGCCATTCATGTGCTGTTGCAGCAATAACAATACAGACAATCAGGTGCTTGTGCCCTGGAGCCTTCCCTGGCACCACTTAATTTCCTCCCACCGATGTGGCCATTTGCTCAGCCCAGCTTTCCCCAAGTTCATCAACTTTTTTTTTTTTTTTGTGACTCTCAAAAGCAGAAAATGTTTCCAACGGCTTCCCAGCTCTGATCACCTTCATAACAGTAAGGGCAAATCTTTCCTACATGGTAAATAAGGGCATTATATTTAGGCAAGAACAAGATGACAACTGTTACTGGGGCCTGAGATCATCACATATTTGATCTTTTAAGAGCTGCAAGAGTTTTAAAGCAAGCCACAGTGAGGGACTGCCAAAAGAAACGGGGTCTGACATTTGTGAGCATGGTCCTGATGTGTCTCCACCACTGGAAAAGGAGAAATAAACCCAGGAGAAGAGAGACCCAGTGGCACGCATGTGCTATGGCTATGGTGTACATGTGACCACAAGAGACCAGTTTACCACCAGTTAATGTCCAGCCTTTGACAGGTGACGTGCAAAAACTGGCTCTGGGTTTTCCCCTTGCATGTGTCAAGTACAAAACAAAACACAACAGCTGAACACAGGCAGAACTTAATGCCTTCTAATTCAGTGGTAGGGAGGACTAAATGCTTTCATGAGATGTACAAATGCAACTCAGCTGACAAGTGTTAACTCTCTAATCTATGGTAACTCCATCTCTTTGTGTTTCTGCTGACATTCCCTAAGATGAAAAGATATTAAGGATCTTTTGAGTAAGAACAACATTGAAAAGCAGAAAAAGAGACTTCACTGCTCACAGAGCTGACACCATGCTTTGAATTCTCATCTACAATCAAGCCAGTTTACACAGTTTTCTGCCCATGAAGAAAGGGTTAACAGTACTATACATGAGATTTATTTCTCAGTTGCAGTGATATAGCATTATCAAACAATCCCTCCATAAATAAGGATCACATGCACAAGAAGTCTTAACAGCTACCCATGAAAAATCTAGAGGAGTAAACATCAAAGTAAGGCACTTTAATTAAACCTCTAATATAGCTGAAAGCTGGTTTTGGAAAAAAATGGCTGGATTACGAGAACACATTAGATGACTAAGGGGATCCATTCCAATGGAAGTGAAATATTGTGCTTTTAATGGAAAAAAAAACCCTCTTAATTGGAAAATGACAGTGACACTTGTCATACATAAAGTGTCTGGCTTAGCAAGTAATTTGTTGATCTCAGCTACCTCATCAGATCAGTAAAGATTCAGAAGAATGTGCTTCAGAGTTTCCCAGAATCACACCAAGAAGTCCTAACCTGCTGAGAAATCATGTAGCTCCTACTTCTAGCTAGGTATGTTTGCTATATTTCGTATATGTATATATGTGAGGTGCTACACATTTGTTCTTTATCTTCTACATGCAGGTCTACAAATAAGAGAAACCTATTTCAGTGTTGACCTTCACTGACATTATTCTGGCATTCATAAAAATTCTATTCAGTTTCCTTTGGTACATATTTTCCTATTAATTCACAGTACCTATTGATCTAGGAAGCACTTCATGATTTCTTAACCATTGACTAATAATTTAAGTTAATACAGTGTTCAGTAAGCTTATTTCTAAGTTCTCAGGAGCTTCTAGATATGAATGAGTATATCACAGACTCTGCACTAAGGAGATGTCATTCTGGGGAGAATGTTAATGGGACCCCACAGAAAATCACTTTAACATATTATGTATGGACAAATTGAATTTTGGAAGGAAGCATAAAAAACCTAATGAGTAACATTAAGCTTAACATTAAGAAACAAGCCATTGTTATCAAACATTATAAAGGCAATAGCATTATCAGAAGTATCAGAAGTTACAACTTTATTATGAAAAAAAAAACCAGTTACAAGTGTTACAAATTACAAGCTTTTTCACTGTTTCTAACAATTTTAGGCTCCTGTCTCTCTCTTCCTCTCTTCCCAGCTTTCATAGAATCATAGAATATCTTTCCTCACCTATGTTCTATATCTTCAAGTACCGTGTTGACAGTACAACTAATTCCTTTTGCCATAGATCAGCTTTGCTTTTCCATTTGACTTGCCAGCCTGGTTTGAAAATTCCTCTCCCTGTCTTGACAAATGAGCATCAATCATCTGTCTCCTCAGTTTTCCTTGTTCCCATGCCCAGATCACAAGCATAGATAACCCTCCTTCTGCTCTTCACTGTCTCCTGTTCCCCCCTTTCTCTTCCTTCTCTTATCACATGCTCATGAAGTTCTCCAGACCTTGTCTCTCTCCACTCTCACTTCTTTTTTGCCTCTCTCCCATTGCGAGGTCTGTCCTCCCGACCCACAGCACACCCCCACCTGCTGTTTCCTCTGTTCCTCCTCTCCCCAGCCTGAGCAACACCCTCCAGTATGAATTCATTCCTTTCTCCTCCCTTTCTCCTTCAGTTCTTCAGTTCTGCTACATCCCTAGCCAAAAAAAAACCCTTTACTTCTATACTTCAACTGAATACCACATTTCCAGAGCCGACAGCTTTTCACCACCTTTGATTCACTTCTTCAGCGGCCTTTTCCTTTTCCCTTTCCTCCTCCATTTCACCCTTCCTAACCATACACTTCTCCTGCTGCACAGAATTTCATCATCTTATCTTGAATTAAAATTGTCAGGATTTTCAAAACTCCTTCCCTTCCAAGACTTTTCTTCTCCTTCTGCAGGATGTGTAGGACATATAACCTGCAATATTCATTCTAAGCAGACAAGAATCTCATTAGTTTCTTCAAAGCTTGCCTTTTAATCCAGCTGGCACTCTTTCAATCCTTCTTTATTATTTCTGTTTCTCAATTTCCTCAGGATTCTCCACCTCACAATATAACCATCTTTGACTCCACTCTCCTCTCTACCAACCATCCCATCCATCTTTTTTGTCTGCAAGTGTATTCTGGAGCTCTTCCAATCAAGTTCAGTCTTAAGCCCTCTTTTTTCTAACTTCTTTCCCTTGCCCTCCAGTGAAGAAGCCACATTTTCACCAAGGTCCCTCGTGAATCATTCCTCTTAAAAGCCAGAACTAACACCCTTTGTCACCCTCTCCAACCTGCCTGCAAGACTCTTCCTCTTGGAAAGCTGCTCTCCATGGACTTTGTTTGACTCCTCTATGTCTTGATTCTCCTCTTTTCCCTCTAATTGCATATTCAGCATACCCTTCAAAGGATTTTCCTCCTTCTTCCCTCCAGTTTTCTACAGAAGCCTTCTACACCTGAGCTCTGTCTCTGTTTCTTTTCATGTTGTCTCCAGATAATTCATTTACAGATAATTATACAGATAATCAAATTCCAGATAATTTCATCTGCAAAATAAATAAATAAAGTACCTGCTCCATGTTTCAGCCATCTGCTTAAGAGTGGCACAGTCAGAGTAGGGCTCTTCGTCTTTCCCTCTGACATTTTTCCCTTTTATCTGTCACTATGGAAATACCACTCTCCTTCCTCTTCTCCAGCTCCTCGGGTCCATAGCCTTGGTATAGCCTTTAGCTTAATCCCCAGTTGATTCTTACTCCCTCGTTTTGCATTACAGTTAGAATTTATATGCTTTTATTCTCATTCATAACCTAAAACACTCCTCCAGGCTCTCACCATCTCCCATCTTGACTAACATCATCTTCTACATATTTGTCAAATATAACATTGCTACCTTTTTCCATTCATAACATTACAGCGAAGAAAACTTTCATAGCCTTTTGCTCTGAGCATGTGATTTCACTTTTCACAGCCTTCCCCCTCTTCATTCACACCAAACATCAGCTTCTTGTCTTCATTCTTCACAGCTTGTCTCCACAGTATTTATCATCTTTCGTATACTATAAGTGACAGTAACATTTAACACCCATTCCCACAGCACACTTGGCAAGAACAAGCATTCAGGGCCAAAACCAGAAGAGAGGTGAATTAACATCCCTTGCATGAAGCCGACGGGGTGTGCCCAAGCACCGTGCCCAAGTGCCAACAGAGCCACTTATCCTATCTTTGCTGGTAAGGAAGGGAATTTACTCATCTGTAGCCTGGAGAGTGAAAGAAAGCTTAATTAATGCAAGATAAAATAGGAAGAGGCATCCCTTCTGAATCAGCCCCTCAGCAGGGGGTAGTGTACAGTGAAGACAGAGTCCAGGAACCAGAGGCAAAGAGCCACTGGGCTGACTTTGGCAGCATTGGACTGTGTCCAGTTATAAAATATCCGTCAGCTACCAGAAGCACCCCTAAAAAGCTAAAGATGAAAATGACCGAAACTCAAAGATGTGTTGGTAACAGAGAGCTCAGGTACAGGACTCTGTAACAGAGTATGCCAAATAATCTCCAAATACTCAAACGTAACAGCTCAATGCAGCTAGCAGGCAATTTTTTTCCAGAGTCAGGGCCGAGTCAATGCCTACAACAAAAAGGGCCTTACAAAAACATTCTCCAAAGCCGATAGCATGTCAGCCTCCTAGTCTTTCTTTTGAACTGTCCTAAAAATATTCACAAAAGGCAGTTACCAGTCATGGATGCATAAGGCAGCTGAAAGAAAAGAGACTGTTCGTCCCCCTCTGTTAGAGCTGAACTGTGCAATGCACGCAGCCTGTCCACTCATTCGTCCCTCCTTACTCAGATCAGTGCTACTCACCTGCCTGGACCTCAACCTCTGCTGCACATCTGGGGAGGCTTTAGGGTCCAGTTTCGAGAGCACCTTCCCATCATCCTCTAGGCTCATTCTGAAACTTTTATACCAATAAATGACAGCATTTGAGACTTCAACTACCTAAACTGTAGATGCACGCAGATACAAAGTTATGAGAGCTAAATACGGTCATTTGACCCTGAAAATTTTCTAGTGCCAGTTCTGAATTTGTTTCCTGTTGGTTTGTCCATTAATAGCAAACTGTCCAGGCATTTGGGTTAAAAAGCCTCATACATGGAAACAGGCATTTTGTCCAAATAAAGACTGAACAAACCTCAAAGGCTTGCCCTCCTTCGGTTGTGATGGTACAGTTTTCCATTAACTTTCTTTCTTTCTGGTCTGTGTATTTTTACCATATAACAGAATGGACAAAAACTAGGATTGTCCTTATGGTATCCAAAGGGCCATGCTTTTCAAGCAGAGGAGCCCAATCTGTTTCTGTAAGACCTGTGCCCAATCAGAAAGTGAAAACAAGTTGCTTATAAACCCACACTCGTTAAAAAGGAGAAGAAAATGAACAAATCTCCCTGACTGCATCTTCACAGAAAGCTTATGCCCCTCTCCAGCTTCAAAAGGTGCCTTTAACAGGCTTGTATCCTGTAGAGACAGCTCCTAGAAACTCGGGTGCAGCCTGCAGCGCTGGCCAGCTGTGCCCATGAACAAAGCCAGGCTCCAGGCACTGCAGCTCATGCAGGGTGGATGAGAAAAGCCCCTGCCTTCCCGTTTCTCCCGGGCGATAAGTGAAACTGCTTGCAAACAGCAGGACTTCACGCCAGCTGAACCCCCCCCCCCTTCTGCAACAATATTGCAGACAGTCCTGTTTTCTAAGGTCTTGCTAGTTTGAAACACTGGTTTTAGTTACCTCTTCTACTTTACAGGGTGACTGGGAAGATTTATCAGCAATTTAGTATGGAGAGAAAAGGGGCAGGGGCAGTGGGCTGTCAACATTAGACTATTAGACAAGAACGCATCCCCCACGAGCGTAGTGCCTTCAGAAAAAAAAATGGAGGGCCCCCCTGCAAAAATCCTTACAGCAATTGAGTCTGAAGAGCTATGCCTCCCTCAGGACTCTTCTTACAGCTGCTAGAGTTATGAGGGACACATGCTGCCACATGATTAGTATGGTGTTTTTAATTAGCACATACATGTTGTGTTGTATTTGTTTTGAAATCATACAAAACTACATGCATCGTGCAAACTCCCTGCATTAAAATGACAAAAGAAACTGTGTCTTCATTCGGCAGCAAGTTGTGCCAGTAACATGTTGCAGGAAAAAAAAGGCTGAAAACAAGAGAGAGAAAAAAAGAAATGGGAAACTAAAATAAAGAGATACTGAAGGAAGGGAAGGAGTGAATCAGCTTCCTCTTAGGGCACTAAAAATTGAAGGAAGATTTCAAGGCATTAACAGAGCTTGCATTTCTGGAATGTAAAATAGCATTTGTATTACACAGCTCAATACCATGCTAGGAATCGATATTCTCTGAAATGCAGGAGAATTTAAGAAGGTCGTTGCTTTGTGTAATCATGGTCCTTTCGGTAGTGCCTCCCCATGGGATTCACAGGCTGATAATTTCTTATGGAGGGTTGACAACTTTTCTTCTTAACGTGTATGAAGGTTCTCTCAGGTCAATGGCAAGATAATGGGGAAAGAAGTATTTCCAGATCCCAGGTTCATTAAAGCCTGAAACCTGTACCGAAGAGCGTTGCATAGCTTTCCTCATGTGAGGAGGTTGTGCTCAGCCAGATCAGCGGAGATGTTCCCACTAACCATCCACTCAGTAAATGCAGAGGTGCTGCAGTGTGAGGTCCTTGGCTGGCCCTTCCTTCTTGGCTTGATAGAACCTGAATTTATTTCTTTAAGGGTATGGTTCAACGTCTGCTGATAATGCCAGCATTTCTCTGAGGAGTTTCAGCAGACAGCCAAGTTATCACTGAGGGCCTGACTGTGATTTTTTTTTTATCTATTTATATTGGAACTTGCTTTACATTTATTGTCTGCAGTAGCATACACGACCTTGGAGACCTTTTAAAATTAAGAACACTTTATTAATGTGAATATGAGCTCCTCGTCTGTTTTTCTTGTTTGTGCAGTTCCTAGCAGAGTGGGGGTTTTGTCTGTGACTGAGCTCCTAGTTGCTATGGCAATACAAGTAATAAATAAATAGTAAAAGTAATACATTGGAATAAAATATTCTCATTTTGTAAGCATGTTCTCTAGAATAGTAATAACAGCACTTCCTACAGTTTAGTGTTTCCGACCAAGATTTCTGTACTGGGGTGCCCCAAAACACTTGTTAATGATGTCATGCCTTATACACGCTATAAAATGGTAATGCGGTTCTATCACGTATTGCTGCAGCTTTTTGGCAGTGCTGGTCATGTCTTTGATTCTCTGACATCAGAGCTGTGCCTGGAAGAAGACAGAGCATCCTAGAGCCAGGCATCTCCAAACAGGTGAGTTTGCACGTATGAAGGACAAGCAGTAACTTCATGGGCTTCTCTCTCTCTCTTCAATGCCATAATGTGCAATGTTTCATTCAAACAAAAACCCTTTTACACTTCTCTGGCTGTGCAAGAAGGCCACAAAATGCCTATAATTTGCATATATACTCACTTTAAAGAATATTTTTATTTATCATATAAAGAAGAATTAAGCTCATCCAGCCAAGATATGATTTTGTAACATAAAGCTATAGATCAACAGTCATATTTGAAAGTAGTGCAGAATTGGTGCTTCCTGAACAACCTGAAAATTACGACATTTCTCTCTCTGTTTTTTCTGAACAGGTACTAATATTATACATTTCCATTGTAGATGGACATAAGAGTCCCAGAAATTGAAATCATGCAGAAAAGTAGCCAGTTTTCTTCCTGGTTTGCAGGCAAAATAACAAATATTGGTGAAATCTGAAGTGTCTTCGGATTTGTTTCTTTATTGAAACAAAATTATATTTACTCCAGTAAGAATGATACATAAGTTCATATGGAGATAAATAGATATGTGCACATGTGTGTGCATTTGCCTCACAGAAACTGCTGCTAGGTATATTTATAAAATAAGGAAGTATAAACCTTCGTTCTTGAACAGTGACAGGTATACCTGATAATATCCAGCAGCTCCGCTGGTCATTGAAATGCTTAAGTATATTTTTGCCTGTTGACACATTTCTAAAATAGGTGAAAAATTAAATGTTAAAAACAGAAACTATAAACATTACTGGCTTGCAAACAAAAAGGAAGGTTGAATCCGCAGGGCTCAGAGACAGTACAAAGACCTGATGATACTGTGCAGATATAAAAGCAGCTTGTAGTTCTAAAGACAAACCTTGAAAAATGAAGTCAATAACTCTACGCATCTTCATTGCAGTATATTTAACTACATAGGACTAAGGACCAGCAGTAACACAGCCAATAGCATATGGGAATTGCAGTTGCTTACCACTGCAAGTTTTAAAATAAAGTGACTTCTTCTGAAATAGTTACTAGTTACAGAAAGCATTTCTAAAGAATTATACAGCCATAACAATGTAATAATAAATAAGTTTTTTTCAGCTTTCTCCCAAATTTCTTTTGTTTCTCATAGAAGGCCTCAGCAAGGAAAAATGGGAAATTAAAAACAAACAAACAAACAAAAAATATTTTTCCTACCTTTTTCCAAACCCTCTGGTTATAGAAGACTCCTTCAACTCACTTCTTCATACAAGTAGAGTGTAATATGACTTTACTGCCTGACAAACATCCTTTGAAAGACATTACATGGGAGAAAAGTTAACTTGCAGTTCAGCCACAGCCAAAGCAACATTCTGCTCTTCTGCTCCTTCGGGGACAGCAGGTTATTAAAGATCGCTATGACTTTCTCATGGGAAAGCAAGTGGCCAAACATGCAACGAGGGCAGCTGTAGGATGTGACCCCCCATTTCCCCAGCTCACAGCTTAATCACTGGCTTCTGCCTGAAGCTGTGTCCTGCAGGGGTGACATCCCTCCTAAGCATGCCTAGTAGATGACATCTTGAACAGTAAGTAGGTGAAGTAACATCTGTTTTGTGGATCCTGCCAAACAGCCAAACATTTGGTTATGTCAGGACTTTAGGCAATCAAGTGGATGCCTGCCCACAGAAAACTGATGTATGTTACCAGGACAAAGAGATTCACTAGTGAACTTCAAACATCTGTACTGCTGGGTGGGAGGTACACGAACACAGTGCTGTCTCAGGCACCAAGCCACCTCTTCCTCCGGGTGGCTCCAGCCCTCAATGTCAAACCCTAGGATACACCTACCACCAACCTACAAAGCAAATTTATTATGACAAGCACAATGATCCAGGAGCAACAGCTGCCCAGCAACTTGTCGCTGCTTTCACTCCGATCAAAGAGACAAGTGGCTTGTTAACAGCAAACCTGTGTCATTTGTACTTATTAAGCCTAAAAATCAAGATCTAAAACAGGATCTGCGCAATCTGTGCAGAGTTAGAATAATCGATACAAGTGGGTTCTGCATCAGCTTTATGTAGAGCATAACCTGAATTGTAAGGCTAAGTTTGGTTACTCATTGTCTTTCCTCTTGAGCAGAGAACAGTTTACCAAAGAGCCGCTCACCCTCCCTCTATACTTTTGGCAAAGGCATCAGGCCACCCCTGCAGCACTGATCCGCCAAGAATGTTTCCGGATTTCCTCCTTTCCCTCCAAAAACTCTTGAGAAAATGCTCCCCAGGTCCTTAAAAAAAACGATCTACTGGCTTTCTGGTGGCTTGGAAACAAACAAAACCCCGGCACCCGATGTAACCTCAATGTATACATCACTTTTGATTCATCTGATATGAGTTCAACCTTCTTTTCCACCCAGGATTATACATTCATTACAGAAAGAAGTCCACTCTGTGGCCAGCTTGGCTTTTCCCATGATCATTGGTATAAGGTACTCAACAAAGTGATGGATCTGCTGACACAAGACGATTTGATTTGTGTGCGTCCCTATCAGAATGGACATCCGTGCTGAAGCACAGCTCCTTGCCAGTCCAAACCATTACCTCAAGTTATCCCTGGCCATGTAGCCTGAGTGCTGGCACCAACAGATTTTGCTGATTGGGTCGAGTCCTCTTTCCTGGAGATATCTTCTTATTCTGCAGCACCATTTCCCTCTTTGAGCCGTAGCACAAAGCTCCTGCTGAATTCACAGAGGCCCGCTCACCTTCACTCATAATCTTTAGACACTCTTTGCCATGCAACATGCCCTGGTGGCAGCGCAGGTGGTACGTGGCAGAAGATTCGTCAACATGGAATTATTTCTCATCAAAGGGCGAAGGACACAGCCTGTTATTTTTATCTTTATAAACCCATCTGGACGTCTTCAGCTCACCAGATTTTTTTTTCTGATTATGGCAGCCAGACTCTAACAAACTCCTGCTGGCTTATGTCTTTTGCTGCGATGCGGAGCATCTTAATTCCAAGTGGTCAGAAAAAGGCAGCAGCATTTCCCTGCCCCTTTCACATTCCTACAGCAATAAGCCTGGGCTGATTGCTCTGCATACAGAAAGTCATTGAAAGCCAGAGGGAATTCTGTGCTTGAAAGGTTTCAGCCACAAAATGCAGCAAGCACTAGCAGGTCTCAGTGACTTTCAAAAAAAATGGGTGCATAGCATATCTGATGAACAATTGATACAGTACACATGACATTCTTTAGGTATTCTGAATCTTGGCAGGTATTTTAGCTGTATCTCTTTTGGCCTAGGTGGTAATGCTATAGTTTCTGTACAACTGCGTGTGTATACATATGAAAAAGAGAACTGTTCAAAACAAAACAATTCAAGTTTTTGACCAAGCTGGTGAAAGTCTCAGACTGGCTGAAAAATTATGTGATTTCTTTAATGTTTCAGTGTAATCACTGCAAGTTCTTAGGCAAGTTGCTGAACAAGCTAAAGCTGGTATTCAAATATATGGCTTTGTATTACAAAAGTATACTGAACATTGCTTGATTTACTTGTGGTTTAGTTGCAAAAAATTCACTCCAAAATTTCAAGCTCAGACATTGGAGCAGTATGGAAAGCATAACCAAGTTATCATACAATGCTTTCTCATGGTGCTTGTTCTAGAGGCATTGTTACAGAAACAGAAGTCAGAATGCTCCTGATACATAAAAAGTAGCTGCACTGCGTATAAACACAGAGTGAAATAACTTGTAAGTCATAACAAGAAATTTTAAAAAGCTCTAAATTGTAAACAAGGCAGGAAGAATGGACAGGAAAGAATAGCTCAGGTAAGATTTGGGGTTTTTAATGGGTTGTGACTTTTCCATAGCTTCCAAAACCAGCCAGCATGTATCCTGCCTGGGAATATACAAGAAATTATATTTTGACTATACTCAGAGTCTTCAGGGGCAGTTACACATGTAACAATGTAAATGAGCAAACAGCAAGAGCATACAGTGCATAATTAAAATGGGAAATTCATTGCTAAAATAAAGTTAAAAATAAAAGTGGATGTTAAAAGGGAGCCACCAAATTGACGGAGGTCCACCTGGTCTGTTAAGCAGTCATTTAAAGGCAACGTACAGAGTAACAAGTCCTTAATTTACTGATGACCAGATGCTCATTTCGGCAAAGATGGTCCTTCTACATGCCCTAATTTGTAGATTTCTTAAACTGTTGGTCACCATCAGAAATAGGCTGCTGGGCTAGCTTCTGGCCTGGTCCATATGGACGCTCTTAAGTTCTTGCCATTAGAGCTGAGCAGAAAACTAGTCAGTCCCTATTTGTCATGATTCAAATGTGGAGGAACCAGATTCATCTCCTTTGGTGCAAAGTCTCTGCACGGTGGGTACAGCATAGCCTTCGGACGTCCTCTGCTCCTGCCTCACACTCCGAGGTTCTGCCCGCCTGGTCCCCACACAGGTGCATGGGCAAGGTGTTCATTGCCATTTAAAGGGTATTTTTCCACCTGACATCTACCTATGGCAAGGGAACCTAACACACTCCCACTGGTTTGTGTCTTCACTGTGACACCAAGCATCCTAATTCCAGGCAGAGTCAGAGGACGTTATACCCCTTTTATCAGTACACAACCCCAGTCATATGTATGCCCACAGGAAGAAACATTTCCCATGCAGAGAATGACTCAGACTAGGTCAAAGCAGAGGTATAAGGAGAGTGGAGAAAAGTGAACAGTAACTGCAGTTTATAAAAGGTGGCATTTACCTTACCAGAGTGACAGCTGCTCACTGTGAAGTTACACAGAAGTACTGTGATATTCTGACTCTGAAGCCCACCCTTTAGGAACCACTGATCTGGAATATGAAAAGACTGCACATGCTGAAAAAGTCACCTTTCATAAGACAGGGTCAGATTGTGATGAAGCTCACTCACATTGAGTGGCATTTTCCTTCTGCTTGTGGCCCCATTGACGTTAACACCGTCATTATTGGTAAAATAAGGCCGAGTAAAGCATTGGCCAACAGTGACTGCAGTTGCACTCCTGTTGGGTGCTGATAATTTATAATTAATAGCTTTCAATAGCTTCAGTAGATTTCAATGTTTTTATTTTTTCTTGAGTGTCCAGCTCTACTGGACAGTAACAACAGTATGGGGTTCCCCTTGTAGGACTCTTAAAATGACCAGGTTATCTCATTGATTTTATGTCCCCGTCCCACGGTACCTCCTGCTGTGTTAGGGCTCAGGAGTGTGAGCTGCAACAACTATCAGACATGAAGTTGACTCCCTGTTTATAAGATTAAACAATGACTAAGCTTAGCAAAAAGCATAAACAGTGGTGTAATAAGGCTGTCATTGCAGTATAACTAGAATGAAATGAAACTGTTATAAAACATAACTGCATTTTATTATAGCAAAGTCAAACACAATCAGAAAACTGCTTCCTTTCAGTATAAATGTTCCACCTGTCTGCATACAGCATGCTACACAAAGCCCCCAGTTTAATCACCTCATAGCTGTGTCATGACTCTTTCCTGATGCAAAACACAGCAATGCACCCAACTAGCTAGTGAAACCAGAAATCTTTAAACAAGCATAGTCTTAAAGAATCTGGACAGCTTAGTTTTTGTGTATTTATTGGCCCAGGGGAACAACAGATAAAATCTATAGAAACTGTACAAAAGCAGATTAACCATTCGATTTGTATCAGAGATTACAAGGTTGTGCCTTGTAATACCTATCTATCAGACTGTGCTGGGGAGAGATGCCGCGAGAGTGGAGCGGAACACATGAGGCTCTGACCCATGTTGCACAAGAAAAGCATCCAGGGCCTGGCGCAGAGGAGATGGGCTCATAACCCACTGGGAATGGCCTGGCCGCAGCCTGGTTACAGAGGAAGTGCACTGGTCTTCCCTCATTCTGGCAATGAGTTTGTTTTCAGAGGCACCTCTCAGAGGGGGAATGAGCTGGATTTCACACAGGCTATGGTGCCCCATAATCTGCTTGATTGCCTTGGTCTGGCAGGAAAGTCATTAACCCACAGAACGTCTGGGGAGGAAAGAGAGCTGAAGAGAATGACTATGTGTGGTTTTTACATTGGGCAGGTAGCAACAGAAGTTGGGCTGGGTGGGCTGGGTTGGGCTGGTCTCGCTCAACTTTGTCTGGCTTGTTTCCTTGCAACTGAGGAACACCTCTTTGCTCGGGTATGACTTGAACAGACCTCATGTTTTTCATTTATGCTTTTTAATCTCAGCTCTCCTGAAACAGAGATGTCACAAGGTAATATTTACAAGGTCATCACGTAACCTGATTTTAAAAACTCAGATCAGCTCATTAAATTAAACTCACTGATTTACATACAAGACCAGAGAACCAAGGTTACATAAAAAATCAAGTAAGAAAAGAAAAGAAATTGTGAAGGAAGTTTCTTCTTTCTTTTTGAAGCACTGAGAATGTTTGAGAAAAAGAGAGATGTAAAGGGAAAAACTTGGAGCCAGAAGATCCAAACTTCCCCTTGATTCTAAACTTAGCTCAGCTACTGGCCCACCGTGCAGATGACTCACTGCACTTCCTTGAACTTAAATCATTCCTCTTACAAAACTTGTTAAAGAAAGACGTCAGTGTAAATTAGATGTTGTGTCTAAGTTTAGCTATGGCCAATATATAAATATTGGAACTTTAATGTGTTATCATTTTTGTCTGATTTAGAAATATGTGTATATACATACACATATGCATACATACACATAGCAAGGCAGAGAAAGGTTTCTTTGTGCTATTTTTACAACTTAATTTACATATATTGTTATTTTGCTGGTGACATAAGAGCTCACAACTGATTAAAAGTTTAACCATTTTCAGAGCAGCCTGATTCCCACACCACCCAAGCACTCTTCATTCTCTCAAACTGTCAGGGAAGTTTCAATCCCATCCAAGCAGTGGGAGCTGAGAGAGTACACGTTTGGCATATAACATACATGATGTCTGATTTCTTGTGACACTAATCTTCACTCCTGAGGGAAAGGCAGTCATTTATTCATCACTCCACCATTCAAAAGTAACCATTCTTCTTACCATGGAGATAAATGTCAAAACAGAGATCAGCCATAGACTGAGTCTAATCAAATCTGTCCAAAATTAATATATATTTAGATCTGTTGCCAAATCTTGAATGGTAAACCCATTAGCCTGGGCAACTCTTCTCTCAGTCTGCCCTCTCCACCTATAAATATGTATACCAGATTGGATACACACCATCAGAGGACCCTATTAACCCTACAAACATGGGCAGGATATGAGGCTGCCCAACCTTTCTGATATGAGCAAAGAGTCAGAGGACAAAGCCCAAGACTTTCAGAAATGTGTAACAGAGAAGAAAAAATTACATAATTTTTGTTAAAATCTCTCTACCCTTTAACAGCTGTCAGAAATCACCTTAACTCCCAAGTGGTTGATCCAGCAAATGAGAAAAACAGGCTCCATCCTAGATGCATGTTCTGAGGGACCTGTGGAAGATGGCAATGGAAATCCCCTTTCTTGTAAAACTGTTCATTCTCAACACCCCTCTCCGTTCCCATTTCCATGTTGGGGATGTCAGCTGGGAGGTGTTTGTTCATGATAGATCCTTTCCCATCCAATTACACCTATGCAGTTCCTCGTGTCCTGCTATTGAGACACTGGAGGACACCACAGAAGAATCAGAAGTGACTGCCATTTTTCTGTCCAACGTCTATACTTCATACTGCCATAAGTCTCCATGAGGTTCTTTTTGAAGTGCAATATCTGAAACTCATCTCAGAGCCTGAAGAGAAAGAGGTCTTCTCTCTGTGATCCACATAAAGAAATTATACTGTTTCAGAGATCAATATATCTATCTATCTCAGATATTTCATTTCTGAAGTTGTAAACCAAACGCTCTTGTATAAACAACAAACTTAGGATGCTTGTCTCCACTGCTTGTAAATTAGCATATTTCTGGTTCTTAAATATCCTTGTTCAAAACTAAACCTCATTTTGAAGCTTGGATAAACCCTATCAACAGCCAGTTAACAAATTATTGCCAAAGATGCATTAGGTTTTACACTTATTTTGCCTTACCTGTTCAACCACATTAACTCTAATGCACCATGTACTACTTCTCTGTGGATTCCAGGTAAGTAACTGAGCTATGGTCAGTTTTAGAAAAAAGCACTTCCAGACATCCCATGCAGGTTTAGGGTGAACGGGCCTTCAGCTACACCAGGATGGGATTGCTTCTAGGAACCCAAGTGCAAAAGAAGAAGATTTAGCCAACAGCCTGCTACGAGTCCCTCTGACTTGTGCTGCCCAGGATTTGCACTTAGACTGGGCCAAATCCTTCTCTGGTATTATTACACAGATCTGCACCAGAGCTGAGTTGGGCCCATGTATCACAATGTACAAATACACAAATGACATTGCTGGAATGGGGCTACTCTTTCTAAAGGTGACAGGAACGGGTGCCAGGTGACAGCTGAGATGACAAAACATGGTAGTTGTGCAGGGAAAAAAATAATGTCTCCCAGAGTGAGCTCAGTAAGGTAAACTTTCTTGAAAAAGTGCTTTAACACAACTTAACACAAAGTAGTACAAAATAGGAACCAAGAACAATGGTGTCACTTCCAGCCCAGGGCTTCTGTGCATGTGAAGTAATCATCCAGAAGAGAAGCTGGGTGCAGCAAAGTATTATGAACAGATGACGATCTCCCAGCATGATGAAATGGCCAAGAGAGCAAATGCGACCCTTGTTAGCAATGAGCAGCACCTGAGGAAGAAGATGAAAGTTATTGCTTTTTGCCACATCCTCGAGGTGGTCATTGCTGGGTACTGTAACCATTTCTAGTCTCAACACTTTAGCAAGGATGTTAATAAATACACATGGTTCACAAATAATGCCATCTGTGGAAAACCTCTCTCATGGTGAGTGCTTAAAGATCAACCTTGCTACCTCAATGATAGGGCATAGAGGAGAGTAAATCTCTGCCTAAGACTACCTACATGGAGAGGAAAATCTACAGGCATTAGAGATTCTTCAGCAGGCTACAAATCTCTTGGACTCAAAAATGAGACAAACTGAAACAAGGAACAGAGTGCTAAACTGCCACATTTGGAACACCTTATCCAGCAATTTTGCCATTCTTGCAAGTCTTGCAATCAATACTGCTGTCATACAGAATAGCTCACTCAGAAATTAAATGCTAAATGAAGGACTCCATGAAACCCTATGCCCTGTATTATCTAAGATAGAGTAGATGATCATAAGAGTCCCCTCGGGTCTTAAACATCTATGAATGTAGTTAAGAGGACATGTACTTCTAGAGGCTAGGCATGAGGTCCTTAAAATTTTCAGGGATGTGCTTTCCCTGAAGGTTTTTCCTGTAGAAAGACTAAATGATTTAGCCTGGAACTGGAAATTAAGCTGCTAAAGTATTAAGTAACAGACCCCCAAAAGATCAAACTTCCTCCTGATTTTTCTATTTGCTTTAACTCTAGGTGAAAACTTATACAGCTGATAGATGACCTTTGTTTTTTGAAGGCGGCTGAAAGGCTCCACAGGTACATGGAGAGGAGGCCAGCACCCTCACAAGCAAATCTTGTGAAAAGCAGATGCTGGCCACAGCTGGGTTTAGACCAGGGCTCTGCAGAAATCGGTTCTTTCAGGCTCTTCTGGTTTTGATGACCAATGTAGCTCTGTGACAGGTGTGGTGTTGCATCACGTTTCTGAGGGCTGGATTCTGGAGCAGTCTGTACTGCTCTGCTCAGTCTCCTTTACTAACTAACCGGAGTTTGTCACTTTGACTGAGTGTCAGGAGGTTTTTTACAATGTGAGGCTCCAAAATCATGTCTTGCCTAGTCATCCTTGTTTCCTCAGCCAGGTTTCTCCATTTCTGCTGCTAGTCATATAGCAGCATACAGAACATCGGCAATCCCCACAAAACTCGTGCTTTAAGACTCAATATAGCACATTTTCCAAGTGTGTCATTTCAGATGGCAGTTTAAGTCACTGGGAATAGAGCTGAGCTTCTTCATGAAATTGTATTTGATTTGGTAACTAGAAATTTCAGTAGAGTGAGGCTAGGACCATCTCTAGGTCATTTACAGCAGAATTTCCCTCTTCTGCACATCTTTAACAAGTGCCAGGACTTGATGAAGAAGACCTTATTTTTCAGGTGGACCAATCCCAGGTTTCATCCTCTAGCTAGCAATACCAAGAAGGTCTTCAGCTTGGATGTCTTAAGCACATTTTCAGTTTGGATGGGCAGGAAATGTAGTGTGATTATATGCATGAGCACTGCATAATTACTGAATAAACCTTACGGCAGTTTTTCACTGTATATTGCCTTTGGGAAACAGTGACTTGATTTTCTTATGCCATCAGACTAAGAAATCATTGTCCTCTCCCCCACCCCCCAACAGGTTTGGGTTTTGTTTTCTGGGTTTGGGGTTTGTTTTGGGGTTTTTTTTGCATTCTTCTCTGACCCAGTCTGCATTTAACCAGAACTTTTCTCTCACCTTGCACTAACTCCTAACACATACCACTGAGGCCACCAGCTTTCTAAGTTCTCTCAGTGTTTTCCAGTTAGTCAGTAAAATGCTGTTTTTGAAACTAGCCTGGAAGGTGAATTTGTGGCAGAGAGGATATGACCAGTCTGTTTCAAATCCTGGACTTACAATTTTGAAAAATAAATTGCTAGGAAATTGTCATTTAATTCCTGTGCTTTGTTTTTTAATTGTATGATCTTAGAAGGAAATAGAGTTTAGTTTAAACTAAATTGCTGTTACTTTCCAGCATACTTGAGTAAAGTCCCTGAGCTACAATAAAAATAATAAACGTAAGCAGCTATTGCTAAACTGAAGTGAAGATTAAAGGTCGGATATCCTGACCCCCGCTTTGTGCCAACAAACTAGCCTGCCTGTGCTTTTTCGTTGTAGCCATCTACTACCCTGTAAAACCGAAGTAACTCTTTGTTGTGTTGCACTATCATTTTTTAGGACAGCCCAGTACATTTTTAATCCAAAGAAAGATGCTGTCGTTGCCCAAGCCTGGCGATGCTGGGAAGCACATTATCACATACGGAACGTTCATTAAAAGCGGATTAGGTGAAGATCTCATCAAACATACCGATTCCGCTTAAAATAAACCGCTTCTAAGCACAGGAATTGTTAGAGGAATGGACCATAGTCACCGACTGGTTTGGTTTGCGTATTTCAGAGAGTATTATTGAGCTGGTGTGTGTGGAACTAGGCTCTTTACTTCAGCAGTTCTGCTTAGTTTACTCGAGCAAAGGAATAACCATCGGGAAAAATGTTAGAGCTTATTTGATGATAAAATGTGGAGACTTAATAAAAAGATATCCCAGGCATGAAAAGTTAGAACAACGCTGCTTAAAAATGAACTAATTAAAAAAAAAAATGTAAATGAAACGCAGCTTTCGCTGTTAGGTTCTAAGTTACTCTCCCCCAAACATTAGACGAAATTGCATTGTTTACAAAAATTTATTAATACAAACTTTACACACTTTATATAACAGTTATCAAAGTCCTGGTTATAGATATCATGTGTGTAATAATACTTTGTTTAAGTTCTTTTTATATTCATTTGCACACAAAATAAGTTCTCCAAGACTAACATCTACCTAAACTATGACTGTATCTCAAATCTGCTCAAATTTTGGTAAGGCTGTTGGCGTTTCGGAAAAAAAAAAAAAAATCATACAAAGGACAATAACCTAGGTGATCACTTCATAATGCTTGCGACTAGCCACTGAACTCTAACGGATAAGGTCATAAATAAAACGTCGAGAGAGCCCTATGTCATTCTACCACAGCCGACACGAACACAGCAAACTCTGCCCACTGCCAAAGAACAGAAGAAGTACGACTAAAACGCAAGCCGATGTGTTGCAGCATCGTAGGGCCACTAAATAGCCATCCGTGAACTCGTGGCGATTTACAAGGTGAAGAGAAGGCACGAAAGCTGCAAACTGCGCCCCGCGTCCCTCCGCCCCAGGAGCCCGCCCCGGCGGCAGGGCGGGCGGAGCTGCCGGGGCAGCCCGGGCAGGCGGTGCCGGCAGCTGCGGGCAGCTCGGTGCCGGCAGCACCTGCCCCCCACCCCCCACCCCCACCCCCGGCGCCGGGCTCTGCCCGCGCCTCTCCCTCCTCCCCGACGGCCGGCGGCTCTTCCCGGCCGGGGAAGGAGGCTTTCACCCGCGGCTTTTTGGGTTTTTGGGAGGGGTGGGGGTTGCTTTGCGAGGTCTTGAATGCGGGGCTCGTTTGGGGTCTTTGGAAAGACTCCGCTAAGGTTTGTGCGGTGAGCTGGAAGGAAGGCGGTACCTCCGTGTCCTCCTTCGCCCCCTGCCCGGGCGGAGGGACGGGGCCAGCCCCCGGCCGGGTTCGCTGCTGCTTTACTGTCCCCCGGGCGGAAGGTAAGATAGGAGTCCGTACATAGAGAGATGAGGTGAAAATGGTTTATCTCGTTAGAAACCGGACCACAGGTGAACACTACACATTCTTTTATGACAAAAGTTTGTTTTATGAAATAAATTTTACTAAGCAATAAGCCAGAATGTAGAAAAATACATTTTACCTCCAAACTCAATAAACAAGGAACAAAAACTTTCGTAGTAGTGCATAATTCTTTAGTGGTAGCTACAACAGGGGTTCCTAAACTTGTACAATAAGAGCTTGCATAAAACAGAACAAAGGAGTGAGAGAGCGTTCACAATCTTTTTTTTTTTCTTTTTTTTTCTTTTTTTCCCCAAAAAGAACATAACCCAAAAAGGTGACTCAGGTGGGTTAAACAGAGCTCGGAAAAGTGCGAAGAGAGGATGAGAGGCGGGAGGGTCTACAGGAAAAAAAACAATCAAAGAAAAGAGCAACTCCGACCGAAAAATGCAAAGGCGAGAACCCTGCTCATTACACATGATGAGAAGCGTGGACAGCACTGGAGAGTAACACACTGTACTTTGCATCCAGGTCCAGTACCGAGCTGCCCGGGGCAGTTGGGTAGCGGATCGGAGGTGGGATCGCCTCGGCTTCCCTCGACCCTGCGGCACCGGCTCCGGCTCCGGCACCGGCTCCGGCTCCGGCTCCCGCCCCGGCCCCGGCCCCGGCTCCGGCTCCGGCCCCGGGGCGCGCCGGGGGCCGCCCCCGCTCACTTCCCCGCTCCTTCCCTGCGGGTCCTGCCTCCGCTTTCGCTTTGTTCTGCAACTCTGCCCAGCCAGCCAGAAGGGCAGTGCACGGGGCTTAGCACTTGCTATCCTTGCTGCTGGTTGGGGGTTTAGGGATTGGGGTTTGGGGGTTGGCTTGTTTTGGTTTGTTTCGGGTTGAATTTTGGTGGTGGTGGTTGTTTTAAACTATTTCTCCCTCCAATAGGCAACGGAGATGCACAATTTGGATCGAGCTGTTGTTTTCACAAGAGAATTATCCTCTAAGCTCATTGTTTGAGGAGGCACTAATACAGATACGACTGGAATCAAAGAAAGCAGGAGGGGGGGGGAAAATCGAAATCTAGAGGAAAAGGGACGCTGCCTCTTCGGAGAGGCCAGTGGCAAAGGAGCCTGCCTTGAGACTCACCGGGGGAAGAATCTGCTTCACCAATTCTCCCAAATCACTTTCCTCATAATCCCCTGGGAGCAGGGCATCCTTCTCTATGTACAGTAGCAAATGGTGAAAATTAATGTCTTCGACCCTGTCGCGGATAAAAATACTATCCTTTTAATTTCCGTTACAAAAATAGGAGTAATATTCAAAACAATGATTGTCTTTTTTTTCTATTTATTTTATATAAAAACATAAACAGCTCAGGCGAATTCTTGTTCTTTTGCAGGCTTTATATGAAGAATTGTTCTTTAGTATTCGTAGTAGTATTTATATATATATATTTATATATTATATATAACTTAATGATTGGTCCACAAAGTAGATCTGTGCGTTTCTCTAGTGCTTTTGTACAAAAGAAAAACAATATTATTATCAAAATATTCATTTAATGGCTTTACTTCATACATAAATACATGTTTAGATAACACAGGAGTGGTGATTGTTCAGTCAGTTTGGAAATGACTTTTGTTTTTGTTTAGATTTTTTTGTTGTTGTTGTTGTTGGGTTTTTTTTTCTCTCTCTCTCTCTCTCCCTCTCTCTCTCTCTCTCTCTCAGGACTTTGTATACACGGGAGTGGCTGGTTACTCATCGCTACAAATACGCTACTCGGCGTCCTTTGTTTTTAACTCTTTGTTTATACCTTTTCCCCAGGACGGCTGCTAAGTATTTCTTGACAGCCATTTGTTTCCGGTAGCGGCTGTAGCTGTCCGTGAAGATGCCGTCTATGTGCCGCTTGGTCAGCGGTTCCGCCTCGTCCCCCAGGCCGCCGCTGGCACCGCTGCAAGCACCGAGAAGCACAGCTGCATCAGGCGGGGCCGCTCCGCCCCCTTCCGCGCCCCTCCGCGCCCCTCTCCGCGCCCCCCCCCCCCCCCGCAACACGTTGCGCGGAAGATGCGCGGGGAGACAAAGGCCGCGCCGAAACCCACTCCCGACGCCCTGCGCGCAAAGAGCCGCCGCCGCCGGCGACAATATCTCCCCGCCATGAATTATTCATTGCGGCAGGGAAAGCTGCTCTCCCCGGGGCTTTATTAACGTGTTACCTTCTGCCGAAGGGCGGCGGGTGGCACCGGGCTCGCCCCTGCCCCGCCGCCGCCGGGGAGCCCCGGGGAGACCCGCCCGGCCCCCCGGGGGTGCGCAGGGCTGCAGCCGAGTCCCCGTCCGTCCGTCCGTCCGTCCGTCCCACCCCCCCCGCTTCGTCCGAGCCCTGGTCATCGCTTCCGACAGACTGCTCCCTCCCGCCCCCCACCCCCAGCAGAAGACCGGGGAGGCTGCCCAACTTCTTCATTTTAAATCAGCCGGTTGCAGAAAAATTACCGAGACATATATATGAAGATATATATACACACATATATATATACATAGATATATATGCCCGAGCGTATTCCACCAAACAAACCGTGAAGCCCTTGCTCTAGCAGCCGGGAGCGGGCTGGGAGCCGCGGGCGGGGGCGGCTGAGGTTTGGGGAGCCGGGGTCCCCCCGCCCCACCGCCGGCGCAACAAATTCCCAGCCCCGGCCGGGGCAGCTTTGTTCCCCTCCAGCCGCGGCCCTTCAAGCGCCTCCGCTCCAGCAGCACCAACGCCCAGCGCGCAGAAAGAAAGAGGCGAAACCCTTACCCGACCCGCTTGGCCATCAGGGAGTGCAGATATTTCCTGGCGGATAACTGGCCCAGGAGTTTCCTGTAGGCTTTGTTGAAGATCCCATCGGCGTGCCTGGGCGGAGGGAAGAACCCGCGGATGAGCGGCGAGGCCCGGGAGCCGGCTGCGGCGGGCTGCGGGAGCCCGGGCGCCACGGGCACCGTCCCTCCCCGCCGGGGAGGGGAGCGCGGCTTCTCCCCGCGTCCCCCGGGACCCCTCTGCCCCACCCGCCCCCTCCCCGCCGCGCTGGCTCGGCTCCGCGCTGGCTGGGCATCTCTGCTCCGTCTGCGGGAGCATCGCTAGCCCTCCCCGGCGCGGGCGGCTCCCCCGCTCCCTCCCCCGCGCTGCTGGAGGTAAGGCGGCTTTTTCCATTTCTTCTAGGCTTTAAACGGGGCACCGGCACCCGGCCAGCGTGCTCGTTTGTTTGGGTTCGGGATTTTTTTTTTTTTTTTTTTTTTTTTTTGGGGGGGGTGCAGTTGGCTTGTTGGGTATTATTATTATTTTTTCCCCCAATCGGCTCGGCCAGACCCGTTTTGCTCCCGACACAAAATTCACGCCTGCCACCCCGCGAGTTGCAGTCACCTCTTTTCCGGTGGGTAGTACAAGGTGTACATCTCGCCTATCATGGAGGACGGATTCGCTATACCGAGGGGCTCGTGGTCATAGGCGAAGTCCTGCAGGGTGTTCCCGTCCTCGTCGTAGACTTCATCCTCCAGCCTGGCAACGAGAGCGGCAAGGGGCCGGAGTCAGCCGGGCTCCGCTCCGCTCCCCGCCGCCGGCTCCCGGCTGCCTCGGTGGCCGCCCCCCCGGCGGAGCCGACCCGGGAGCCCCGGGAGCCCCGTCCGTCTGCCCCCATCCCCTCCCTGCGCCCGCCCGCTCCCCGTCCCCGCTCTCCGCCTCCTCTGCGGGGCAGGACCACGGGGGAGGGAACACACCCGCCGTCAGGCGTGCTCCGAGAAAAGCCCCAAACATCACACACACACACACACCCCCCCTCCCGTTCCCCCCGGCCCCCCGAGAAACAGCCCCTCTCTCCGCCACAGCCACGGCTGGTGCTCCCCGAGCGGAGCGCACGCAGGCACAGGCGTGCAGGCTGCCGCACGCACGCACACACACACACACGCACACACAGACGCACACGCACACGCGCACGCACACGCACACACACGCGTTCGTGTGCCAGGGGCTGGGCGGGAGCCAGGCGGCCTCCCCGGCGGAGACGGGGGCCGCGCCCCGCTCCCCCCCCCGCAGCGCCCGCCGGGCCGGGGCGGGGGGGCTTCGCCTCTTGTTGTTTTTCGTTGAATGGTGCTTCTGCCCTTTGAGATCTCGCCAGTTTTGGGTTCCCCCCCCACCTCCCCTCGGCCCCCCCTCCGCTCTCTGCCTCCCTCTCTGCAGTACGATGTAGGTCATTGTACGTTACAGGCAGCTATTTTTGTCTGCGAGCTTTAGCGGAGGTATTAATAATAGATGCCGCTAAAGTGTTTCACTCCTGCTAATTCAGGCGCTTGAATGAAGAAAGCCAAGTTGCTGCCGGCTAATGGCCCCGCAGGCCACCGAGCCCCCTGCCCTGCAGCCCCTCTGCCCGGGGAGGGGAAGGGGGCTGCTCTGAGCCGGCCCCGACGGGCTCCCGGTTCGTGCAAGGACACCCCCCAAAAGGACACCCTCCTCGGACAGCCTTGCGCGCCCGGCATCGCCCCCCCGCTCACAGCTGAGCCGCACGGCGGTGCCCCCCCCGTAGGGCACCCCGGAATAGACCCAAGCGCCGGTGGGGCAAGACAAACAGCACCGAGCCCAAAACTCCCCCCAAGCCGAGCAACACCGCTCGCCCGGGCAGGCTACAAGCAGGGGGGGACCAGGCTGCCAGCGGCCGTCCCGCACCGGGTACCCCGCGCCCCCCGCCACGGCCCAGCATGGGAAGCTCGCTTGCGCCGACGCCTCTGGGGGGTCCCCCACTCCTGCCCCAAACACGGCGGGGTCCAAACGCCCCCGGCTCCCGGGTGGAAAGGGAGAGCACAGGCATCAGCCCAGCAGGACAACTCCGAACGGACACAGAGAAGCAGCCAACCTTGCGCCAGCCGCCTTCCCCCGTGAGGAGGGAGGGCGCACACAGACAGGTGACCGGGGGAAGAGCCTGAACCCCCGTCTGCTCCAGTGCTGCTGCACGAACCATGACAGCTCTCGCATGCTTGCAGCCCACGGCGTGCCCCTGTGGCCCCTTCCCCCGCCCCCGCTCCCCCCGCTCCGGCCAGGCGATGCCGGCCGCTCACCCCGGGCGAGCTGCGGGCAACCCAAAGCGGCCGGGGACCGCGCAGGGCGGCGGGGCAGGCGGGGGGGGGGGCTGCTGGGCCCCGCCGAGATGCGGCCGGGACATCGGCCCGCTCCGCCGAGACGCAGCAGAGCGGGTCCCCCTCTCCCCGGGGACAAGAGGCCGCAGGTTAACCGAGCCGGGATCCCGGGGAGCGGCCCTGGGGGAAGCCAGCGCTGCAGCCGGGGGGGGGCTGCCCCCCCCGTCTGACCCTCCCGGCGGCTCCTCCGCCGGGGCGGAGCGGGTGGGCACACAGCCGAAGTGGAATGGGGTTCGTTTGGTGACTCCCCCGCCTCGTC
This sequence comes from Pelecanus crispus, assembly GCF_030463565.1. Classification (NCBI taxonomy): domain Eukaryota; kingdom Metazoa; phylum Chordata; class Aves; order Pelecaniformes; family Pelecanidae; genus Pelecanus; species Pelecanus crispus. The sequence goes on from NC_134644.1 coordinate 121,483,896, forward strand.
CCCTTCTACTTTCCTCCCCGGTAAGATGCCCCTGCCCTTAGCAAAGCCGGGGGCCTGAAGGGGTCCCGGCGGAGCCCGCGGGGGGGGGGCACGGACCTACCTGAGCGCCGGGTACTGAAGTCCGGCCGCAGGTGAGCAGTAGACGCTGCAGTGCATTATTATGCCATAGACCAGGAGTGCTAGGATCGCTTTGCTACACATTGCCACTCTGTGCGGGAGGGAAAGGAAAACCGCTGTCAAAAAAAAAAAAAAAAAAAACCAAAAAAAAACCGGGAAAAAAACCACCCCACGACCCACCAAACCCCCGGCCGAGCCTGCGGGGGAGGGAGGCAGCGCGGCCCCTGGGGGCAAGCGCCCTGGGCAGCCGGGTGCCGGCGCGGAGAGGTGCGGAGAGGTGCGGAGAGGCGCGGAGCGGTGCGCGGAGCAGAGCGCTGCCGCCGCCGGCGCCCGCCCCGTCGGTGCCCGCCCGCCCGCCCGCCCCGGGAGCGCTGCGGGAAGGCCCGGCCAGCCGCCTCGTGTCCTTACCATTAAACTGTAAACACCCGGCACTAAGAGCGTTTGGCTGCGAAACTAAAAGGGCAGGTCTTAAAAAAAAAAAAAAAAACAAGAAGAGAGAGAGAAGGGGGGGAAAAAAAAAAAAAAAAAAGACCCAAAATGGGGGGGAAAAATAGAGCTGTCTCCCAAGTTGCGGCCGAAAGGAGTTAAAACCCTCGTGGCATCGCCTCTCCCATGGGCGAAGGACCCGCGGGATGAAGAAGACGCAAAAGCAGCAGTTAGTTGTTTGCTGGTTTTGGGGGAATCCACTCCAAAATGAAAAAAAAAGGGGGGGGGGGGGGAGAAAAAGATAAAGGAAAAAAACTTTGCAGGTAGCAGCACAGATCTGGAGTGGAGTCTGCAAGGGAAGGGAGAAAGAGGGATGGAGCGAGATGTCGCCGGAGAAGGGAGCGCAGGGGAAGGGGGAAGAGAGCGAGCGAGCCCCGGGAGGGAGCGGAGGCGGGGAGCCGCGGGCTGGCTGCGTGCGATGTTGTCTTCCCCAGATCTCTCCCCTCACTGAGCGCCTTCAGCCTTCTCCTCTTCTTCTCTTCCTGCTCGTTGCCTCCAAACTTGACCAGCCTTCCGCAGCCTTCCGTCTGATACGCAATTAGCAACAAAATCTTTGCAAACACCCCGCTTCAGCAAGAGCCCTCTTCGTAAACATTTGCCTGCTTGTTACCTTAGAGGACGGGCAATATTGTTTGTTGCCCCCGTGGTGGTGTCCGGATTTTTATTCATGAATCAAATGCCTTTTTTTTTTTTTTTCCCCCAGTCACGTAATAATCGGGTATCAGAAAAGACGTCACCACCCCAATTCCTCAAGGAACACAGTTCTGTGTCGTCCTCAAAGATGAGTTTATCAGGAGTCATAAAGCTTCTCATAAACACTAACTCACTCTTCCCCCCCCCAAAAAAAAAAAAAAAAAGAAAAATAGAAAAAAAACCCCAACAACTAAACAGCAACACCTAGAAAAGCTCCACAACCTATCCCACAAACCTAAAAGGATGCTCGCCACGGTCAAGTTTTACCTGCCGTGGGAAGGGACCAGGAGGCGGAGGAGGGCGGTTTGGGATGGGGTGGGGGTCCCCGGACTTGGCGGGCTCCCCCGCGGCTTTGCTCCGCGTCTCTCCGCGGCTCCAGCTCACCCAGCGCCGGAGCCCGGGGCCGCCGCTGAGCGCGGGCCCCCGCGGAGCAGCCCCGCCGCGGAACCCCCACTTCCACAGGGATTTGGGGATAGGAATGCCTTTTTTTTTTTTTTTTTTTTCCCCTGAGCCCCCTCTTCTTTTTCTTTTTTTTTTTTTTTTTAAGGATTGTTAGCATTGTTCTCATTACGCAAGACTCCCCCCGGGGAAACCAGCAGCCCCGTAACAGCTCCGCGTGTGCCGCAGCCGAGGGGCGCGGGGGACGGGCCCCCCGGCCGCCCCGCGGGGAGGGTCCCACGCCCGGGGGCAGCGGGGGCGGCTCCCCCCCCCCCCCCATTCCCTTGGCCCGACCCTCTCCCCTCCCCGCCTTGTGCAGAGGCAGATGTGAGACTCGCAGCGCTTGGTAGAGCGGGAGGGGAGAGGATCGCCATGGGGGGGGGGGGGGGGGGGGGAGAAAAAAAAAAAAAAAGGAAAAACCGAGGGGAACAGAAGTTGATTTGCCGGAGGGGCTGGGAGGGAAATCCCTTCTCTGGGGAGTTCCCCGCCGCCGGGATTATTTCCCCCCCCCCCCCCCCAAAGTGATGCGGCGGGCGCGGACCACCGGCGCGATTGCGCTCGTCTCCGCGCTCTCCTCCCTCAGCGGCCAAAACGCAGCCTTTCATTTCCGAGAATTACCCAAAGAACTACAGGCTGCAGGAGCCATTACTGCACATTTTAATTATTGGGATCAGAAGCAGAGAGTTCAGGAAGCGGCAATAATTTAGTTCTCCTGTTTCCTATTTGAATGGGTTTGGTGTAACGTGCTCCGGCGAGTGATTTGAGCCCCGATCGATTTCTCAACAGCAACAGCAACGACGACCAAAAAGAAAAAAACAAACAGAAAAAAAAAAACAAACCAACCCAAAAAAACCCCAAAAAACAAAAAACCCAAAAAACCAAAAAACAAAAAAAAACCAAAAAACAAAAACCCCAAAACCAAAAAAAAAACCCAAAAAACAAAAACCACTAGCAAAAACAACCACCACACCGTACAATTACATGCCTATTACGGTCATTTCAGGTTTCCAATATTTTCCGGAGAGAAAGGAAATTTAACGGGAATGCATTATTCCCGTAGAAATGGCCACCGACGCGGGGTGGGGTGCGGAGGGCGGGGAGGGGGTGCGGGGGGGGGGGGGGGGGGACACGACAAGTTTGGGGATTTGTCATTCTGTATCGGGGTGTGAGGGACCGTGGAAGGGTCCGCGGGGGGAGAAAGCGGTGGCTGGCGCAACGCCCGCCGCTCCCCGCGCTCCGCGGCCGCGGAGCGCGGGGAGCGGCGGGCGTTGCGCCAGCGCGGAGCGTCCGTGAGCGGAGGGCGCCACCGCGCGGACAGCAACGCGCCTGCGGCCACCACCGCGGGGTGGCCTTCGTGGGAGGGGGTGCGTGCGTTTGGGAGTGAGGGGTCCAGGGGTACCCCATCCCCCCCGCTGGGAAGAACCCCCCCCCCCCGGGGTCCCCGCGGCTCTGCCTTCTTGCTTTCCCTCGCTGCCAGCAGTGGGCTTTGTTGGGGGGTGGTGTTGGGTTTTGGGGGTGTAGGGTGTGTTGTTTTTTTGTTTTGTTTTGTTTTGCTTTGACATTGCTCTGTGATAGGGGGTGTAAATACGGGCTTTTCTAGAAAGAAGCCTGGCAGGGATTATATGGAGAACTTCGGTGCGCGGACTTGAACCGCATGCTCAGCCTAAAGAGCGAGAAAGAAATACTCCCTCTTCCCCAAAAGACCAGCATCATGGGCCATACATTTTAAAGCTGCGTCTGTTTCCGCTTTAGAAAACCTACTTTCAGCTACTTTTTATTTACACCGCCTCATTTCCTCTCCTCACTCCCCCAGATCCGTACAGAACATACCAGGATGCCTGAAATACCGGGCATCAGCAGCACAAAAATAAAGATTCCCATAAAATCAACCTGAAGCTCCAGACCCCACGTAGCGGCCCGGTGCCACCCCGGTGGTACTGCGCACGCAGGAGCGATGTCAGGACAGTTTGCAAAAGCTACAGCTTCTCAGCTCTCATTTAGGGTGAGTAACTCGCACATGATTCATGCCAATTCAAGTCTCACAGCATCTCAGTCTTCTTCACGGGTGTGCGTGTGCAACGTGAATATGCATGTGACACGGCTGCAGTTTAGGCTGAATAAGTAAAGGTTTAAAACTGGTCTCCACGTATAAGTACATTTCTAGATAACTGTCATTTCAAGGCTGAGAGGGATTTAAGGTTTCTAATACTTGCCTCTAAGGCAAACTCCTAAGGCAGCATCTGAAGAAAAGTAGGTTTTTTCACTAGCAGAATTTCCTTCGTCTTTCTCCTACCAGCTTAAATTAGACCTTTTAATTTACCTGACTATGCTATTTTAAAGATCTGTTTTATTAACTAGAGCACTATAATTCTATAGATATTTCTAGGGGAGCTTACATCCTCTGAGCCTTGTTAAGCCTAACTGGGACTGACTGCTCTAAAACCTACTGCCATAGGTTTAATTCAAAGGAACGTATCTCATCATGTACCGTGATGGGTATCTTTTCCACCATGATGGGTATCTTTTCCATTACTCAGAAACCCCCTTTTTTGCATATTTATGCATATTTTATAAAAAATACCACAAGTAATCTACCAAACTGTCACGAACTGTATTGGTCCATAAAAGCCAGATGATATCTCATGCACATTTGTCGGATGTCCAGCCACTATATTCACATTTTCTCAGTACATCCCACCTTAGCTGCATATCTTAAAAGGAACCTGGAAGATTGACAGACCTGACATATGTAATTTTATCATGAAAGTGCACGTTTTTCTGCCAATATAGAAAAGGATGAATTCTTCCTTCTCAAAAGCAAACAATCCTGCCAACCCAGCTGTCTCCTTCTCTCACATATATACAGGTTTATCATCTGTCTTGTTATTATCTCTCCCCAGGCCTCCTTTCTTACTGGGATGGCTTGGGGAACCCATTGCAGACCAGTCTGCCAATGAGTACATGTCTGCATCAGCTTTATGAACGTAACACCAGCCTTCATCTTTTCTTGGCTTTCCAGCCTCCTCCTCCTCCTCCCTGAAAGCTAGCTCCTAGGAAGGCTGGCCTTGTCAGAGGGGAGATTAACTCATCCATGAAGTCACTCAGGTGTAGCTGTGGTCATCTTATTAGGGGATCGCCTGGTGGAAGAACAGAAGTTACTAAAGCTCAAGCAGGGGGAGCCAGGGCTTGGCAGACATTTCAGCACTTCCAGCTGAGACGTGGCACCCGTGGCGGAGGCGGGAAAGCCCTGCTTTCCTCATGGAGGCAAGACTGCAATCGACTCGGGGACAAAAAGCCCTGAAGCATCTCATTTGCAAAGGTGTTTTTATTTTATTAAATCCTCCCCTCTTGTGCTTTCTTCTTTAAGTAAATGCAATGAGATGTTTAGGCATGTTGTGGAAAGCATATACATCTGTGTGCTTCCTCGTGTCTGTTGCAGACTGAAGAAGCAAAGCTATACTCCATCCCACACTCAGGGATGTTCTGAGCAGGAGGTACAAACTATGGAAAAAATAGAGAGCAACCACCAGGGACAGTACTGGGACTGCAACTCTCCCAAGACATGAGAGAGGCAAGCCTTGCCTCATGGCTGGGACCCTTGCCAGCGTCTTTGCAGGTGGCCACCAAGCATTAGCAAAGTCTTTGTGAGGATCTTTCAGATAATTCCTTGCTGCTTTTTATCACCTTAACTATATTTCTAAGCAAACAGTTAAAAAACATTCTTCAGTATATGCACTTTGAGGAAAAGGGCTTGGATTTTTTTTTTTTTTTTTCTCTTTTTTGAAGTGAGGAAGGCAGGACAGTATTTCCCAGGGCAGTCACGTGGGAGCACCGGGAGTGCAGTCATCCCGCTTAGCCCCTGCTTAGAGCTCACAGTGAGAGACAAGGCCAGTGGGTTGCCAGTGTCTTGCGGGATTGCCCACACAGAAGCTCAGTGTTTGATCTTATGTGGTGGGCGTCCTCCTCCCCTTTTTCAGTAAATGAAGCCAGATGACTACGACAACACAGAGGCAAAGGAAGAGTCATTCCCATCCGAACACAAAGGCAAGAAAAGCACTTGCTAGATGAACGAAAGACCAAAACCAGTGGACTCGGACTTCCACAAGGAGGTACCATCATGCTACGCATGTGACAGCTTCCTTGGATGACCAACAGATACATTTATAATCTCCTGTCTTTCACCCAAGTAAATTCATATTCCACAAGAGAAGAAAAAAATTTTCCTTGATGCTTTCTGACAATGGTTCTTTGATCAATGATTCATATATGAAAAGTAGAGAAATAAATTATGGAAGTCAAACTACAAAAACAATTTTAAAAAATTACCTTTTGAAGATTTAATATTCCAAAGGCCTACTTTACACTAAAGCCAGCAACCTACGAAATGCCACTATAAATATCTTGCTTGTCCGCAGGGCAGAATAGCACTGGCAGCAGGTCTAGCTCTATTCCCGCTCTCATTTCCACTTGGTCTGGTGTTCAGGGGAGGGTAAATCCTTAAGCAGGTTGGATATAAAAAGTTGCACAGAATGCTACCAAGCTAAAATAATTTATACTGGACGAATAATGGCCACAATATCTTCGTGTTCCAGGTGGCTTTAGATGCAGCTGTTACCCAGTGTGAACAGCAAGTACTGTTTTTGTACCCAAATGTGACAGAATTTTGGGTACACTTTTAGAAACAGTGGGACTGACATGTGCCCGTGTCCAGAAACTAAAATCCATCTGTAGTTCTGAGGTATTGCTAATGGCATAGCTAAAGTTATTCATAGTTTAGATTTACCAGAAATAGTTGGAACAAATTAATAATGAATTAGAACATTTCTTATCATCACAGGAGCAAGAGGGAATAAATAGAATCATCCATATTTTCTTATTACAAAACAGTGTGCAGCCTATTACCAAACACTAATTTGGTGTTGCTTGTGCTGGAAAACTGTTGAAGGGTCCCTGGCTCCTGACAGCGCAGCTTAATTTAGTCTGACGGGAGCAAGGCTGTGCAGAAGCAGGCCAGGGCGGGCAGGTGAGGACCATCCCAACAGGGGTGAATCCCAGCCTGCCAGATCCGGGAGACGCTCGATAATTCCAATTAACCACGCTAAAGACAACAGAGACGGGTCACGCAGAGCCCAGTAAATATCAATCAGAACCGCATATTGTGATGAAAGAATAACGAAGTCTGTCTCATTAAGGAAAAGAGAAAAGCCATTTGGTTGGGCATAGAAGCCTGTCCTCGGCAGCTCGTGCACCCTGTGGTGCAGCATCTGCCTTGTGGGGCTGCAGTCCATGCTGGCCACCGCCAAAATGGCCCTGAGCGCAGGAGCCCTTCATGCAGCTCAGCTCCCCGTTTTGCGTGTCGCGAGCAACGGGGAGAGCTCCTGCATCCTTTTGTGGTGCAGGAGGGCCCCTGCTCGGCCCGATGCATAGCTCCAGAAAGGCAAAGGGTGTGGGGTGAGGCCGAGGAGCTGGGTTTGCTGGCCACGGTGCCGGGAGCCGACTGGACAGCAGACACTAGGGCTGCGAGCCAGACACCAGGGCCAGGAGCCAGCACATGCTTTTTGGCTGCTGACGTAACTGGGCTCGCAGAAAGCGCTGGGACATTTGCACGGCGGCTGTCCCCAGCGAGGCCGTGGGTTGGATCTCTCCATCAGCAGCCCGTGCTGACAGCCACTTCTCTGGCTGTGTGAGACCAGGGGCTACTTGAGCACCCGATTGCCTTTAACTGCCCGTTTCTGGGCTTCCCAGACTCTGAAACATGCCATAATCAAATAGCATGAAATGAATATCTCACTGCAGACATGACCTACTGGGGGATGTTTAAGGGCCAAAGCCTGTAATTATAAGGCTGCACCACTGTTTTTAAAGATTTTTTTTATTCATTTAACTTCAGTAAAGTATTTGGGTCTACTTAGCCTAAAGGGAAACGGGTGATTCTTAGTTTTTGTATTTAGAGATAGCACAAAGAATTTCTTGTTTGTGGCCTTATGGCCTGATCCATCTCTATCCTCTAATAAAATGTATTTCTGTAACAGCTGAGGCAATTAATCACTTAAACAGAATTGGATTACAATCTCCATTACTTGAAAATCTTTAAAGTCAGGCTTGCTGTCTTTCTAAAAGATCCCAAGCTATTGAGCCATTCTTTGCCCTGCTTTATGCAAAGGTCAGACTGGATGTTTGTAATGGCCTTTTGTAATGTCAAAAATCGGTCTCTGACCCTTGTAATGCCACAGGAAAGACTCTCACTGATTTCAGACAGAACTCCACTAGATTTATTGACCTTTCTCATTAGGAATGAAGATCGTCTGCAGAAACTCCTGTGTGATTTCATAACGCCAGGTATGTGTCTATTGAGCTCATTATGTAAATACTACTGCCTTTGCTCCTTTTTGCATTTCATAGGAGTTTACAGAACTCAGCACAACCGGAAGTCGCTAGGATATTGCAAGAATGAACCTTCTCTTTTGACCCCCAAAATCTTTGTTGAATCTCCAGAAGTAACAGGATTGGTCAACAGTAACAACAAAATAATAAGCTATGATATTCTGTAATATGTTTAAAATCCTAAAACTTTAAAATGATACTTTTCTCTGCAGTGAAATTCCCTTTCCTGGGGCTTTCTTGCTTCCAAGTGCAAGTATATTACTGACTTTGTACATGGGTTTTCAGAAAAAAATAGTTAATTGCATACAATCTGGGGTGATTCTCTGACACATTTTACTCTACAAAGTCTCAGTAACACTTGAGATTGTTCTAAAATGTGTATATTGGTTTTGTTTTAACTATCCAAAATGAATGTTTTACCATTGGATAAAGAACTTTAGTTAGCTTCTCTGATTTAAAATCTGAGGGTGACAAGAATTTGCTATGAAACACAATAGACAAGAAGTATGAGCAAAGAATTATAGAAATAACATCTTATTATTTGATGCTAACAATTAAAGGTGGTTTGGCTTTTGGGTTTTGGTTTTGTTTTGAATTTTTTTTAATAAGGACTTCACAGGGAGATACCTTTATATGTTTCACTTACGACTCTGTGAAAAAAAAAAAAATCATCACATTCAAAAGCAAGCCATTGTCAAGAACATTATGTATTCAAACCGCTCTTCTATGGAAAGCAAATAACTCTGTTTTGAATATATTTCCTGACCTTATCTCCTCAGATCAGTTCTACCAGTTGTGTTCTGAGCCAGGGATTGCTTCTGATGTAGTGTTCATTTCCACATATCCTCTATTTCTTTCCTCCCATTCCTAAGGTAGAATATTTTAATTTAATTATCCCAGAGCCTGAACTACAAGGTAAGTACTGGAATATGGGTATAACGTTCTGTTTATGAAAGGGGCAAATATCTGTTCAATACTGAGAAAATTATGCTAAAACCCCCACGTCACAGATTTAGGAAAAACACTTTTTTCTTTTTTCCTAGATGAAAGACAAGATGCATGTGGTCTGCTGATGATATGTCCATACTTATTGCGGGTTCTTCATATTTATAAAATATGCTACAATTATGTAATAACTTTCATCCAAAAGCATTACTACTAATCTCACAATGCTCTTATAAGACATATTTATTAATACATTACATTTATTTTACCCAGTACAGTATGAAATACAGCAAATACAGCGACTTCCTTGGGAGCACATAGCTAAAAAATGGAGTAGCTCTAAAATAAATACCTGATAAATACCTGACCCCATTGCTGTCAAAAGGCAAAGATCCTAATTACTTTAGTGGGGTCAGACGACCACTTTTGGTAACCTGACTCCAATTTTTTGCCAGTGGTGGAGGTTTACTACCCAGGAGTAACACCTCCTGTGCCTCCAAACACTCAATGCCATTAATCTATAACGTAAATATCTGCTGATGAGTTCTGTCATGGATTCAGGGGAGTCTACTATTTAGTCTCTATGAAGAGTGATTTTGCTTGAAGAAATTCCTGTCGTCCTCCCCAAAATAGTAGTCGCTGGGTGATGGTCTCCACTAGTGCATGTAAAAATCAGCATCACTTAAATGGCAAAGAAAACGATGCCTCCAAAAAAGAAAATATACAGTGAATGACATGAAACACTAGTGAATCCCTGTAGTTGTTGTTAGTCTGAAGATGATTAATAACCTTGAACTAAACTAAAAATAATTAAAACCACATTACTCATCCTCAGAGAACAAGGTAATCAAAGGAGACTTTGCAACTGAGCAAAAGCTGTCCTTCAAAAGAAATCTTTCCCCATCTTCCAGTGTTCATTAGTGAACAATGCTGCTAGTCATTACACTCAATATAGTTGGTGTCCTTCCTTGATTTTCCTGGGGGAAGAAGAGGCAGTAGGGAGAGCTGAATCACAAGTTTTCCTCATATTTTTTCTTAATGAACAATAGTGTGCACTGCTATTCTGGAACAGAGCACCAGGTAATATCAGCACAGTCACTGGAATGCGTGAGAAAGATGACAAAAGTTCCCAAGCATTGATCCACAGACTAAAAGCATAAACTTGCTATTAGGATGTGAAGAGAAGTGTGGCATCTAGTGATTCCTCCTCTTTTCAAAGTCTGCATTTAGTTTAAACAGTTAAACCTATAGTAAATACTTAGGATTATTCCTCCCCATTACTATAGATACCACAGGATGGGAGACAAACCACCCCAGAATGCATGATTCATGGTTATAAAATTTAGGAATTGTTAACTGGGAACAGCGCTGTGAAACATCAAATCCTTGTGGTATTCTGTGCTGTTCTACATTAGTCCTAAGCCTAAATGAGCCTGCAATGAAAGGGAAGCTCATCTTGAAGAAGAAAATAGCTTCTCTGCTCCAGTTAGGTGATATAAAACTGAAAGGTCACAGAGATATTAAACTCACATTTTTTGCACTAGTAAGAAATGGAGAAAAGGTGAGGGGGTTGTGGGTTTCTCTTTTCAGATGTTTTTGCGGAAGGAGTGAAGTGGAGTGAAGTCAGGTACGGCTCTTCAATTCCACAGAGATCTGTGAGCAAAGCAGTTACAGTTGCTTTAACTCACAGCTACTGCCTTACTTACGCTGAGCACTGCATACCTCCAACTCCCAGGGAACTATTACAGGTCGCTAATATCCTTACATGGCCTGGAGTCCTGTTTAGGAATGCATCAAGTTTTAAATATGTAAATACAACAAATGGGAGTGTTGAATGCTTGCCTTCCTCAGGACTGGGCTGTTAATGGCACCTGCATAGTACCGGGCGTAGGAACTGCTTATTTCACGTTATCTTACACCTTCAGATTGTCTTCTAAGTGAAATGTTAAGGCAGGGGTAAAAGGGAAACTTTCTAGGGGTAAGAGCTTTGCACTACTCTCACAAGGGGACCAGCAGAAGCTGCACCTCTGATGGAAACTCCTAAACACCATTTGTACAAAGCACCTGAAAGCATGTCATAAGGAAAACCCTGGCTGTGAATGAAGCAGTATTGCAGAGAAAACAGTAGAGTTCATATAAATGCATTTCAAAAAAAGCCTTGCGACACACCCTTTAAAAATCCAGCCCCGGATTCCCTCTCTTTCTGTCACATCCTCATCACTCAGTTTTGCTTTGGCAAAAGCAACAGCAGTGCAAGATGCATCCATCCATCCTGTCCTGACCCATCCTGTCCTGTCCACTCACAGCCAGCCATAACCTGCTAAATGTCACAGATGCATCATATACAGCAGAGGTATCACGAATACACCAAGGAGGGGTTTATCTGTGAGAGAAAATACGATTTTACTCCCACTGTAGTGTCACCAAGGTGCTGGTGCAGAAGACTGTTGCAGCCTCCTGTGTCAGTGATTTTCTCATTTTGCTGGCTGTTAGATCTGTTATAGATTAGGTTGAGAGCAGCGATTTTAGAAGAGCTGAATTGGGAATATCTGCTGCTTTTTTGGGCTCTCACCGCCCCCCCAGCTTCGTAAGACCTGTTGCAGCCACGTGAGCGCTGTGGGCAGAGGATACGCTTGCACTGGCAGACACGGGCTCTGGCTAACTTAGCCAGGGCTTGACGTTTTACTGTGTTTGCAAGGCGTCTTTAGATGTCACTGACCCTACAAGACAGAAAGCGGTGGCCCTCCCGTAGGGCACCTGAGTGACAACAGGAAGGGAGGATTTGTGCAGGAGTAGGCGTACGCCCAGGCTGGTCTTTATTTAACCAGACTGAGAAGTAGCAGCCCCAAGGATATAGCAGCCCTGGCTTTTGCATGCATCAATCCTTAGAGTCCCCATAAACAGCTCTGCAGAGGGGGGGGAGATCAGCACACAGTGGGAGCAGGGGGCCAGATGCTACTTTATGGCAGACATTTCGCAGAGGAAGCGCAAAGCCGTCGTGCCACCTTGTGGCTACTAGATTGCAGCTGGCACAGGGGGATGCCAGCCCTCCTTCTGCTCCATAGACACGCTCTTAGAATAAAAGCACTTTGCTTCCTGCAAGCCACCGGGGAGGTCAATCTATCACTTTCGGGCAGGTGTGAGCCCTCACCCCGAGTACCTCCTTCGGCACATTAAGGGCCCTGAGTCATCCTGAGGAGTACTTGGAAGAAGCAAACAGGTCTCCAAGGTGAGCGGGGGCAGGCCCGAGTGCCGATCCCGCTGGCTCTGCCCGCGAGCCACACGGAAAATCGCCTCCCGGCTTGGGGACGCAATGTTCTGAGCTCCATGGCCGGCCGTGGTGAGAAAAACATTTTCTTGTTCTCTCCCGGTGCATTACGAAAACCCACTAAAAGGAGCTTTTCGCACCGCAAAACCTTTTAAAAGGATTCTGTCAACACAGAAGCAAACGTTGACAGCGGTTGCCTTTAAAAGTACTTGAGTCTTCAAACTCTGAAAGACACTTCTTAATTTTTTTTTTTTTTTTTTTCAATTTTCCAGACTTGGTCTACTCTCTGGCTTTAGAGAAATGTTTTCTGTAATTGCACGAGTAAGAAAATGTATCGTGAGATTAATTCCCATAACAATTTTTAAAACAATTTGTAAACATATTCTTCACAAAATCAATATTTAAATACATGGATCTTTGCCCCAGTAATAGTGTAAAATTGCTGTAGGGAAAATTTACCAGAGATATTGAGAGGAGCACGAGTCCCATTAGCATGTGGTGCCCATGGCCCAGGTCACGTCACCAAGTGGTCAATACTCCCTGCTGTATTTTCCTCCTCTTCTCCTTTACCCTTCATCCACATGTTTCAGCGTCTTGGCACAGGATGATAGGATGCACAAAGATGATTTTTCTAATACAGATTTTCCTCCGCTTTTGATGATATTAAGAGGCAAATTGCCACACAGAGAGCAACATGCCCATCTCATATACTTCAAGTACAGCACTACCATTGCTGTCTCTGGAAGAACATATGGATGGGCCACCCCTTTCACCCCTTTCATCTCTCAGCAATTAGAGAAGTCATTTTTCTTAAAAAGGGGTGAGCACTCAGAGTTCTGTCTCCTGAAACTTCTCCCTTGGCTCTCATTCTGATCATCTCATTACCGTAAAACTTGTATAAGTGCTTCCTACAGAGCAATTTCAGCACAGGAATTTGCAAGTCAAAACATCCAATTAGTTTATAAATTACCAGTCTTCCATATTTTGGAGATTACTTACAGCCCTGGCCACTGCAGCATGCAGTTAAGAAAGAAAAAAACTAGAAGAGCTTAGTGCCAGTACTGCTGAGAAGGAATTGTGTGCTACAGTCAGTTTTTGTACTGAGAGGAACTAGTGTTACAGTAGGAAGAGTCCACTGGTTTGGAATAGTACCAACCACCAGCTTATTCTGTGTATAAAAAGGTTTTTATTTGTTCATTCAATGGGAAGCATCAAAGATGTTAATAGCCAAAAATTAATCACCCTGCACCAAAATATCCTGCTTCCAGAAATAATCAGGCAAGTGATAAAACCATGGGTGATAAAACCATGGGTCAGCTGTTGCTTTGCAAAGAGTTTTTAATCTCTACCAAGAGGGCAAACCGCAGCTCACATTAATACCTTGGCAGTCAGAAAGTAGCCGACGTGGTTGGACAGCTAGTAAAAATGAAATTTCAGATGTTCAGAACCAATTCAGACTGTGAAGACTTTGGAGCTCAGGTTGACAGCCTACCCTGATACCTATCAGTAACAGTTACTTTGCAATGTTACACAGTAATGGATCCCAAAGGGGTTTTAATGTTTTGACCTTATATCATGAACTCAGAGGCAATCACTGGAGAATATCCTTCCTTAAGACATTGTTATAAAAATGCAAAATGCATAATACAAAATTCAACTTGGTTTCTGGGGGTTTTTTTAGGATTAAAATAATATCTCCAAGAATAAGCAAAACCACCTCATCTGGGTGCAATACAAACCCTGAACTATACAAGGACTGCAACAGCATAACCTTTGAAGAATATGAGTGATCCATATGGAACATTCTGCATCTGAGGAACATTAACTCTGGATCATGTGGAAATGTCTAAAATAAGGACATGACTTAGCTGGCCTCTTTAATGACTAGAAAAAGAAACAAAATGGAAAATACCTACCTTCCAGGCCTCACCCTGTGCAGTGACCTGGAAAAGAAAACCTATTGGCACCAGCAATCAAGCTTTCCTGTATTATCTTCCCAGGGGGTTGATTACACTGTCCTAAATGTGGGTGACTGCTTGAGGTCCAAAATTCTTTACACTGTAGTTATTCCTCAGAAATCCAAACATAATTAGAAAAGCAGAAATGTACAGTAGTAGCCAGTATACAGTATGGCATACCGTAACAACAGATCAGAATTGCCAGTCAGGAGGGGTAACAAAACAAGGCTACCAGGATGCCAGCTGTGAAGTTTATGATTTTCAAGGCACCTTTTACAAAAAGAGTAGGAAAGTAGTTCAGAAATTAGAAAAGCACTGCAGTATCACATCTGTTTCTCCCAAATAGGCAATTTTTGTAGTTATTTCCAATGGAAAAAAAAAAAAAAAAGTACATATTCTCAAAGTACCATTCACCAGAACTCATTCTCTTCTAATCTATTTTTAAGAAGAAGTTCTGGTTTTATCTTGCACACATGATTTGATCGAAGGATGCTTGAAAAGTAAACTTCTGAAACCAGCAAAAGCCTTTAAGCATTCTAAATAGGTGATGGGTTTATTTCATTCACATTTCTAACTTACATTACTCTAAAACAAACAAAGAACAGCAAATGTTCCTCCAATATTAGCTTATTACACTGACAGAGAGTTTCTCAATGTTCCCCTCACATTTTTATTCTTATTGTGATCAAATCACAATGTACCAGCTAGTACAGGCAGTGTATTATGGCAGGCACTGTATGCACCTGTTTGAAACGGCTCGCATCCAAAGGCTTCGCAATCTGAACAGAGAGGACAGGCATGAATGAGAAACTGTAGGCACAAGAGAGATTGCTTTCCCTGTGATTATACAGGGAAATTGGTCTCGAAGTGGGAGATCAAGTCCACATCTCCAAGTCTACTGTTCTGCCTCTTTCATCACGCTACTTTGCAGTACACAACTGATTTTTTTTCTCTTCTCTTTTTTATGGTTTGAGGGTTTAATAAGGCTTGGTCTCACTGGCAAATTCCAGCTAGGGATCGCAGGGAATGTTTTCTGCTAAATGGAAGTCCCACATCTCTGGCCAAATTTGTGCCTGCTAGCTAACCCGCACTATTACTGTGGTGTTAACTACTTCACTTGCGGTGTTCACACTTGAAACAGAGGTCAAATTGTATGGATGGTTTTTTCCCTTCAACTCTGGTAAACAAGCATTCCTGCTGCTTGCACTCCTGCAGGGAATTCACGTTCAGCACTATCATTTCCAATTCCTCAGCCTATCGAGTACTGTTGACGTTTTATTTCATAGCAGACAGAAGAGCATGAAGTGATTTTTTTACCTACAAGCTTGTAAATCCTCTCAGAGGCCTTAAGGAGGAAACAATATCAAGTCATATAAGAAAAGAACAGTAAAATTCACATGAAAATTGCACATATCCTTATTTTTATAACTGCGGTGGAGGTCAGCTGGTATTAAAGATGACAGGTACTTACCCATATTTCACTTTATATGCTAATTGCACGTACTTTTTTTGTTACAAGGTCTGGAAGAAAATACTCTTCTGTAACAATATGTTGAAACTTCATCTTAATCATATAACTTTAGTTGGAAACTGTTCTCAGGAAAGATTGGTTAATATTTATAAAGCGCTTTAAAGATGAAAGAACTGCATACTTATACATTTTATTGCATTCGTGGCATTATTATAAGCTTAAACCCAAAGTGAACATTTCTTCTGTTGAACTGGAATCTGAACTGAGAAACTTTTCAGCAGCAGACGTTTTTCTTCACTTCTACTGAAAGCTTCGGCCTTGAGGTGATGAAATCACCCTGAATGCCACGTGGAGTGAATGCCATTCAGTAAGCAGTGATTTTCTAGTTGGAAAGACCAAGAAAGTAATTTGTTGCCTTTTACATCTTTAACGCAGGACAGAGTTTAGTCATTTTGGACAGCGATAGATTACATGTGTCTGGGTGAGTAACCTGAGGGCAATTCACTAATTAGGGAGGACATGCAGCTGCGTATGGGTAAAATTAGGGAGAAAACACATTTGCAGATGCATGAATGACAGCATCATCCATTCCTTCTCAATACTTGTGTTTATGTTGTCATAAATGCTTGATATTATTCTGCAAATTGGTAATTTGTTTTTGGAGATTCTAGAGGTGCCTGTGTAAGTACAGGTAGATGAACTCCACACAACTGAAATCCTATTCCAAATTGCTTTTACCCAGCTCCTCATGGTTCATTTCAGATGTGCAGTGTATGGTGTTTTGGCCAAGAAAAAAAAGTGTTGTTAAGTGACATAGGAAACTAGTTTTGGGAGCTGAATGGCCTTTCTCGTGGGTAGCTGTACCCAGAGCACAGGTGATAGGTGATAAGCAAAATAAAAAAATCAGACTCAGCAATGAGAGAGATCAGGAAATGAAATAACTTTCGTGAAGCTGTAAATATCTGGTGCTGTCTCTCAATTTGCAAATTTCTGATGAATAAGAATGCTTACAGAAATCTTATTTAACCAATACCACCATAATAATGAATGTCATTATACCAGTCACCATTTCCCTGTTCTCCTGAGAAAATGATTGTTTAGACACTACAGATTGAGGCAGTTTGAAATCAGCTGTCCTTAAACATGATGGAAGATAAGGAAGGGTTGACAGTGCAGTACATTCTCATTTAAAAGGTTTTTCCCTATACACTGTGCTTCAAAGAACAGATATATCATTTCCATTTGCACTTAATTTCATTACTGACAGAAGATACTGAAAGAGGGGAAGAGAAAACAGCTAAGCGAGCAGAATTGCAAATTTCTCTGTTTAACATGAGAGTTGAGCTTATCGATGTTTTCCTCCACATGCTTTACAAATGAAGAGGTCCCACTTCTCACATTTAGACCTGGCATCTGCTTTGAGGTTCTAAAATACTTTTTAAAAAAAATCGAATATGCTGACTTTTCTATTCATATTTCATGCCTTGAAAGCTTAGCCAAGGTTTATGAATTAAAAAGAATACAGAAAACTCTTTAGATATCAGATGCAGCAAGTGAAATAGTTTTCTTTGTAGGCAAAGAAAGGAATGTAGCTTGGTGCTATCGGACTATTCTTCCCTAAAGGGTTCAGGAGTATGTCTGGTTGAGATAATTCTTCAATCCCCCACCAGCTTCACTTTCATTCCCATTCCTCCCTAACCAAAAACCTTTGCAATGAAGACAGATGATGAAAGTTAGAAAGGCAAATAGTGAGATTGATGGTAACACTGAGAAGGAGCCACAGCTGAAAGGGTAGGTGTTTTAAAGGTCAGGCTCAGGTGTGTTGCCAGAGTTGGAGTTTACACAATAGACTCATTTGCCATGTCTAATGAAAGGTTAACGTTATTAATTTCTGTATTAGAAATCATAGAATCATGGAATGCTTTGGGTTGGAAGGGAGCTTTAGAGATCATCTAGCCCAACCCCCCTGCCGTGAGCAGGGACAGCTTTAACCAGATCAGGTTGCTCAGAGCCCCAGCCAACCTGACCTTGAATGTTGCCAGGGATGGGGCCTCCACTACCTCTCTGGGCAACCTGTTCCAGTGCTTCACCACTCTCATTGTAAAAAATTTCTTCCTTATATCCAGTCTAAATATACTCTTCTTCAGTTTAAAACCATTACTCCTTGTCCTGTCACAACAGGCCTTGCTAAAAAGATTGTCCCCATCTTTCCTGTAGGCCCCCTTTAAGTACTGGAAGGCCGCAATAAGGTCTCCTCGCAGCCTTCTCTTCTCCAGGCTGAACAACCCCAACTCTCTCAGCCTGGCCTCGCAGGAGAGGTGCTCCAGCCCTCGGATCATTTTGGTGGCCCTCTTCTGGACCCGCTCCAGCAGGTCCATGTCCTTCTTGTGCTGAGGGCCCCAGAGCTGGACGCAGGGCTCCAGGTGAGGTCTCATGAGAGCAGAGTAGAGGGGCAGAATCCCCTCCCTTGGCCCGCTGGCCACGCTTCTTTTGATGCAGCCCAGGATTCGGTTGGCTTTCTGGGCTGCAAGCGCACATTGCTGGCTCATGTCCAGCTTTTCATCTACCAGTACCTCCAAAGTCCTTCTCCGCAGGGCTGCTCTCAATCCCTTCATCCCCCAGCCTGTATTGATATCGGGGGTTGCCCCGTCCCAGGTGCAGGACCTTGCACTTGGCCTTGTTGAACCTCATGAGGTTCACACAGGCCCACCTCTCCAGCTTGTCCAGGTCCCTTTGGATGACGTGTCGTCCTTCTGGTGTGTCAAATCAAATCAGTCAGATGTAATACAGGCTTAGACTGTCAGAGCTTCAGGTGATTCCTGTGTATGGGAACAGATTATTTTAATGGAATCCAAGACCTTTTCTGACTGTTTAATTTAATGTTGTAAGTCATCTTTCATTCAGGACTATACATTGTGTTTTAGGAGCCTGATGTCAAAGAAAAGTGCATGTGAATAGACTCTCAGAAATACCCATCTCTCACTTGAGCATCAGAAGAGGTACCCAGATTTTCACAGGCTTGGAATTGGGTGCTGGATTTATCTGAAAATCAGGACTAAAGTACTGCAAAGGTGAGTTTTTAAGGTCTTGAAAATCATTACCTTTTTGCAGGTGGGTGCTGAATCCTTTTGATAATCTGTCTCTTAGTAAGTAGTTGAAAACCGATAGGTTCAATGACATACAGAAGAAACAGTATGTCTGAAAAGATAAATCATAACACATTATTAGAGAAATAATTTGACATGGGCATGTGCTGAAAGCCTCTGTGACTCTCTTAAGCATCTGAATGGTTAGAAGTTAGCATTCCTTTTTTTTTGCGATTTTATCTTAATTGCACAATAAAAGCCTATAAAACATCACAGAGGTGTCAGTTAATATTGGAATGGCAGCTACATATAAAAAATTATGTAAAGAATAATAAAACAGAAATACCGAAAAAGGAATCAGACACTATTGTAAATGAATTCTGTATGTGTCTGTCGAGAAAGGGCACAAGAGAATTGCTTATGTAAGTTGTGCACATACTTATGGCAAAACAGATGCTTACAAACTTTGAGATAGAAAACCGAGTATGAAATCCTTCAGCTACTGTAGTTACTTTGGTACAGTTTGGATGGACCTCAGGTTAGCAATTTTGAATGTGTCAGAGTGATAAATAAAATCCTTGGCAGAATGTAAAACCGTGATAGCTTAAAAGAGGAATTCCTTGAGGAAATCTGAGAGGGAGAACAGATGTTCTAGTTTTCAGACACAGTATGTTCAGCAAACGCGTGTATCCACTGTTGTTTAATTGAAGAACTGCACATCCTCCATTTTCACAAGGTGAAGGAGACACTTGTTTACTGATGGAAGAGAGTTAACGGTTACTCCTTCTTCTTCAATAAATATTTCATTACATAACTACAAAGAGCGACAAATGAAACACAAGCTAATAGGTCCAAAGCTTAATGGTTCTGTGCAAAGCAAAGGACACATGACAGTTCTTTCCCACATTTGCTTAAAATGATTAAGCACCACCATTCCCGGAAAAAAAAAAAAAAAAAATTGTCTTATTCTGGTAAATTACTTTTGTGACATCAGGAATAAAATACACTTCTTTGCAGACATATAATAGTCTCTAAAGGCAGGATATTTATTTTCAAGTAAATGTAAACAACAAGCTTGGAGTTTAGATAATTCCCAGTTCATTTCAGCTAACAAAGCCAGAGATGAGAGCAAAAAAACAGTAGTTGTCAGCTGACAGTATACCATATCTCACCTTCATTTGCAACTTTGGAAATTTAAGAACCAAGATTTGAGAGAAGCTCTGCTTTTATCCAGGGGGCTTGTATTCCTCTAGTGACAAGTGGCTTTCTTCAGCCCCTGCTTTATAAGGGAGTGAATGACTGTGATTTGTACCCACACCAGTGGCCAGGAGGAACTGTGGCTCTGCTCTTGGCAGTTCTGATCCATGTTTTTTAACTTCTTCTGTTTCACACCAGAAGGGAGATTTCAGTTATTTAGTTTCACTTCTTCAGTCCCATTTAGCCAAATATTGAACCAAATAAGTTATGAGTTGACCCATCTTCACTTTATTTGGTAAAAGGAACAGATAAGCCCCTGTGTTTTGTCTGAAGACGTTCAGGAACACGAAACTTGTGTATGGTCTCTGTCATGGCTTGTCCCAAAGATCCTGGCAAAACCTTGAAAGAAATCTGACACAACCTGAAAATTATCCAGGCAATACAGAGAAATGCGATGGGATTCATTCCTTACTACTCAAAGAACTCCTCATTTGACCATAGTTTCAACTGTTTTTCATGCAAAGACATGGGGAGGAGACAACATCTGAGCAGCACACAGAATTTTGAGACGAAGGCAAGTGTCATGCCTTCAGGTGTGTTTGGCACATATGCTGCCAAGCCAGTTGCAACTGCTGCTCCGGCATTTTGCACACTGCTAAAATGTGACCCACCTCAAACAAAATATGGTCAGCAAGATATTTTAACAGCATGACATTTTTCAGCTTTCCAGATCTTGTGACACATAGAAAGAGCTTTTGAACAAGTGTCCCTCATTTCAAAGTTGGATAACTGCACTGAAAGGGACTGTATTTCCTCTGTCATGGAAATTGAGCTCTCTGCCTCACAAAACATAGGTAAAAAGAGTGTGTTAGTCATGGCACCCATGCCAAAGGATCATTCTAATTGATTAAACTCAAAAGCCTTAGAGTCAGGCTCCTGTATTCACCAGCTTTTAGTGCCAGAAGTGTGACTAGTTAAGAAGGATGGAGAGGTGGGAAAGCTTGCAAATTCAAGCAATGCCATGGCCCTGAGGCACCGTCAGCCCTGCCTGTCCCTGCGCACCCCCCTGGTGTTCCCCCACCCTGCCCACAGCCCAGGACCCCATGTCAGCCCCCCAGGGCCATCAGCCCCTGCCCCAGCGACACCGCAGCAGGGCTGGTCTCCAGCTGGGGCTCCTGGCTGGGGCGGTGGGACAGGCCCTGGCTGCCAGGACCTGCCCTGACGGACCTCACAAGGTGCCCCCATGGTCTTTCGGGAGCCCACAGCCCCTGCAGCACCCTGACAGGAAGGGGGATAATCTGTACAGCTGCGGGCAGATGAGTTGGGATTTCCAACATGTGCAAATTTTATTGGATTTTCCAGCTGTTTTCCCTGAGGAAAGCTGCAATACACCCCCGAGGTGAATGCTTCTAAGGGGTCCCCATGCTGCTGCTTCAGCAGTGTGTGCTGTGGCAGCAGCATGATGTCTGCAGCAGCCGGAGACCCTCCAGCCCCAGTCCTGATTCTCCTAGCCTTCCAGTTCCTCCAGAGCAAACTAATTCTGAGCTTTTTTTGGTATTTTCAAGTCTTTTCAAGCAATCTGTTTGACTAAAATGAGCATGCAGGCACCCCAAGGCTACAGCAGGAGAGAGAAGCAGCCACGGAGTTCAGCAAGCTTCTCTGGTGCCTGTGGGTGCTTCTGCAAGGGCTGAAGCCTGCCCTGGCTGACAAGCCCTTCATGGAGCTGGTGGCACTGGGGCAGCGTCACTGTGTTGATGTAAGGTGACTGCAGAGCCTTATTTCTCGACTTGCTGACTCTCCTGAGAAGGAAGGATGCATTCACCTGTGGCGTACGGGGCAAGCAGTGAACTGCTGTTCAGTGGAATAAGAGTGCTGTTGGCCAGTTGAAAGAAGATCAGAAGACATCATTTTGATTTTCAGCAAAGATTAGCTAAGTTAGATATATGGAAGACTTTCTAACTGGAAAGACAATGAGTCTCAGGACCAAGGGGCAGAGAAATGCTGAGGGACCTTCTTCATTCAAGGCATTTAGGAATAATTTGACAAACATCTTTGCCAGTGGCCTAGATATACTTGATGCTTTTCACCAAAGAATTAGATTAGATGATTTATTGAGGTCCTTAACACAATAGATTTCTATGATTTCTATTTCTACTACTGCTAAGAGCAAGGTAGTTTTGTACTATAGAGCTATGAACAGTATCCTATCCATATTTCTTACATGGTATCTAACCACATGTGTATTCTGCAGCACAAGCCCCCGGTGACAGTCTAAAAAAAAAAAAAAAAAAGGAAACAAAGCCATATTTTGCTTTCCCACTCCTAAAAGAAGGATTGTCTTCGATACCCTTGTATTAAAACAAAGTTGTGAAAAGCAGAAAATTTTGCTGGTGCTTACCTGCAAAAAAATAAAAACAAAATAAAATCCAGAGTGAGAGTTTGACTTATTCTTCCATTTAAAAGAAAAATAAAAGGAAGAAGAAATCATCTCTTCTGAAAGTGCTAATCCCAGCGGCATTGTAATAGCTGAAAAATATCTTCTTCACTTTCTCTATGCAAATAATCTTTATCCACTTTTAGATAATGACATTTGGGTAGAGAAGAATAGATTTCCTGTGGGAATGCTTTTATGTCACAGGTGGTACTCAGTTCCTGAAAACAGCAATTGGTCTGTGGGGGTCAAATCTACTTAAACCATGTTTAATATTACCAGAAATTAGTCCCTCAATAGTCTCTTTTTCAGGCAAAATATCAATAATCAGCTGGCGTCTCTTCTGTACACACATAATACATACAATATTACTGTTACTTTGCAGAGTTTGTATTTAACATTTTTCCCATTTTTGGATTCACAGTTTTGTTGGTGTTAATAAACATAAGCCCCTAAAATGAATTTTCACCAAGATTAGTAAAATCTACATGGCCCCAAGCCTTGAGTTTTAGCAGTATTTATGCTACATTAGCAATGGGTCTCTTGTGAGAAAGCTGCTGTGCAGAAATTTCTCTCTGCTCATGTGATAGCTATTCACTATGTGTCTGAAAGGAACTATCAGGTGTGTTTGTAATTAAAATGTTTAAGGAATCATCAACAGAAAATGGCAGCTGTCAAAATCTAGGTTCTCCCCTACTCAAAGACAAAGTTCTGGTGGGAGGAATTTATTGCAGAAACACTAATAGCAGACACTAATTAGCAGTCTGCTGAGATACAAGTGCGATATTCTGCTCTGATTTTCTAGGAGCACTCTGGTATTTGCTTGTGCAGACATTGGAGGAGTTGCACAAGACCTTATAGATGCTACAAGTTCCTGTGTTTTCTTATGAAAACTGTTCTGCTTAGCATACTTGTATGAAAATGCATACAGCCCCATGTTTGAGGTGTCTGTGGTGCAGGACACTCACATTGAAGTCCCTGGGACTACAGGACCTAAAAGTTGTAGCGAACTTGGAGACGTAAGAGCATAAATTAGAACACGGTGCTAATAACGTCAAGTTCACAGGTTCAATCCCTGCTCACTGCAGGGGGGTTGGGCTCGATGATCTCTCAAGGTCCCTTCCAACCCAAAGCATTCTATGATTCTATGATTCTATGATAAAAACTGCTGCATTGTCTCAGACCAGTGGTCCATCAAACCTGTTTGCCTACTTCCAACAGCAGCTGCTAGCAGATGCTTAGGAAAGAATACAAGAACAGGACATGCCTATATTGATACTTTCTCCTCGTGTACTTACAGTTTCTGGGTGTCTGTGGCTTAAGGAATTATTGAGATATTAAGTGTATCCTCGTTCCGATGTTCTGTCCTTGTTTGACTTTTCCCTATGAATGTGTCTAA
This sequence comes from Pelecanus crispus, assembly GCF_030463565.1. Lineage (NCBI taxonomy): Eukaryota > Metazoa > Chordata > Aves > Pelecaniformes > Pelecanidae > Pelecanus > Pelecanus crispus. The sequence goes on from NC_134644.1 coordinate 121,507,769, forward strand.
TTGCATTTTGAACTGTTTTATACCTTTGACTTGCATTAGATACATGAAACGAGTTTCACAGCTTAATTAGGAGTTTTGCCTAATCAAGTGTCTATTCTGGATTGAGCCTCAAGATTCCCCCCACCCCCTATCTTATTTTAAAGGCATCTTCAGTGTCACTAGAATTTCAAAGTTCAACACTTTTCATAAACAAGAACTTCTGCCCATTTCATCCCTTTGCTGTGATGCTGTGGTATACAGGGCAATATAACATGGCCCTTTGAGGATGACAACTAAATTCTTCATCTGCATATTATTAGCATTATTGACTTGCCCTTCAAGTATAACCAGAGTCCCTGGTGCAGCTTGGAGACTGGGTACTGCAAAAGCTGGTGCCAAGGTCCCTGCAGGGGCCTGAAGACAAACATGCTCAGAACTTATTGCCAAGCAGGTTTAACTTAAACTACAGTTTTGCTACTGAGGCAGATGGGAAATAAGAGAGCAGATAATGTCCAAGCTTTCCACACTGATGTTGGCTACACTCCCCTTATCAGGCAAGAGGAAGAGATAAGCTAAGGCTTAGCATTCTCATTTAATACTGTGTCAGCAATGCCTGTTTATAAGCGAAATTCAGTCAATATTGTAGCTTATAATATTTACATATAAATATTTACAAAATATTAATTTACACGTTAGTTACTGCTGTGAAAAAAAGAGAACTATTCTTACTCCACTTAAGTACTATACAATATTCACTTTTTGTATTTATCTTACATCTATATAGCTGTGTAGCGCAGAAACCAAGAGACTTAATCTAGATTAGCAGAGACTGCAGCAGTGTAGAAAATTGAAGCAAAATATCCTGAATCCAAGGAACACATCTATATTATGTAATTTTTAACCAATGTAGCAACATAGCTGCAAACCTACTTTCTTGCCTAGAATGAAGCTGGGCTTGCACTGAGGTGATCAGTTGCTGTATGAATACCTAAATTGCATTGGTTATAATACCATTTTACATGGAGGACTGTGTTTCTCTGGTCACTTTGCTGATCTTATGACCAAAGTACAAAATCCGTCACCTTGACAAGCCGGGATAGCTTTTGTATTTAAGTAACAAGTGACATTTTTTATTGGAGCCCAGACTAAACACTTTTGATATTCTTTGTTTTGAGGACTTTTTTATTTAAACATAATTTTTGCAAATATATGGGTTTTAAGCATCTTTTTTTTTTTTTTGTCTATTCTTAGAGCTTCACAGAGAAGACTAAGAAAGGGACAATTTCACGGTTACAGAGACTATTTCACTTCACAAAGAAAATTGCATACAGAAAAATGATACTCATTCTACACAAACAGAGACAGGAAGAATTAAAGAAAGTAGTCTGGACTATCAGTGCTTGCTCTGTATATATTCCTCCTCTGTTCAGTTCTGGACTAGCTGGCAATAGGAATGGCAAAGAGCTACATCTCAGTTTTTACATCAGAGCAATATATTATGCCTCCTCTATGCTGATAAGTCTGCCACCCTGGAGGACATACAGGTGTCTCCGAGACACAGGAATTCCCTTCTTGCAGTTTATATGGACTCCTTGGAAGGCCCAGAGTTGATGTGGATCTGTCCACTGTTGTGTAGGTAAGGATGAGGGATGAACAAGTCTTTCAGATGTATTAGGACATCCATTTCAGTGTTAGTGCTGGCTAGAAAGAAGACCATGGCCAAGAGGCACATGGAATGAAACTAAAGAAAAGCCCTCAGGCCACAGCTCGTCTTCTGCTGGAGCCCCTAGCACAAGCAACATTTCAGAAGAGACAGGTTTTGGTTTGTACCAAACCAAAATCTTTCTTTTATTTCAGCCATTCCCAGCTGTTTCAGCAACCAAGAGAGGCAAATGCAGCAGAGATTTGAAATAACTAAAGAGCCCAGTACAGGCGTGGATCTGTGTGGCTGGGGAGCAGCCTTGCTGAAATGGGCCTGGCAGCTCTGGTGGACAGCAAGCTCAACATGAGTCAGCAGTGCACCACTGCTGCAACGAACACGAATCGGATCCTGGGCTGCATCCACAGGGGCATTACTAGCAGAGATAGAGACATGATCATCCCACTCAGTGCAGACCAGGCCGCACCTGGAGTACGGTGTCCAACTCTGGTCCCCACAATTCAAGAAAGACATGGACAGACTGGATACAGTCCACAAAGATGACCAAAGGGCTGGAGAACCTGCCTTGAGAGGAAAGACTGAAGGAGTTAGGTCTTTTCTTCAAGGAGAAGAGAAGGCCCAGGGGGACCTCATCACACTATTCCAGTACTTAAAGGGCAACTACAAAGAGGACAGAGGTTCTCTCTTCACAAGGGGCCACATGGAGAAGACAAGGGGCAACGGGTACAAGTTGCACTGGGAGAGGTTTCATCTTGATATAAGAAAGAAATTTTTTATGGTGAGACCAATCAATGACTGAAACAACCTCTCAGGGATGTGATAGAGTCCCCATCGTTGGAGGTTTTCAAGATGCAATTGGACAGGGTGCTAGATAATCTCATCAAGGCTCCCTTCCCATGAAAGGTTGGTCCAGATGACCTTTCAAGGTCCCTTCCAACCTGGGTTGTTCCATGGTTCTGTGATTCTGTGGTTTAAATCAGAGCATGCTTACTCTGCACGTAGGGCCACAGCAAGCTCCAAGGAGATTAGAAGGACCATCCCCTGTTTGTGCCATTTTCCCAGTCTCGCTCCAAGAGGAGATCTTGCCAGAGATGCACTAGCTCCCACATGTGTAGTTTGCATTTGGTTGCAGAAGGGCTGCTCTCTTTTGAGGCAGTGTGTGCAGAGCTGTTACAGCTGTATATTGCTGGGCCAAGTATTAATTGTTTCAATTTTCAAGGATGGGGACAAAATTTAGCTCTGAAAGACAAGTGAGAACTGGTTAATAGAGCTTGTTGGGAAAACAATGTTGGAACAGAGAATTCACTTTCATTATCATTGACACATTTGCAAAATGGCATAATTTGCTCCATAATGTAATTCAACAAAGGGGAAAGAAAAGGGAGACAAGTTGTGAAAATTTTGCAAAATGCCCTTTTGTCACTTGTGGAAACATTCTGAGGTTTGTTTTTATCCTTTTTTTCCTTTTTTTTTTTTTTTTTTTTAAAGGACTGTTCATTTAATTTTATATGTTACTATAAAATCTGAAATGTCCACATCTCAAAATGAAATATCCAGGTCAACCTGACACTAATCCTTTATGAAATACCCTTCTGCATAGAATTTGTGAAGCTACTAGTGCTGTAGCAAATGAGGACAAGTGGCCAGTCCTTTGCCAAATGGAATTTCCATCTTCTGCAAGGCTCTATTAATAAACTGTGACTTTGTGGGGTCTGGAAGGTCATGGTTTTTATTCATTGCACTGTTGCAAGAATCAGATTTGCTCACCATGTCTAATAGCAGCTTGGGACAAATGATTACTATATGGTCTCATTACCAGACCGCCTGGCCTGAGACAGCTTCTACTGAATGGTTTCTGTAGTCAGCTTTTGTTACCCATCTTCTAGGATTTACCTTTTGCTGCTGCTATTGTTCCCAACTCACCTAGCATGGACACTCATTATTTCTCTGCTCTCTCACAGGGTTTTTAATAGCACAGCATGGTATGGTGGTAAGTTTAGAATTGCACCCATCCTGTTATTACTGTTACCACGTCTTCCATGACCCCATCACAATCCACTTGTCTTTCTCATTCATCTGCTCTGTCTTGTCTCATAGCTGATACTCTCTTTGAGGCAAGTACGGTCATTTTCTGTGTGTTTCTGAATGGCACCTACCACAGTGAAAGGCCAGGCCAGTTGAGAATATGCAGTTACATAATTGTGTAATAATTGTAATTACCATCAGCAACAGATACCTGTTACTAATCACAACATCATCTAGAACAGCCTTGTCTTTTTGCTTCCCTGTGGTGTTTTCATTTTCCCTCTTCTTGCCTTTCTTTATGCCTTTTTTAATCCACTTTTTTTCTTAAACAGATACCTTTAAATAACAGGCTCCCTCAGTGGAACTCTCCCCTCTGTGTTTATCTGGTATGAGTGCTGGATAGCACCCTAATTCCACAGATAGGCATAAGTGGGATTCAGGTGACTGGCTGAATGATGTCCATCTTCACGGTGTCACAGAAAAAATACCGTACTGAAGTTAAATATGAATGTGCTACCATTTGTTTTGCTTTGCCTTGTTTCCTATGCTCTGCAGCATCCTGCATCAGTGCTCCATGCCGGAGAGAGGTGGCTGCAAGCAGGCAAACACAGTTAGCAAAACCATTGTCTCATCTCAGAAACATCTGACTCCAAGCAAGCTGGAGCAGATTTCATAGGTCTTCCCTAGATAGAAGGCTGATAATGTCCCGTATGCTGCCTCGGAGCTCCTTTCTGCCCCAGCTCAGCCAGTCTTCCCTAGTTCAGAAAGGCCCTTCAGATAGATTGATAACTTCTACTTCCCTTATTCCCTGGCAGTGAAAAGAAAACTAAATGCTTGGGAGGCAGTGGAAATCTGATTACTCTTCTCAGCCTTCGCAGAAGACGGACTACACTCTGCATGCTCTGTGATTTTGCTTTTTGACCACAAGATGTCTCCTGCAAACCATGGAAATAGCAAAAGGCTGTCAGACAGACTGGGGAGGTGGACACCTGCACAATGCACCGGCCTGGCACTCAGGCTCGGTTTGTCTTACATCTGCTTAGTATGAAAATAGACTCAGACCCATCCCATGTGTTCCAGCAATTCCAACAAGAAGAAGTCTGGAGCACAGAAAGGATTTTTAAATTTTATTTTAACCCTCATACTAGTTTCCTATAAAAGTTTACAAATGTTACGAAAATTTCAGTCCCCATGTGGTAGTGGTAAAAAGAGAGCTTATCACAACAAGCAGCCTCCAGGAAACCACCTGAGAGGAGCTTCCCAATACATGTCCCATCTCCCACCCAAGAGGATAACCTCCCAGCAAGCAATGGTGAGCTTTGAAAAAGAAGGAAAATCTACTGAAGCTTCTCCTTGGAGAGACAGACTAACTGTAAGTGTTCACAGAGACAGTTTATAAATACCCTATGTGCAATAAGAGACCAAAAGACTGACAGACACAAGGTGCTGAGAAACGGCTGTGAAATACAACAATGTGCACAGAAACAAGAACTTCCTTGAACTGCAATGTTTCCAGGATTGAAGCTTCGAGAACAGGCACAAATTGGTTTGTGCGAACATAGTGAGTATTAAGCTTTTCTTTTAGCAGAGCTGTTTTTAAGCTTGTCCAATACTGGTTATTGTCTCGGGCCACAGTGGAGCGGCTGTATGCATAGCCTGCATTCATCCTTTCCTTTCATGTCCAAGGAGGCCCTCAGCATGTAGCCAATATTTTAGTTAATGCATTTCTTCATCCGTACTCTAATGCTGCATTAAAGAGCAGACTTGGCCTTGGACTGCTCTGTTTCTAGTGTAGGTTCTCCTTTCGGAAATGTAATTGGCCATAACTTGTAATGTAACTGAATTGTCCATTTTGAAGTTAGACCTAGTCAGGATGCTTGAGAATATTTGTTTCTAAAACTTTCCATAAAAAAAGTAACTGAATTGTCCATTTTGACGTTAGACCTAGTCAGGATGCTTGAGAATATTTGTTTCTAAAACTTTCCATTAAAAAAGAATGGGAAAAAAAACCCCTGTATTTAGAAATTCAGCATGTTTTAGTTAAAAAACCTCAAACATTTTATTTATTGATATTTGTTCAGCTTGAAGTTTGGGGGATTTTTAGAAGAAACTGGGCAAATCTTTAGAGTTCTTCTGATAAAACCTGTGTTTTTGTGCTCATCGATTATCTTTTGCTGGAAGAAACTCGAATGAGTTATTAAAATTGAAAGTGTCTGTTATATTAAATGAGACACTCTTTTAAGTGTGTCATTCAATTGATATTTAAAATTTATAATTACAGCTTGTAAGCCACAAAGGCATGCAAAAAAAATTAAGTAACATTAATTGCATCATACAGATTGACAGGAGAACTCCTCTGACTTAAGCAAATCACAGAGAGGGAGGCAGGGAGGAACCCTGCCCTCAGGATTACCAATGCTGTACCAGATCAACAGACCTGCACAGATTTCTGAATCACTTGAACATTGAAGTATTATTTATTGGTGGAGTCACAAACTATGTTCACTTAGAACAAGCTCTAGCTTTACATTCACAAAAATTGTCCAACCTAACCTCTTCTCTCCTTGCCCAAAAATACAATAGCGGAACTCCCATTAGAAGGTCCCTGCCTCCTGTTTCAGAGCTGATATAGAAAGAAACAAGCATTAACCAAAATAATCTTAAACCAATCTAAGACTTCTCCTTATCTTAGCACCTACACTTATGAGGTTCAGCAAGAAACCAAACTCTTTTGTACCTAAGTAGCAAGAAATTAAGCCCTGCTGTACTTAACCTTAAATGTAACCATAGAACCAAGACGTAAATCATTCCTTTGCTTGAAATCAGCTCCTGCACTTAACCTGAAGTAAACCGAGTGCTCTACTCCTCGGTGTCCTAATCCTTACACTTAACCATCATCCAGAAACTCCTAATTGACTCTGAATGAGCCATAAATTACTTGCCAGCATGGATCATGTTTTTCCTGTATGTCTTGCAGATTTCAGCAGTAAAATGAACCCTTCAGTTCCTGTTCTCCTGAACCCAAATCTAATCTCAAATCCTTGATATAAAACTAATTTTATTCTATCCCAGAATAGATCAAGCTATCTAGCTTTTGTTACCCTGAACTTAAATTCAGCCTACCCTTGCTTCATTCCTCATCAAAGTCCTACAGGTCTTAGAAGATCCTGAATTTTCCTGAATTCTTCAGATTGCCGTGAACCAAACCCTAACCCAACCACTGCATTTACATATATCCTACCAATCCCCTCCAATGCCAGCCCAAACAGCTATTTCCCCCTACCAGGGTCAGTCCGCAGCTTAACCCCTTGCACCTCTTGGATCCAGCAGTCATCTGACTCTTCAGCCCTCTTAAGCCCTGGGTTAGGGTCAAACTCTAACCCTAGCTTTAATCAGAGCTCAGAGTTTAGTCTGCAGTTGTGGCTAGCATCTCCATCCCCTGCTACCTTTCTGGATCAGCCTTTTCCCTCTGAACCTCTAGCTGCAACTCCAGCCTCCACTGCAAGGACCCACATCCTATCCTGTCCTGTTACCCTGAAAGTCCCCTACCAGCAGTAGTCCCCATTCTAGATTTAATGTTCTTGTAGGAATACACAATAAACACAGGTTTTCATGCTTTCTTTTTCAAAACCCAAATCTTTATCCCAATCCTAACAGTAGGCTCAGAACTGACCCTTCTCTGTTCACCCCTGCCACCCCCAGCCATTGTCCCATTTCTGTGACAGCAAGGAATGAAGATGTTCATGAAGATCCTGCAGCATCCATGAGGAGAAGGGCTGGGGTTCCTGTGGGAAAGAACAATGCTTAGACATAAGGATTTGGTGATTTTGGGCCCGTGATGCAGCCAGGATTACGATTAGAGCTTCAACTCACCAGCAATGCCAAGACCCATGAGTCACATTCATTCCTAGTCCCTGGAAAGTGCATGATGCTAGGTAAGAGCTTCTGCTGGGAAGGCTGACGCATGCAAGATTTGGGAAGGCTGCTTCTAGCAAAGGATGATTAATATTTAAGTTTGGGTTTCAGAAGAAATGAGCTGAAAAGCTGAGTTTTGCTGATTGTTGAGTTTTGCAAATCCTAATGCCAGGAACACCCAATTACCTTAACTGGAGCACAAGTGGGGATCCACAGTTAATGTTTAAGCTGGAGGGCAAGATAGGATATTTGTTAAGATTCAGGTTGCCTATAAATGAAGATCTGGGGTTCTTTATGGATTTCCCAAGGCCAGAAGGCTTTTGAGGAAGAGTGCTGTTGGCACAGTGGATTTGTTTATGATGAGAAATGGAGGCCACTGCTTTGTAGCTATTCTAGGACAGAGATTATGGGTTCTGGGTGGAAAGGAGTGAAAATTTTTGCTTCCTGCATTTTGCAAGTCCAGTACAACCTACAGCCAAGTTCTGTTTAAAGCTAGGGTTGGAAATGGCTTTACATTTGGAGTATGGGCTGAGGAGCTGGGGCCAGGGATGTGGGGTTCTATCTGATAGAGATGATCAGGATTATAAAGTGGGGGATCAGTGCTAGGAGTTGAAAATGGCTTTTCATTATCTATTAGCCACATGGGAACTGTTTTAGGTAGTTGAATCTGTTTGTAGATCCTTGGCTTTCAGCAATGATTTTTTTAAATGAAGCTGGATGTGCTCCTTTCCCCAAGGGAGACTGGGAAATCAACTGAAATCATGCAGAGACATGAGGCATGGCTACAGTGGTGAATTCTGGGTATGTGAGCTTGAAAGAAACTCAGATTACAGAGGACTAGGTAACATGCCAGCATTTCAGCAGGGAGGTAACCTCCGTGGCAGGCACCCAGGGAAATAGGCAGGCTGGTTCAAGCGCGAGGCACTGCAGTGTGGGATCATAGCTGAAGCGCTCGGAGTGATATAATTAACTTAAAAGAGGGATGCAGCTGCATAAACTTCACATCCCGACTCGCTCTAGAGAAGGAGCAAGCTCCCCTGATTGAAGCGTGATAAAAGGAGCCATTCGGCGTTTGGCGGCATAAAGCGATGCATGTTGAGGTCCAAGAAGCGGCTTTCCCTTGTGTGAGGGTGCTCGTAACTCTTTTTGCCCATCCACCTGTGTGTACTTGTATGCCCTGTGGAAAGATGTAACAAAATTATAACGTCAATAGTCATGAGAGTACTTGACCTGTTTCTTTCCCTTTGTGATAGCCCACAGAGCCCAAAGCCCGCCGGGCCGTGTGAGCCACCCGCTCCGGAGACCTGCAACCACAGCTGCTCCTCCTGGGTCAGCCGGCACGGTGCCAGGCTTACCGCTGTTCTGCCAGAAACACACAAAGTACAGCGTACAGGACAAGCGCAAATATCCAACAGAGATATTAAAATGAGGCTCATATCCTCATCTGGGGTAAACTACTGTATTACTGGCTGCAGAAACATGTATCATCGGAGGATGGCGAGAGGCCCTTGAAAGCATGGAGCAAAAGCACAACAGAGAAGCAAGTAGAAATACAGATTTTAAACACTGTGATGATTGCCGTGGAATTTCAGAAAGCGCAGAAGCCCTGCCACAGGTAAGGCAATGTTAGTATCGGACCAGGACTCCTTAAATACGACTTTCAGGCCAGCATCTTGAATTCTGTTACCCCACCCAGACATGTCGATAGGTTGTATTTCACCACTCAGTGAGACATGCTGGCACTGCAGGAACATGTTCAGACATAAAAATGCGAATCATCTCACCTCGTTAAATTCTACATAGGGGATCAAATGCTGTATAACAGTTACTTTTTTTTTTTTTTTTAATTAACCATTTGCAGAGAGCAAGACAAATCCTTCCAGCTTTCTAACTGACATCAGAGCAGGCTCTGGGTTAATTCTTTGCTCCAAGAAAGAACAGCAGTGCTGTGGCCCATAAAACAGCTGCTACTTACATGGGAGTTCAATGCATTTGGATACTTTGTGTATTAAAACTATATAAAATTTTTCAGTATCGTTTCTTTAAAATTTACTCATGGAAAGTAATATTTTCACAAATATCTTGTTACTTTTGGGGCATTTTTTTACCCTTTTATCAGTGGGTGTCTCTGCTTATGGAGGACATGATGAATTACTATTTTTAAAAAAATCCATATTTCCTTCATTTTATCTTAGTCAGAAAGTCCTTGTGTTTGCACTAACAGTGAAAAAAAGAAGTCTGAAGCTTTTTTGCAGGAAAATTAATTTCCTGTAAACAATTTTTCTTTTCTTTTTTGGAAGTAAGGGAAATATTGTATGAACTTCTCTTTGCAAGCCCCTATACTGCAGAGTGGGAGTTACACATGCCAATACACTTGCTTCACCAGCTGAAGGAGTTCTTGCTTCCCCTGCCACCACTCCTCAGAGACAAGAGCATAAATGTGTTCATAAATTTAAATGCACTTATTTTAAATAAAGTGCCCAGAGGAGTCACAGAAAAAAAAAAAAATTACGTGGGGATTTACAATTGTTCAAAGTTAAACCTTTAATGTGCAGCCTAACCTACTCCCTTCACAAGCGTACTTGCCCTCAAGAACGTGCAGTATTTCCATTAGCGCATACAGGGAGACTGACATCTGTGTTCATGGATTTGCACACATAGAGAATGAACGTAAACTATTTTTCAGTTCCATGCTGGATACTCATATTGAATTATTGTCCTTAGACTTAGTTGTAAATGTACCGTTTCTATGCATATAGCCATACCAACTCTGTTTCTCTTGAATAATGTATTATGATAGGGATCCCCACAAAAGCCAAAAGCAGGAAGGTCTCCCAGGGTGCCTTTGAAAGTCTTCCCCACAGAAGTTTGTCTTCAAAGGCTGTCCGAGGTCACATATTCTGAAGTTGTGGCTTATTTTTTTTAAGTTCTCCAGGAAGCTTTGTTGCTGTGTGGCCTCAGGACACTTCTGCTATCTGTTCTTATTTGACTTGTTCAGAAATAATAAACCAGGTGGTACCAGGAAACCAAAATAATTTACTTCCTAGCTTCCACAAGAGGGTGCAGTTGCATTTTGTTAAATCCGGAGCCAACCACAACTAACAAATAGATTGCAGCAACAGCTGCCTAGCTGCCTACAGAAATGACTAACAAAATAATTATAGAAAAAAAAAAATCCTCACCAAGAGCAGTGATAGACGAGAAAAATTATATTGAAACACACTGAATGTATTAATAACCAGCACTGTTTGTCAGGTGACGTTGACTAAAAAACCTAATACACTTAAAATAACCTTTCCAACCTCAGCACGATCCATTTGTAATTTGTTTTCTTTGAGCTAGTGAAGAGCCACAAGTGCTCCAAGGGGAAGCCCTCAGCTATGAAATCCACTCTTCCATTTTAATTTGATTTCCCAGACATTCCCAGAAACATCATGCAGCAAGTAGAGCATTTTCTGATTTTACCAACATAAATCTGCGATGACCCTGGGCCCTTCAATAGATCACCCTGCATTCCCTGGGGTGTGATGAAGCTCAGAGTTGTTAGTGGCCATTTTGCATGTTGGACTAGCAAGGGTTGTTTATATTACTGTAGTTTTTATTATGAAAGCACCAAACAGACCTGCCATGGGGACTAGCATCCCATTGTGAAAACTGAACACACAAAGAACCAAAAAAATGATACGTGCCTCCAAGAAGCAGATGAAAGACCATGTAACTTAGCTGACCAAACGATCCATGTGCCAACAGGCATGATGCCAGCAGACATCTTCAAATACCTGTTGAGCTCCTGATTCGGTTTGTTGCTCTGCTCTTCTTCCTTGTTGGTCCCTTAAGCCCGCGCCACCCAAAGCTGTGCCCTCCCCATCTCTCAGTGCCTTCTGATCAATATGGGACAGTTTGGTCTGGCACAAGCAACTGGGCTCAAGCGTGGCTGAAATCTGAGAGAGGTGGTGATAGATATTCAGAGCATTTGACACTGGCTGGTCTTTTGGGTCACTCCTGTTCTTAAACTCCGTGAACTACCCACTTATTATACTCAGAAAAGCACGTGATTAACTTGGGTAATGGGAAATAACAGGCTCTGTCTTCTACCCACTATTGTCAAGATGAAGCTTGCCCAGATACAGAAGAAGCCAGGACAAAGTCTGTCACATTTAAAGCAAAAATTGCTCTGAAAAATAGACATTGAGATGGCCATCAGTTCTAGAAAGTCAGTGACTCATGGCCACTTTTACAATGCCAAGGCTATAAAATGGCCTGGCAGGTTATCCTAACTACCCATATCCTAAAAATTCAGTTAGAGTACCATATCCCGTATCTTTCCCCAAAATATTTTGCTGTCATTATTAAAAAGAGGTTTGTGCCCATTTTTAGAACCAAATTTAGCAGTATGTTTCTAATATTAAATAACAATGAATTTTGCTGTATGTTTCTAAACATACTTGCTTTTGCTTGGTGGACAGAGATTTTTTTTTTTAAAAGCAGTGTTCAGTTTTTTTAAAAATGCCCAGTCCTAGCAAAACAGTTGTGAAATCTCAGATATTTTTCACCTCAAATGCCTAAGCCTTCCACCAGAGCTCTTTCAGAGTTTTTAAACAGAGTTTTGGAGTGCCTCTGCGAAACATCATGTTTTAAATGTGTTGAAACATACTAAGTCATGCCACATGGATTTCATCACGTTATGTTTGGTGTCTATGAAATATACTTACCTTCACATAAAATTCTTACTGCTAGGTTGGAGTGGTCATAAGATTCTCTAGGGAGGACATTTTCAAATGCGCTTGGTTTTGGCTTGACCGATCCCCTCTATTGCTGCTCCAGAATTTTCTGTTCACAGTTTTTAATAGAAAAGTGGTTTCTGTAATATTGACTTTTTTCCACAGGAAAAAGTTGGTTATGCCAAAATAATGTAATGTCCCTTTGGGAAAATAAAAAAGAATCCAAAATGTTTTGAACTGTCCAAGGGAATCTAAACGTTTTGCTTCAGGATGGTTTGTCATTACTCATCGTGAGTTTGTCGTGGTTTAGGTCCCTCATTTCCCCCTGTCATCTGGGGTTCTTGAATGGGTTACATTTTCCATCAAGAACAATAGAGTCCCTTCTAGCTGTGCTATGAAGATGCATCAAAGATGTCCCATGCCCACATTTTAAAACCAAAATATTTTGGAACTTTCCATGTTTTATTTTTCTTCCCAATTAGAAAACAAAAGCAAAAATATGGGACAGTGTAGAACACACAGTCTGATTTTCAATAGGCTCTATTTTGAAGGAACAAGGAGTAGGATATGCAAATTCTTGTGCTTTGGAAAATCCCACTTTAACCAAAAGTGAAAGGAAAAACAAGCAGAAGAAAGCAGCATGTGAGCCATACTAATGAAATCTTTAATGCCATGTATTTTTCTTTAGCTAGTATTTTTCTTCTTTTCTTTAGCTACATTTGTCTGCATATTAACTAGCATTGCCCCATTATTATCAGAAAGATAAATATATCTTTTTATCCCACCATTTACAATTTATTCCATGAGAAATGAAATACCAGATATGCAATGTTATCTGGCTTCCACAAACTGTTTAATGAAATGTAGGAAACATAAGAGAATAGTGAAATATGATGTTACTTTTAAAAAAAAAAATCAAAGATTTTTATATTCCCTCCAAAGTTTTACAGCTCTCTGAAACAATAGGATCAATTACGTGCATATTCAAAGAAAAAGAAAAGGAATACTTGCCAGCTCCCTTTCTTAGAATAACTCAAAATTTGGAGAAATGTATGTTGGTAAAAACTCTCTAAAAAAAAAAAAAAATTATCCTTTTTATAGCTTCTAGTTCTGAATTCATGGCATGTACTTCGTTCTCCGGAACATTTATAGCAGCCTTTTTTCCCCTTTTGAAGAGTATGAACAAAAAGGTTCTGAGCAGCCATGACGTATCATCACTGGCTTCAGCACTTGTGGAGGGAGGCTCAGGTTGGGTTCTGTTCTGCTCCTTTGCCCCCCAAGAGCCAGATGCTCAAGAAGCACAGTGATAAAACAGCAGGACAAATCAGAAGCCTGCAAAGCAAAGAGAAGAGCAACTCTGAAGTAGTTTTCCTTATTTATTCATTCCTGTATGTTTTTCCTTTTTAAGCAAATGGTGGAGAAGGGAAGAACCGCTACCATTTTCCCACAATAGCTGTTGCATGGTGGGAGGTCCATTCTAGCTCTGTGTTCCTACCTAATTCCAAATAAATGCTGGCTTAGCCTTTGAAGCCTTGGAACGGAGCAACTCCAGCCTCCTTGGCGAGTAGGGCTTGTGGGAGGATATGCAGATAGTTTTTGGAGAACCCACCTTAGATCTACTAAGCCCCTTGTCGTGGTTTAACCCCAGTCAGCAACTAACCACCACGCAGGCGCTTGCTCACCCTCCCCCCACCTGGTGGGATGGGGGAAGAGAATTGGAAAAAAAAAAGTAAACCCCGTGGGTTGAGATACAGGCAGTTTAATAGGACAGCAGAGGAAGAGAAAGTAATAATAATGATAAAAGAATATACAAAGCAAGTGATGCACAATGCAATTGCTCACCACCCACCAACCGATACTCAGACAGTTCCCGAGCAGCGATCGCTGCCCCCCGGCCAACCCCCCCCAGTTTATATACTGAGCATGGTGTCATATGGTATGGAACAGCCCTTTGGTCAGTTTGGGTCAGCTGTCCTGGCTGTGCCCCCTCCCAGCTTCTTGTGCACCTGGGAAGCTGAAAAGTCCTTAACTAGTATAAACACTGCGTAGCAACAGCTAAAACATCAGTGTGTTATCAACATTATTCTCATACTAAATCCAAAACACAGCACTATATGGGCTACTAGGAAGAAAATTAACTCTATCCCAGCTGAAACCAGGACACCCCTACAGGTGAAGTGCAAAGGCTTACATGTGCAAAGGCTTACTTACCACCAGGTCAGACATGGATTAACAGATACTGCAAAAGGCGTATCCCTGACATCAGCATGAGAGACTTGCTAAATTTCAAATGACTGTGCCCGGTTTGGAAGTAGAGGTGCTTCCCTACAAATCAGCTGGCCAAGTTGCTTCCTTCTAACATGGGAAAGCAGCAGATTTCCACATTGCAAGTGTCAGAGCAGTGAGGCAGGCAATTGCCAAGAACAATCTTAGCCTAAGAAGTTGAAGTTGGGTGGCTCCAGGCAACTAAAAACTCTTATGAACAGTACTAGCGATCATTAACCACAGGAAAGGCTACCGGCTCTGCTTTTAATAAATCCAGGCTTTTGCCATCTCTTAACGTGTTTTTCAGATTTTAAAAATCAGGTTTTCCACAGGTGCCCCTTCCCAAGTAGTTGTTACCTCAGCTGCCTCATTCATGACTCTCTCATTTGCCCCAGCGCAGATTCTCAGGGAAGAATGGAAGAGACTGCGGCTGCTTCAGGGGAGCAAATCAGAAAGCAATAAGGGAACAAAAGGATATTTAACTGGAGCAGGGTGGGAACTGAAAAAGATGCATGCAGAGCCAAGTAACAGTTAAACACCAAGAAAACGTCCATCTAGTCTTTCTTACTCCCCACCACCACTGTTCTCTCCTCATCTATCAATGCAGTCACATTGGGGTTTCCTAAATTCTGAAATTTCAGAAAATTCAGACTGTTCTGGCTGCAGCTGAGGTGGGATAAGTAGTCACTGGTCTCCTCCCTGTGTTGTTACCTCTTTCCTCATATCCGTGAGCACAACTGTATATAGGTCACTCCCTAGCAAAGTTGCATCAACATAATCTTGGTTTTTAGAAAACTATTAGGGGATTTAAATTGCCTAAGATCACGCTGGCAGAACTGCAAAACTATAGAAAAAAACCCTACAGCTGTAGTTATGCCAGCAGATCTGAGGGGACTGTAACCTCCAGTTGGAGGAATGGTGATGAGAAAATGGAGGAAGGGGGAGAAACAACAGAGATACAGGTCATGTTGAGAAAAAACACCAACACATCTGATGGCTGTCCAGTTTTCTGAGATCTCTAAATGGTGCCCAACAGTTATGTCCACCTGTACTGGTGAACACCGTGACAGTGAACAGTCCCATCCTGATCGAAGCTCCACTCTAAGGATTTGTCTGGCATCCCAGACTGAGGGGATGATTTTGTTCCTGGAACTATTCCCAAAGTAATAAACTTCATCACGTTCATCTCTAAATTAAGAAGGAAGGCTTTCTGGTGTCCAGGGTTATGACAATTATCCTCAAAACATTAGGGCAAGAATAACAACCTGGCACAGAAAATTCAGAAGATCTGTTAAGCATTAATGCACAATAAAGGGCAATGACATAGGCCTGAAGAATTTGTCCATATTTAGGCAGGGTGGGAGCTCAGAGGAAAGGACCATACAGAGTTTCAAGCAAGGCTGAGCACAAGAACTAACCACCAATGATGATGATGAGAATAGGATTGGGGAATACAGCAGGGACAAGAATGATGGAGTGGAAGGAGGAACGGCTGATTAGGAAAGGCTGGTCCCACAAGGCCACAATTAAGACTCCGTATATAATTGCTATGTCTTTGTAAGAAGAAAGTTGTTGAATTCTGTTTCACTTGGCTTCATTTTATGAAGTCATGTATAAAAGCACCGCAACAACACGTGTGTTCAACAGCTAAAATTCAGGGTGCCCTGGAAAAGAGGAGACTTTGATGCAGAATCCCCTAGCAGCGCTCCCTAAACACTGTATTAACTTGGATTTTGCAGCTAATAACATTATTAAGCATTTCTTCCACAGTAATATCTTAGGCAGTCAGCACAAGAATAACAAAACAAGTATAACTAATACATATATGTGCAAGTCTCCCAAAGTCAGCAGAAATTGCTCCTTTATCCTGGCTACCAAATGAGGTCAGAAGTCTCTTCAAGGCTCTAGCAGTGATGTCAAAACCAAAGTCAGTTCAGGTCAGCTTTACCACGCGTACTTCTTTTTCTCCTAGTTTGTCCCTCTCCCTTCTGAGTAAGAGTACATGACCCACTTTGTGAGGAGGAGAGCTTATGTTCCAAACCTCTCAGAAGAGCACAGTGGCCCAAGTAAATGCATTAATTTTTTCTGGACATGTATGATTTCACAGGCCTCAGATTTTTCAAATATGAAATTTAAAGGGAAAAAAAAGAAAATGTATCTGTGAAGCTTCCAAATTAAATCATGCAAGAATCAAAGATACAGGATGTGTAGCTGCTGCCAAAGCACAGTTGAGTGTTAAGTGTTCATCATATATAGCACTGCCCTTGAAACAAAAGCAGAAGTTATCTTAAGCAACCATAAGCAATACTCATGTGCAATTCAAAGGAGATCGGATATAAAGAGATAAAGATTAGAGTACAGCAACATGGCTTTCATTATACAGTGTAATCCAGCGTGTCTGATATAACTGGATGTGACACACATGTAAATAGCAACAGGTTTGGAAGCAGGGGGTTTTCCAAGATAAAGTCTAGCATGCTTTCAAAAATAACTTTAAATAATTTCAAAGACAATGTTTTAATCAATGTTTTTCAAAAAGAACCCTCCACATACTTGCTAAAAGTATAATATGCATAAGTAATTAGTCATGTTACACAAGATCAAACAGAAATTCTATTCAAGAAATAATGGAATATTTAATCTTGCAAATAGACGTGTGCACCAAACACAAAGATCCTGGACATTTGAAGATGCAGAAGCATTTTAAGGCAAAACGGGACATTTGTGACAAAAACACTTTGAAGTTTAACATAAAGCTTAAATAGAATACTTGTTTCAGAATAGGAAACAATGATGACAAAAGTCACGCAGTGACTTTGCACTCCATTTCCTTACTGAACTACTATATTCATATGTAATTTGCATTATATCCAAGGAAGACGTTTCACTTTTAAAAATCAATGATTTTATTAATAGTTTCACTTGAAGAAAGTCACATGACAAGACAAAACAAAAACTACCCACTTATTCAACTAACTTGGAATATTCAGATTCAAAAGAAATATCTATGCTTTGCTAAACTCCCTATTCTTAAAAATATTGAGGCAAGTGCTTAAAAGTAAGCATGTGACTAATTAATTCCAAGAAGAACTGCTTTTTGTAATATGATCACACAGTACATTGAGCAATGGGAACTTGGCCCATGAATTTTAGGAGATGCTGCTATAAAATACCGTTGTACCACTTCTAAAAAGTAAGTGATAGCTAGGATGAGGCCTTGGCTACCATAGTTATTTCTCAAAATGAAGGAATGCATTTAGGTCCAGCAAAACTTTTTATTTCTTTTAAAAGAAAAAATTGTTTGCAGAAGACCATGAAACACTACAATATTTTTCTGTTTATTCCGATTTAATGGAAAACAATCCCACCACGTGTTTTCAAGGATGTCTCAATGTTTCCAAGTTACTATAATGTATACGATAGATTAACCTTTGGCATGTACCGTTAAAGCTCTTCAGAAAATCAATCTGTCCATCTCCTTCAAAATCTCAGGATAAAAGTCCTGTATTCCCCAATCACAAACCACTGAGCCCACATCAATGCCTGAAATGCCTTAGTCTGCCTTCATCCATCTCCATTCCTCTGTTCCTCCTTCTTTCTTTCTGCTCTTACACCTGTATTCCCCCTTATAACCCTAAAAATACTTCATTTGGTGTAATATGTACTTGATCCTACCAATCACTGAGTAATTTGAGAGTAAAATGAGAACAAAAAAAACCCATTAAGGATTGTATAAATATAAATGACCACCTTCTTTAGAAATTAATTCAAAGATATGAGAATTTTCAAAGATAGCCTACGTTTAGGAAGGCATTCTCCATACACTATCTGCGCAAATCTTTATATTAATGCCAAGTAAAAACGCAACACAGTTGAGCAGTTAGCGAACGCTGAGCCTCTCTGAAGGGCTGTTTGGGGAAACTATTCAGCAAAAGGCAGCAAGGATCCCCTACAGCAGCAGCATCTCACACCATATTGCAGCCATGCTAAAGCATACGAGGGCAGACCCTGCCTCCCCTTCCCAGACAAAGTCAAAAATACTCCTTTAAACCAAAAGAATAAAAGGGATGGGAAACTCCTAAAAGGCGGCACTGGCCTTGGCCGACTCACAGCTGAGACTGGTGCCAGTTTCAGCTGATGCCTCCCGAGCGAACAGCGCGCGGTGTCAGTCCACCTGCGGGGCTCATAGCACTCTCAGCACGCAACAGATTGGAGAGCCCACCAGCAGCAGCAGAGCTGCAGCCTAAGGGAATTATAGCCAGGTAAAATGTGGCGGCAGGTTGCAGGCTGGCTCGCAGGCAGAAGGTGGCAATGATGCCCCGAGTCCCCGCCAGTGCAGGAATAAATGGACTGAACCACCAGCAGTTTGATGGTTTTAAGTCACCTGTTCAACGTTTCCTTACAAAAATGAGGAACGCTCAGACTGTCAGTAACAAGTGCAAGACAATTTAAGAAGCAGCCAATTTTTCCACTGCAGTGAGAGCATGTCTGGCCTCCAAGACTCCAGACTCAAACTCTCATCTATTCTTTCACGCCCATATGGTGTGGGTCTGAGCTTGTTCTCAGTTATGAGTCTGGTCATCTCATCTTCTTCCCAACTGCTCTGCTATTTTAATCACGCTGTGCTTGAAATTAAGCATGCCGGTCTCTCCACTATTGACCAAAGCTGATCACTGGTGCAGCCTCAGTACTATCCGTGGCAGCCGACGGCACACATACACGTATGACAGCAAGCAGAGTCCACGGTTAAAAGCTCAGTCTTTCAGAAACCCACCAATTCACTCCTTATATTGATGCAAAGGAGAGAAAGCAACAGGAGAGATGCGTGAGACTGAGAATCCCACGAAGCTTTCAGTGCCACATTGGCACAGCCAGGTGCTGGGAGACGGGACAGCTACGTAATCCCATCCATCGACCCCGGGCCTGAAACCTAGAAGTCAAATTACAGCGACAGCCGGCAAGAGCCAATACGCCTCCAACTATAAAGCTGTAGCCCAATGCTGAAAAATTTCTTAAGAAAAATGAGTAACTTGGAAATATAATGAAGACGATGACATACTTAGGGCTCATTCTGTTTTTCAGATACACAAGTTTTTACCGCTGTGCTGTAAAATTAACCACGCAGCAATGCTTGCCTGTGTATAAAAACCCCACAGCTGACACTGGAGGTCAAACCTTGCTCTCACTCAGGACTACCATGAGCCCAGCCGGTGCTGTGAAGCCATGGCAGACCCAGAGCTCCGACCGGTCTGCAAACACTCCTTCTCAGTTAAGTAATTCATTGCCCAGGTCAATTTGTAAAACTCACTGTTGATTTCTAAATTAAAAATCAATTCTGTATAACGTGATTTAGCCTCCTGACAGAACAGGAACAAGATAAACTCCACCACTCTAACAGGATTACATGAGTACGATTTACGGTATGCAGTCTCCAAACTAAATGAAAACACTTTTGCCTTTTTGTATTTCGTTAACTGCTTAGTGTATTTATGGTCCTGTAAAAGCAAATACATGTATACATACATGTATTTGCTTTCTCCTAAATTAAAAAATACAAATGGCTTTACTCTGCAGCACTGCCTGGAAGATAAATTGGACGTCCTGTTTCGATTTTTTTTTTTTTAAGATTTAAAATATATTAATTATCATTAGTGATTAATACAATTACTGTTTTATATTCACCCTTTGAACCAAATAAAGAGGTAAGAGATATAAACGCCTAGTCCAGTGCCAAATTTGACTATTAAAGAGCTGAAAACAGTAAAAGCTAATGCTGAATGAGAACTGCCGATTTGCCCATGTAAACTTCAATAACTTTGGTTCTTTAGGGTTTGGGGTTTTTTTTTTTTTCTTTTCTTTCGCTCCTTCCTGCAGTCTGCAACTCTGAAGGCTCGATGCATTTGAACGACCTTTCTCCGCGAAGCCCACCTCGACACAAATCCGATTTTTTTTTTTTATTTCTTAAAATGCCAACCGCTTGACTTCCGGAATTGCGATGAGTGGGAAAGCCGTACCATAAAATACCACGGAGCTAGTGGTGCGTTATTTACAGGCTCGCTCTTTGTTTGCTCGGCGTTTGGGCGACAGGTTTACTCCGCGGTGCAGCCCTGGGCTTTCCCGAGCCGCAAGCGCTGCTCCGCGCCCGCCGCCGCGGCCCCCGGCACCCCCCGCGCTCCGCAGGGCTCCGTTTGCATCCGTTCGACCCGAAGAAATTAGAATTTACCAAGCCTGGAGACGCCCGGCTGAGGAGTTTTAAAAGTTATTTTTGTTCGCCCTTCCCACACCGCGCCGAAGGGCTCCGCTGCCCAAATCTTTCAGCTCCTCCGTCGAGAGAGGCTGACCGCGGTCGCCCGCCCGACGCGGCGGGAAGCGGGGGGGGGGGGCAGCTCAGCCGCCCCGCCGTGCTCACCCCGACAAGGGTCCCGCGACCCGGCCCCGGGGTGACAAGGAGGGGGGTAGGCGGCTGCCCTCGGCCGAGCCGCGGCCCACGCCCGGCCCCGGGCAGCGCAGGGCGAGCCCCGGCTCCCCGCCCGCCACCCCCGCACCGCGGGGCCGCCGGGGGAGCGGCCGCTCCGCGCGCCTCCACCATGTTGGCTCCGTGCGCAGCGGCGCAGGAGGAGGCGGCCGGGGCCGGGGCTGCCGCCAGCCCGGTTCCGCGGGGGCCGCCCGCCTCCTCCCCGCGGCCTCCCGCTCGGGCGTGGAGCCCCTGCCCCGGCCGGGAGGCGCGGCGAGCCCGGCCCGGGACGCATGGGGCGGCGGCGGGGGCGGGGGGGAAGCGCGGCGCGGAGGAGGGGCGGCGGCGCCCGGCGGAGAGCCCGGCCGTAGGGGCGGGGAGTCTCCTCCTCCTCCCGCAGCGAGGCTCCGGCTCCCCGCACGCACCGGAGCGCCCGGCTCCCTCCTCCTGCTCCTCGTCCCTCCTCCCTTCCCCTCCTCCCCCCCTTCCCTCCCCGGGTCGCCGCGGCTCCGGGAGGAGCGGGGGGGGCCCCGCTTCCTTCCCTCCCCCCCTCCTTCTCCCACCCGCCACGCCGAGGAGAGGCAGGTGAGGACCCGGCCGCGTCCCCGCTCCCCCGCCCCGCGGGAGAGGCGGCCGCGATGGCGGCGGCGGCGCCCGCCGAGGCGCTAGGCCCCGGCCGCCCGCCCCCGGCCTCTCCCCGTCGGGCGGCCCCGCCGCCGCGCCCCGGGGCGGGGGGGGGGCGGGGAGCGGCCCTCACCCCCGGCCCCTTCCTCTACAGAAAGTTTCTTGGCAACTTTCTTCCGGGCCCGAGCCCCCGCCCGCCGGGCCGAGGGGTCGGGGGGCGGCGGCGGCGGGCGGGCGGCGGCCGCGGCGTTGCGCGCCGGCCGGGGCTGGGCTGGCTGCGGGGGGCGGGCGGAGGGGAGGCAAGTTTGTGAGGGGAGGCCTCCGCCGCGCCCCCCCGGCCCCGAGCGGCGGGCTCCCGCCGCGGCCCCTTCCCGCCTGGCTGCCGCGGGGCGGTCGCTCCTTCCCCGCGGCTGGCGGGGCCGCCCGGGTCGGTGCGGGGCGGGAGCCGGCCCCGGCTCAGCTCCCCGGCGCAGGCAGCCGGGTGCTGGCACCGCTCGGCACGGCCGGCCTGCGGGGTGTAAAGGGGCGAAATTCAGGAAATCGCTTTGCGAGTCGCCTGTAGCTTGGCCTGCGTGGAATTATTTTCTATTACTTTTTTTTTTTTTTTTGGCTCACTGTTCTGGTTTGTAGCCCAGCATCGAGCAGGAACACGGCTGCTTTAAATTTCTGAGTCATTAATTTAAATGTTCGATCATCGCACTTCGTCAAGCCTCCTCATCTTCCTTACGTTTTAAAAAAAAAATGCATTGGACACACGCAAGCCCCCGTTTTTGCGGAGGCTGCGCGGAACTTTCCGCACGGTGCGGACCCACGGGCTTGCTGCGCGTAAAGTTGTGCGCGCATCCCTCAGGCCAAGGGCTGCCGTGTCTTCTCCATTATACGGCGTTACAAACATACGGGTTTAACGCATTCGTCTCAGAATGGTCCGTTCCAGATGTCTGGAATGGCTGTGGGTACGGGCCGCTTTGCATTGGGAACACTAGGTTATAAATATTTCCAAAACCTCGTGGCTGTTAAGAAGGTGTATTCAGGCGTAGCTGCTGGATTTAACCCTAAGCAGAGGCTGGTCGGTAATTAAAAAATAGATGCTTGGATTTACTTAACTGGCAGAATGATACAGAACCACTTTCAAACTTGGGAGTATGTTGCCGAGGGAGGTGTATTGTCTTTCGCTCAATAATTCATAGGCAACTGAATGAAATTTCAGGCAAAGTTTGCAAGCAAAATTGACCTTTTTTCAGGGAAGCAAGATATGAAAGTTTACCTCAGAGTCTCTTTCTTTCATTTTTTGGAAAGTAAGCCCTTGAAGAGAGATTTCTAATAAAATATCCTTGTCAGTTATGCTTGCAGTATGTCTGTCAGTAGGCAGTACAGTTTTGCCGTAACTGTGTTTCTGCAGGCTTTGTAGATGTAAGAACTATTCCCTTACAAACAACAAAACTTTGCACTTCCACTTCTGTTTCTGATGTGTGTCTGAAAATTTAGCTATAGGAGGTTCCTGCCGAACATGGGCATAGAGCAGAGACTATGGGTGCGACACCCACAGCTGGGGTGTCAGGGTTAATTTCAGGACAGGGTAGCATCTGTGATGGGAACAGAAGGAAAACAGCACTGGCACTGTGCTGAATTTCAAAGAAAAATATCCAGCTATACCAGGCGTGTAAAATGATACCAGGCGTGTAGAATGGTGACAATAGTTGGTAGCAGTGATTGCCAGTAATTATTCCACGGGTTTCATTAGCTTTATTTTCTTAGGAGGTGCAGCTCAAGTGCAACTGCAGCACCTGTGTGCCTGTCAGTCCCTCTAATAACTCTTCTGGTTGTTAGCCTATTTCAAACAAATTTGGCAGCAGAGGTCTCCCAGGTGAGCAATTTCTACAAAATTCATGAAAGTAAAGGAGCCAGGTAGAAAAAGAGCTCTTAACCTGCACACCAGAGAGTTCACGTCAACACTTATCTCAGGCTGGAAATTGATGCAGGAAATGGGGCCTCACTGGTTTTGCTGCTCACAGAGCTACTTGTCCAGTTTTCAATAACTTTCTAATATCTGGACCCCAGTACTGCTCTTTGAAATCTGAAGAACTTCATTTGGCATGAGAGTACTGAGCCCAAGGTAGCTTTAATCTATATTTCACATTATGAAGAGAGATTTTCAGGGGAATATTTATTACCTAACAACAGTTCTTTGACTATGAAACAAATGAACGAAATTAAAAGTATATTTAAATTGCTATGTTATTTGAAATTGCTAGAAAAATGCTTAATAAATCTTTGGGGTGCTGTGTACCGTGTAACAGAATTATTGAAAACCTGCAGCTCACAGTTCAGGTTTTTTTGTCGATATTCATGCAGTAGAGCAGAGAACTATGTTTCTGCACTAGAGGAGTATTCTTTATTTTGCGCTTTGCGTACTTCTTGCAGCTCCCAAAGAATAAAATTGGCACTCTGCTCACTGATGAATGATGGCCGTCATGTGACAGCAATGTGAAAGTCTGCGGTGTGGCACATGTCGGTTTATGTGGTCAAAGTTTACTTTATGAACAAAGTAGCTGCATGGTTTTACTTTTATATATGCGCTGTCTGCAGACAAAAGCTGTATATTTTCAGTAGATAATTCCTTGTGTTCAAACTGTTAGTTAAATACGTTCCTTCATCTGTATCCCCTACTTGGATCCAACTGTTTTGCCTCATACTTTGATCACAGTTTGAGTAAGCTACCTTGATGTTAATTTAAAAATTAATGTCAGTATTAACACAAAGAACGCTTTAGGAACGCCTGCTTATTCTGCTGCGTCACATCAAGCAGCCTTTTCCAGATAGGACACCTTCTATGCGTGCATACACAGTCTGTGGCTTCTGTGAAGCCCTCGTAAAAGGCTTTGGGCTTCCAATACTGGAAGTCCTCTGCTAGTTGATGGAACAGACTGAGAAACTACATTTCTCCCTCAATAATCAAACTACTGTAACAGTAAGATTTAGTTGTTGTCCTGGAGGAACCACCTCTGAATACAGGTAGATAGCTTGAGTCTTGGTATTTATTTCATTTTTGTTCTCCTTGAGAATGCCAGTAGGATGCTGCTTTATAGTGATGGATTTTATGATGTGGCAGCCACTAATTTTTTTTTTTTTTTTTTTTTTTTTTTAAATACAAACTGCTTTACAGTTGCCATATGGTAACTTCTTTCAATCACTACAGTTCCTGGCTGCATTCAAACCAATGACTTCAAGAGGCAGGTTCCAGATTGTATTATCAATTGCCAGGTTTTGAAGGCAAACCTGGACAAACTCCCATGTGTATGCTGAATTTAGTAGGGAAAAAGTCATATTGAAAAGATGCTGTCAAGTAACTGTAGGGCAAGTTTAATTTTAGGTTTTAAGAGGTCATTCTTACTGCCATTTCCACCAATGGGGGTTTATCCTTTATGGTGACAGTGCATCAAACCAGAAACTGGCACCGAAGCAAGTTCTTGGAACAAGTGGGACTGCACCCTTAGGTAAAGTTAACGTGCACAGCTGACTGCAAGATCAGAGATCAAGATGATGGTAGCGTTAATGCTGGAAGTTAAGTAAGTAAACGTTATTACTTATGCATGAGTTTTGTTCCCTTTAGATTCAAACACATATTCTTTAAAAATGTAAAGGATAACTGGAAATAGGATCGGAAATACTCTTTCTGTTGTCACTTGGGGTAGGCGCCTGCATAAGGGCACCAGGTTTCACGCCGTGTCCCAAAAGTCAGTGGATGAAAGGCGCGCTCAGCTGGAATGAGTCCTCGAGCTGAGGGTCTCCTGCGAGCGCGGCTAGCCCTGGCTTGTATCTGAGCTCCGCAGCGCAGTGGGATACTGCCATAGGGATCGTCGGTAAGCAGATCCTTGGCCGTGTTGACTGTTGTAGCCAAGACTGGGGCTTTGTTTCGATTTTTTTTCTTGACTGTAGTGTTTGGTAATGTTAACAGGGTATGGTTGGAGAGTGATGAGGAAGTAATGACCGCTAGAACCTCAGACTGGCATTATCTGTATTTCAGCTTCTTGAGTACTCTACGAAGTTGTGTAGGAAATTAGATAACTTTTTTTGCTAACCTGGCTGTATTTTATCTTTGTATTTTTGAAAGGCAAATGCTATTATAATGGTGTTATATGAGACTCTAATAAGTATCTATAGTGACTACATCTATACCTTAAACGTTTACGTAAATTTTGAATTCTGATGGTGCTACTGAACTTCAAATAATTTGTCTTTCAAATTGGTACGTCAGGGGAATGAAAAACTTCTGTGTCTTAAGATACATCTTTCTGTGGTTTTCTTCACACCAGAAGTCTAGAGAAGTCTGGGAAAAATAAATGATTCTTCAGAAGCTTTGAGCCACCCCTTCAGTTCAGATTTTAGGATCAGCTAGACCAGGCTTACAGAAGTGAATAACTTAATTTACTTCTATTGACAATGAAGTTGTTGAGTAAACACACCCACACAGGTAAATTCTTGTAGGTCAGGGCCTTCAACCTGTTTCTGGGGAAACTTTCAGGAGTGTTTTGTGGTGTTAAACAGGTATGTAAAGTCAGTCTTCATATTGGAAGACGCTGGTTCAATGGGGATAATTTCTTTTGTTTGCACATGCCCAAAGCACCTTCTAATCTTGCAAAACTGAGACAGTAACAGTGTTTTATTCATCGTGTGAATGACGGAGCATAAATGCAGGCAGGTCTCAGGTATGCTTACCAGGACTGATGGCCCCATAGCAAAAGAAGGGTCAGAGTGGAGGCCAGTGTTTTGTGTTCAGTCCCATTCCAAATGTTTGCCCATAGTTCAGGCAAACTTTCTTATGGTGCATGTAAAGTTCAGCTTCAGGAAGAAAAATGTGGTACCTGGGCTAAAGGTTTTGAAATTTTCAAACATACTTAATGCCCTCATGATTGCAAGAATAGGCAATGCTTGTGTGAGGTGTTTAAAGAGTAATTAGAGGGTACTATGAATCTCTTGTGTATTGCAATTGTATAGCATTATAACTGTTTTGGCAGTCAGCCAGGAAAAGAAGACTTAAAACAAATTAATACTGAACAATCCTGTTTGAATAAGTTATTTTAAGTATGGTTAGATAACAGAATTAATATTTATGCTTAAAACGTGACAAAGGAGAAATAGGTCTGAGTTGTTACGTGTATCTTCTTGCTTTTCAAGAACATTTTATTGGAAACTAAAATCATGACCAACACTTGTAACCACAGAAGAATCAAAAAAAGCCCTCCAAAGTCCTTCCATATACTTTGTTCTTCCTTTCCACACTCTTCCTGTTTCTGGTTGGTTTTTACCAGCGTAGCTTGTTTAACACAAATACTCTTCTTTTGCCAGCAACAGTACCTCAAAGTCCAGAAGCTGAAAGACTGTGCCAAGGATAGCATGGCCACAGGCTTTCCTGATTCTTAGATTCTCTTCCTGAGCATCCAGTATTGCCCAGCGTCTCAGATGGTGGGGACCAGTGGTGGACCTCTGGTCTGACTCAGAGGTATTTGGGCTAGATGGGCTATTGGTCTGACTCGTAACAGCTGGTCTTTCAATAGGCTCAAATTAATGAACACGTGCCTCAAAGATGGGCAACACTGTTAAATTAAGGTTTGGGTCAAAGCACGCTCTGCTGAAAAGTGAATATAGAATTAATGTCTAGAAAATATTCTTGTTTTCAAAATATGCATTTATCTGAAACTAGCATTCGTTTGCCAAACTGTGGGAAAGAAAACATTAACAAAGAGCTGTGGCTGAGGAAGGAAATCTGAACATAAATACAAAAGTTCTGTATTTCATTGTAAAGTGTTTAAAACAAATCAATAAGTAGTACCTCTTCCACGTTATTTTTTTCAGTTCTCTTGTATCTCCTTTCTTTGCCTTGATTCTGATACTGTTTTTCTGAATGTCTGCAGTTTGAGACTAAAATCTTACCTTACTGATTTCCAAATGGAGGTCTTCAGAAACATCAGCCAAAATTTGTAGTGTTTCAGTTAAACGTTTAACAAGGTTCATCTGTGAGAAACAGAGAATTAAGTGTGACATGTAGGTCTGAAATTTGTATGAAAGTGGTCTCCAAACATCTTAAAAATCTGCACAAAACCTAATAGCAAACTTCACATTTAAAAATCCATAAAGATGTGTCATTTATATTCATGTGAGGACTAAGCAAGGGTGAGATAAAATGGGAGGAAAGCTTATGGTGATAAAAGCGAGTGCTTTGTGTCCCATTTCCCATAACTTCTTGAGCTGAAAACAGAATGTACCAGCAGTTTTTCTAAGTCTGGTGTTTTTGTTGATACATAGTATTTGTGACTAGCTCCCATTCCAGTAGTTTGGTTGAAGTACTCCACATTTCCTTAGGGTCGTGAACTTATTTTGGTGCTATTATGAAGCTGCAAACATATGTAATAGTGTATCTTATGCACTTGTAGGAAATTTCTCTTAACAGAAAATTTTGCAATACTTCAGTGACAAATGAACCTGAAAATACGGATTTTTTTTTTTCCCCCCTCCCTTTTTCGTAATGCAGATTTATGCAAAGCTGAGGTAAGATCCGTAGGGCAAAGACCATTTTCTGCTTTGCTTGTTGACTAGCCCAGGTGAGTTGTGTATCATTCTTGTGAGAAGGCTGTCCCATACTGCATGGAGATGGAGGACTTGTGGTTTTCTTGTTTGTTTTTTATCTTAAATCTTAACAGTGCTTCTCCTCTTTGATGCACATGTTAGTTAAGTAAAGCCTACTGAGAGAACAGCTGTCATGAATCAGACCAGAAGTCCATCTAGGCAAATATCTCTCTTTTTTATTCTTTTTTTTGCCCCTCAATTCAGAAGAAATTCTTAATGTCTCAAGTAAAAGTTTTAGGAAGTTTAATTAAAGGGAACATTTCAGAATGGATTCTTTCAGCCACAGATGGCAGTTGTGATTCTGCCTGTTTTAAATAAAAAGTGTTTAGGTTTTCTTCCAGCAGTAATATCTTAAACTGTAAGAGTGCTCTCTGGTTTCTAATGCATGTGATATTTGGGATTCTTGCCAAAGTATGTTCTTTGGTTTGGGGGTCTTTTGGGTGTCGTCCCCATAAGTTCTAGGTAGAAGACGCATTAATAGAATGACGAAGTCCTGAAAGCAGAGAAAGAGGGGTTTGTTTAACTGATACTGATGTTAAATATTTGTTTAAAGGATTATTAAAGGTTATAATAGTGTTGGCCAGATCAGCTGATCCGTGCCTAACTGGAAATCATGTATTGGAGAGAGAAAAAGAGTATACTAGTTTCACTGTGGACACCCATGTTTAGTTCTATTTTCATAGTAAAGTTAGATACTCTATTCAGGAACACTTAAAGCGTAGAGCAAAATACTATCCCTTTTGAAAACAATTAACCATGAAGGAGAGAGAAGGGAACACCACGGTAATTCCTGAGCTGTTAATACTAGTCACTTGGGGAAATTCTTCTGAGTGAAATTCCTCTTCTCAGCAGCCACACTTTTTCAAGCCTGAAAAGTAAGTATTGTATTAATATTCTGTAGGGGGTGAAAAAAAGGGTTATGGTTTGGGTTTGGTTTTTTTTTAAGTTGTTTTCAAATGAGTGAGCAAAATGCAAGTACAAAATTCTCAACTTCAGAAGACACAATAATTAAATGCTGACTTGTATATGGCTTTAGAGGCTAAGATGCAATAATAATATGGATACTTTTTTTTTTACTTTCATGTACAGTTCTGTACTGTATTTTAAGTACAGTTATACACTTGAAACAATTCATAAATTATAGTGGTTGAGGTTATTTAAAGTGATAAGCTTTCAAAATAGCTTGCTGAATAATTATATATATTATGTAACTTGCTAAAGATATCAATCTCCTTTCATTTTAGGAAATATTTCTTAGCTTGTACACTGTAGAAACCTGTAGAACTGATTGATTCAGGCTATCATGATGTACATAAAATGAGACAAATGATAGTTTATAGAAGAAAAATTATTTCCTTGGAAACGTTTGACTTGTTCATACAAAGTAGGTGTATTTAAATATTCTGGAATTAATTTGCATTGGTTATTAAATCTAGGGCTCTGATTACCTTCCCTCCTTCCCCCCGGCTTAAGTCTGACATACCTTCAGAATACTATTTAAATTTGGTGCATACATATGGTGAACCCGTAGCCAAGTTAATACAAAGTGACTTACATTAACAAGCATGACACCTTGATTTTATATGGTTATTTTAACTTAGTTTTGCACTTGTGCTGCTTCATTCTTTTCCCACAGAAAGAGGCTGATCTTACTGGTCAGTAAAATACATTGACTCTGTATATTAGGTTTACACTAATCTTGTTAGCTTTTTGCCAGGGGCATGGATTTTCTGCATGTGTATTTAATGTAGTAATAAAGCATCTTAATAATTCTTTTAAGCTATATATATAATTATTTAAGCAATGAAAGCCCAAATGATATGGAAGACATTTTTTTTTTCTTCCTAATTTGTGTTCGGTGGCATTTGAATGGGAATTCTGATTGAAACTCGTATAAATAGCCAGCACTACATTTTAAGGTACAAGTTAATAATATGTTGCCTTTTAGATAAGGCTATAGAAGGCAATAACTCTAAATGCAAAACACATTTTGTTTTAAATCTGATGGATTTATTTACAAAAGGGAATGTTAGCTTTAATTTGTTAATTAATTCTGGTCACCAAAACCTCTAAGGTGTTAGAGTGAATAATCTCATACTTGCAAGTTTTTATTTTCTTTGAAAATATGAACAAAAATCTCTCCTCTGTCTTTTAACCTTGTCTTCCCTAAATGTTTCTCAGATTCTAACAATCCGATATCTAAATAATATTAATTGGGGGTGGGATCTTCTACACTTGTAACAGCTTATGTTACTTTAGGTATTTAGGTGTTCAAATTCTGATTCCAGGTGGTTATGAATGAGCTCTGCTGGTTTGGTGGTTTGAGCTTGTTTAAAATTTTGGAGGCTAACAACATAGTTTAAATAATTTTTAAATTTAATATACATTATCCTAACAGTAAATTTGGGTCTTAATATAAATTGATGTTACAATTTTTAAAAAGAGTTCTTTCTCCACTTTAAATGTTAAAAAAAATGCCATCGGAAGGGTAACTTTCCATTATAACATGGTATGTGGTCAGTTACCATATGACTTAATTCGGCTGTGCAGGTTTGTTGTATTTTATTTTTGCTCTTATACAAATACTTAAAAGTAAACATTGTTTACTGCATTATATGTAGTATAGTATACCCAGGTAACCAAATAATTTCGATGTCTGAGTCAAATCATCTTCAGGCCAACAGGGTAACCTGCCAAAACTTTTGAGCCAGTGGACTAATCACAGTGTAAGACATTCCTGAGGAAACCCTAACTGCACTGACAGGGAATTGAAAAGTTTCTAAGTGTTACTGCTGCATGATTTCTACAGCTTGGAAACGATGCCATTAAACTGTTGCTTCTCTTTAAGTGTTTCCTAGACTTGGGGAATTGTTACTTTTTCCCCCTCAGTTCCTCTGAAACTGAAAGGATGAGGCAGATGCATTAGATTGTACAGTTTTACAGTCAGAAAATTTTAATGGATTATATTATTTTTCAAAAAATGTTGCCATGTAAAATAACTTTTCAGATGCTTTAAATTGAAATGGGAATTAGACTTTTTTCCGTTTATTAATTGTTTGTTTCATGAAATCAATTGGGGGTTTTTGTTGTTTTTTGGTTTTAGCTCATTAGGAAGTGGAAAAATCTGAACCTATTTTTATTCAGCGATATTTTAGCATTGCTGTTCTAGGACCTGATCCTTTTTCACACTGAAGTCAAGTGCAAAATTCCCCTTGACTTCAGGGAGAGCTGGATTAGCTTTACACAAAAGGACCAAATTGTCCTCTGGGGTAAGTGGAGGCAACTCTATTGAAGTAGACTTCATTGGAATGTAAAATGAAAACAAAGAAGTGTTGCCTGCCTTTACAGGCAATGAAATTGGATCTGTTAGTTCAGACAGCTAGGTTAATTTAGCAGTTGAATCAAAGAAGTTTTCCTTTTTCCAGTTAGATAGTACAGTTATACTAATTCACCACATTGAGCAGTGAATAAGATGTCACTTATTTTTGACTACTGGTATTTCACCGAAGCTAGAATCTGTTTATGAACTCTTTTGTCTGTGGCATAAGAATTATCACGAGAAAACTCAAACACTTTCCAAACTGTTAGCAAATGTTTAAGCAGTTTATCCTTAAGTAGCTGAAAGGGATCCACGTACCATTTAAATTTAATAGGCTTTATGTGATAAGTAGGGTGGGGTTTGGGGGGCTTTGTTTGTATTTTCAGCATCAGGCTGGCATCCTGAGTGGCTTTCCGTAGTCTTGCTGAGGTGGGAAGAGGGTAATTCATTTACACCAAAAGCTGGGCTGGATGTTTTCCCGTGTGTTTGTGAGTGGTATCCGGAGTAATCCCACTGACTCCACAGTAGACAGTGGCACCTTTGGCATCTTTTTCTAATTCTTCACACAAAGGTATCTGTTTTGTGTACACAAATGGTGAAGAAACAGTATTTGAAAAATGAACTCAAATATAGTGATTACTGATGTAATACTCTGCTACACTACTTGTAGAATGTATTGTTTGTGACTTTTGCATATCAAGTTTTTCTTTCAGTGCTTCTGGTATCTGTTGGGATCATGAATTAATTCAACAGTCTGTGTGATTATTTTGACCTAAGCACTGTATGGCTTTCTTCTACTTTCCCTTTGAAGTTTCACAAAGGGAAGCAGGGCTGGAACATTGTAATCTCCTTAGAATAATTTGAGAATGAGTCTTTAAATGCTGCTCCATGTTTCTTTATTAGCATTTGACATCTGAAATAAAATCCCCTCCCTGGGAAGAATGCAGATCAGCAGAGCTCTTAGGCGTTTAGCATACGTAGCTCTGCAAGAAAACCATCCACAAATAACTGCTGCTGCAATATTTAGCTGGTGTTAAGGGGTTAAGTAGTAAACTGAAATTCTCTGAAACACTTGAGGTGCTAAATTTACAAAATAAGATACAAGAACTGTTTTAAGATTTGTCATAGTTAGGAAGCTTATTGAACCACCAGCATCTTCCCAGAAACATCCTGTACTTTTGTCGTCTTCAGTTAGCTTCATCTATTCACGGTCCTAACTGCTTTTTGGTTTTTAGAAACTCTTGCTGCAACTTCTTTGTGACTAAGGCGCATTGTCAATCAGTCCCGTCCTGGCCATGCCAGCCAACTGTCCCCTTAATGCAGCAATTCACTTGGATGAATAGTGCTCATACTTTAAGGAGACAATTGCCTACCAGAGAGGGTGCCAAGTTGATTTAACTTTGCACAAGTGTGAAAGAGTTTTTAAATGGATGCTGTCAACTAGCACTGGCCCAGGGCTTCAGCTGCCTGAAAATTGTTATAATCTGATTGGGAGGATGTCCAAATTTGTTTAAAATATTTTAGTCAACCACTTGGCTGCAGAGAGCGTTAGTACCCCAGAAACTGTTGTCAGACGATCGTCCTTGGTCTGTCGGAACTACAGCGGACGTGTCCTGGCCAAATGTACAACACGGCTTTTAAAATGGACTCTTTTTTGGCAGTACATCACTAAATTGGTGAAAGAATACAGGATTCATGTTGTAATCTGCTCTTCCAGTTCAGTTTAATGCCACAGCGTGTGTTTGAAACACTTAGTCAGATGTATAATACAGTATAAAACCACAACTGTAGCCTGCCATTACTGTAAGGCTTTCAGAGCTGAGCTACCATTTAGCCAAACCAGCTACTGGATTATCCATTAGAACCGGACAGAATTTAGGAAAACTGCATGGCTGCTTTGCTGGCCAGAATTTTTTTATGCATTTTTAGTGGAAGCTGAAAGGATGCTTACCTTCTAGGTACACCATCACTTGAATTCAGAGGGTTTGGTGCTGTGCTTGCTTTCTTCCCCAGTAAGTGTAAGCACAGGCCTTTTTTTAGCATAGCTTGGGGTCTCATATGTCTTCACTGCACTTCCGAAGGGAAGAGAGAAGGTGAAAAAATTTAAGGAAAAAACGTATGGAGAAGATGGTCCCTGAAATTCCTAATGTTTCTGTTTCAGGGAGGCCAGGAAGTCAGAGAAAAGGAGCTACTTCTGCCAAGAGCCTGACAAAATATGGGAATTAAACTAGATGTGTAGAAAGGATGCTATTAACGACATGCTCAGTTTAAAGGAGACAAAAATTCATACAGGCATGGTGATCGGATGGTAGTGAGTGTATTTGGGGGCAGGGAGGAGGGTGTTTTCCTTGCTTCTCTGAGCTCATTAGGCCATTACAGCTGCAACAACATTGCTGCTAGTTTAGATACGTTTGTGGAGAAAAAAGATGCATTGTTATTTCAGTGCCTGGCTGGAATAAGTAGTTCGTTAAGCAGCGCCGTGAGATTGTTAGTTGTTTTAAGGGCATCCCAGTTAGTAGATATTCAGCTGTTAATGAGTAAGTGTGTTGTATACATCAGAAAAAAAATATTTAGATTGGAAAAGGTGAAGAACAGGAGCTGGAATAACTTCCTAATATGAAGGTGATTGGGAGTTGTTAGCCTGGATTTATGAAGGGGAAATCATGTTTAACCCACCTTCTGTGATGAGATGACTGGCCGGGTGGAGGAGAGCAGAGCAGTGGATGTTGTTTATCTTGACTTCAGTAGGGCTTTCAGCACGGTCTCCTGTGGCATCCTCATAGACAATCTGATGAAGTACACACCAGGTGGCTGAACGGTGCGGGCGACTGGAAACTGGCTGAACTGCCAGGCTCAAAGGGTTGTCGTGAGTGGCACAAAGTCTAGCTGGAGGCCAGGCACTAGTGATGTACCCCAGGGCTTGATACCAGGGCCAGTCCTGTGTAACACCTTCATTACTGATCCAGGCGGTCACACGGAGGTGCACCCTTGGCAAGTCTGCAGAGGATACAAAACTGAGGGGTGGTTGGTAGACCAGAGAGTTGTGCTGCCATCCAGAGGGACCTCGACAGACCGGAGGAATTGGCTGACACGTACCTCATGAAGTTCAATAAAGGGCAATGTCCAGTCCTGCCCCTGGGGAGGAACAACCCCAGGTACCAGCACGTACCGGGGGCCGCCTGGCTGGAAAGCGTCTTGGCAGAAAAGAACTGGGCGGGGTCCTGGTGAAAAAGATATATGTGAGCCAGCAGTGTGCTCTTGCAGTGAAGAAGGCCAGTGGTGTCCTGGATGCATTAGCAGAAGAGTTACCAGCAGGTCAAGGAGGTGGTCCTTCCACTTTGCTCAGCACTGGTGAGGCCATACCTGGAGTGCTGTGCTGCTTCTGGGCTCCCCAGCACAAGCAAGACATGGACATAGTGGAGAGAGACCAACAAAGGGCCAGTAAGATGACTGAGGCCCTGGGGCATCTCTCCTGTGAGGAGAGCCTGAGAGAGCTGGGGCTGTTCAGCCCGGAGAAGGGAAGGAAGGCTCAGGGGGACCTTATGTGTATAAATACCTCATGGGATGGAATAAAGAGGACAGAGCCAGGACCTTCTCGGTAGTGTCCAGTGACAGGACAAGAGGCAATGGACACAAATTGTAATACAGGAAATTCCATTTAAATGTAAGAAAAAAATGTGGGGTTTTTTTAGTGTAAGGGTGATGGAATGCTGGAACAGGTGGTCCAAAAAAGTGGTGGAGTCTCCATCCTTGGCAATAACACAAAACCCAGCTGGACACAGCTCTGAGCAACTTGCTGCCGTTGATATGGCGGGTGGAGTAGACGACCTCCAGTAGTCCCTTCCAACTTAGCTGTTCTGTGATTTTCGTGAAAGGATTTAAGAGGGCCACAACAGTAAGTGTGCCAGTTGAAATGAAACAAAACACAGGTGTTGAAAGGCGGAATATTTTTGTTTGTGTGTTTGTTTTAGCAGCCAAATTTTTTGTTGTTTTTTCTACCAGCTTTCTTATGACAACTTGGGAAGAGGGGAGATAACTCTTTGTGACTGCATTGTTCTCTTGGGTTTCTTTGCTTTCTGCTATTAATATCAAGTCTGTGTATGGCTTTATTGTGTGTTGTGTCCTCTCCCCACCCCCATGGTAGCAGTGGTGAGGAGTTTGGATACTGTTAACTTCTCTGCTGCCTGGAAGACTGAGCAGCACCAGAGGCTTTTAAGTCAATGAAGTGTTTTAATCTCATATTTGAAAAGGTGTTTTTTCAACACCTGTGGTAATGTAATATTTTTTTTTCTTCTTAATGCTGTGAAAAGTTAGAATGTGAACACTATGCTTGCTCCGTTGGTCTCTCTACCAATGGTGATAAGGTGTTGGTTTTGGTCTTTTCCCTTCATTTGACTAAACATACTGAATTGATGAATCCATGCTGCTGTTCTGTTCGTGTTAGAACTACAAACGTCTATTAGACTAATACAAAATACAGAGGTGAAAAAGGAGCTGAAACAGTTGCATATGGATTTAAACACACTATTATGTTTAACAGATCATCAATAGAAATACGGCAACAATGAAACCTAGCATGTGAGCCTTCATCACAGAAAGGCACCTGATCAGTTTAGTGAGATGGGACTTGTTTGTTTTCAACTCTTTGTCCTTGGACTTATGAATAGAAAATAAGATGAAAGTGCTATGCTGAAGAAAAATTGGGTGACCTTGGACTTGAAATTTAGAGGGCACTTAGAAACCATGTGAAACAAAATGCAATTTTACACAATTGGTGAGGATAAAAATACTTGTGTATATTGAAAATTGACTTGGTTTAGTCCTTGTCTCAAGTTGCCTGGTTGGTCATTGTAATTTCTGCAGAAGTTCTCAATTCCAGTCTTCCAGCAAGACATTAAAAGTTATACTTCCCTTTGAATAATATCTCATTTGCAAATGAATAACTGTTTTCACAAGCTCATTTGTGTTTTCTGGTAATTAGAACAGCTATTAAATAGTTGAATGGCTGCTACTACTACACAAGAGCACATATCTTTGGAACTATCTTTTATGAAGATAAGAGAGTTCTTTGATAGAACTAAATGTTTGTAGTATTACTGTTACAGTAAATCTTTATCATGTGCTGATCTTTCCAAAGATACTGCTCAGACCTTCTAAGGAAAAAACCCCAACACTCACATCTCTTTAGAGAGGCTTGCTTGTGCACTTCAAAGTACAGCTTTCCAAATGGCAAGCAAGCAAGGATCATTGTACTGCAGACAGTAAACAACAAAAGCAACATGTAGTTGAGATATAAATTTATTTATGTATGATCTGTAATGTTTTAATTTGCATGTGACACTGATGGTTTGGTTTTTGTTTAAGTAAAAGGTTTCAGGAGAGATCTGGAGAACTAGAGATCAGTAAGCCTAACAACTGTACTAAGTAAATCAGTCGAAATAATAATGAAGACAACATGGGTAAACACAGTATCTTGAGGAAGAGTTAAGAGCCTGCTGTGAAGGGATGTCATGTTTTGCAAACTCACTGGAGGTTTTTTGAAGGCAAGCACATGAGTAAGTAAGATCTGACAGAAATAGTGTATTTGGATTTCCAAAGGTCATTTGACAAGGGCCCCCACCAAAGAATTTTGAAGAAACTAAGCAGCCATAGGATAGGGGAAGAGGACTTTATGTGGTTAAATTAATGACTAAAATACAAGAAATGGAGAAGTGGAGTAAGCAGGGTAGAGAGGGGTCCTGGGTAACAATTCTCCAGGGTTATGTTAATGGAGAATATTCAAGTTCATAAAAGATACAGAAGAAAAGTGAACTCACAGACTTTACTGGTGGGTAGTAGATGCAAAGGCAGACCCTAGCATTGCACAAGGACTTGACAGTGCTCAGCAACCAGACATTAAAGTGGCAGATGAAATTTCCCGTAAATAGCTTCATGTGGTGTATTTTCAGGTGGGGAGGAGCAAGCTTACCTTCACATCTCAAAAGATGAGCTCAAAGCTGACTATTGCCACTAGAAATGGGTAGGAAAGGAAGGGCAAATAATGATTAAACTGTTTAAAAAATAATTTAAAAATTGAATTATTTTGTATAGTTCTGCTCCACTCACCCCTGACCCTGTTATTTTCTCAAAAAGAGCATAGTTGAAGTTTTAAGGAAGAGCAAATATGAACCAATTTCTGTAAGAGGAGCGGCATGAATTCGTTAGGGTAGAAATGCCAACCAAGAAGTGGTGTGACAGAGTCCTGTAAAGTGTTCAGTAGCTAACAGGACATAAATAGGGAGTGTTTATTCTTTGTCTTTTTTTAGCATGCACACACTAAGAGGTATCTAATGAAACTAGCAGCTGATGAATTGAAAACAGACAAAAGGAGGTGATTCTTGACAGAACGTGTAATTAAGCTATAGAATTTCTTGCCTCAGGAACTTAAGGAGGCTAAACATTACATCAGTGCAGAGGGAAACTGCAATTTAATGGAAGAAGAATAATCAAATGCAAATACCTATTCTTGTTCAGGAAATCCTGCTTCTGCAAGCTGTTGGGGGCTCAGGGAGTATTCTAGGGAAGTATTACCATATATTTATTGTGTTCTTACACGCTTCACTTGGTATCTATTATTGGCTGCTGTTAGTGAGGGGGTATTTGAATGGTCATGGACCTTTGGGTCTTGCTCCGTACGGTCATTCCTTTGTTGTAAAGCATGCGACACCCCCCCACCTTTTTTTTTTTTTTAATTTCTTTTACTTGTTTTCCAGAATCCTTTCTACCAGTAGCTGTCAAGGGCGCTACCCTATTTAGGGGGTGCTTTAGGGCCACTGGCTACATATTCTTCTCTTTGTGTGACCTTGTATGTGCCACCAAAATATAAAATCCCTATGAAGCAAGGGTCATGTTCAGGGCAAGGTTAGGACTGCTGATACATGTCAGTTGGTGGCTTAATTTCCTATGATTTTGTCCTCTTACTGCTGCATAGTACTTTTGTGGTCATGTAATGGATGCACTTCCAATCACGTCTCTCATGCACTCCTCTCACAATAGAGGCCCTTTAGGGAAAGAGGTGTTTTAAGGAAGAGGTGTATTTGAGTGGGTATTGATCGAACAAGTGCATGGTCTGGGCTGTCTGTAGGCTGGTTATTTCTGCTCTCCCTTCACGCTCCTTTGCGGTGATTTTGTATTGCCCTTCCCTCCCCCAGACATGCTAAGCCCCCATATCTCTCTGTTGAAAATTATTGATAAAAAGTATACTTCTTTGTGGCAGTAGTGACTATTGAAATAATCAAGGGACCTCTCTACTTGTAAATGGAGAAGTAATATTAAGAGGATATTGTGCTGGACAGAAATACTGCATTTCAGAAGATTAAGACTATTTGAAACAAGAGGCTGCTATTTAATATAGCTGCCCTGTTCCTTTTGTTAAGATGGCAGCTGTGCAAATCACAGAAGATTTTTACTGTTTGGTTCAATCTTCATAGATTATTTTCATTTAGTAGTATACTTTACTGTGTCACTGATTTTTGAATCTGAAGTCCCCGCTTTCTGTAGAAACATTCTTAAAGTTTATGCTGTTTAGGCAATTAGTAGACTTAGTAATGTATTTTCATCCAGTTATGCATCATTTCATGAATATATGGGCTTCTGAATAGCTTTCTATATGGGGATGCATTATTTTAAAATAGTTCTTTCATATTCAACAGGGGTTAAAATTAGTACAAAGATGTCAGATGGGTGGGGGTTTTATTTGAAAGGTGTGCTTATTTTTCCATGAACAGACCTCTTAACTGTTGTGCAAGGGGAAAATAGTGACTGCTAATGTTTACATACAACTTAAGCTAATTCCAGATGCTAATTTAGGGCAGTGTTGCCTCTCACCTTGTTGAAAGAAAACTTTTCTAGCCTCATTTTTTGATTCAGTGATAGCAGACGACCATTAGGCATGCTGTGCAATGTAAACTTGAGCGTTAGCTATCAGGAGACAGGTTGGTGAATGCCAGCTTTGGCTGCCTATACGTGAGCTAGTTCTGTAGGCTCCCGTTATAGTCAGCAGAGAGAAATAAGCATTTTCACTGCATGATTCATCTCACCCCCAGATGGATGTCTAAATTTGGAAGATGAATTCCACCTGAAGTCCATTACTGAATATAAATGTCATTAGTTTAAACTAGGGAATTATTTAAAAGGACACTAGCTTGACTGGCACAGCAATTGAGTAGAAGTCTTTTGTTTTCTTCCATGAGTTAGGTTTCAAAGATTTAAAATCAACACTCTGTAGCCTGTTTTGTATTTTGTGTTGTTTGAAGCTGCTCTGCTTTTATGGCAGATTTGAATCTTAACAAGTAGGGTATATTCACGTTGCCTAATTTCTAAGCATCTAGCTCTGCAAGACTATCTGACTAGTCTTGTTGCCAACTGGTTTGATTTTTGGGGTGGGGGGATGATGACAGAGACTAGCATAATGAGAAAAGCAGGGCATATAGAACAATTTTCTTTCTGCTCCAAACTTCCTGTTAAATGTCAGGGATAAAAAAAAAATATAAAAATATTTAGGTGTCCGTAAAATCATTGCTCCTCTAGAGGAGCCTGTGTCTCTCCACTGGTTGTACAGGAAGCCTGTCTGAGGTGATCCAGCCTTCAAATTTTCAGGACCAAAAGGTAGACAGTGCAGATAACTTCCTTAATTTTTGTTTCTGTTTGTCTGGAGCAGACACTTGGAATGACTGGTGTCTTTTTTAAGTACTTCTCATGCTGTGCCATGCTTGCTTACTCTGCCATGCTTGAAAACTTCATTTCTGCCCCCCTGCTTCTTTTTTCCTGTTTATGGGTCTTGATTCTTGTCTGGCAATTTCCTATTCTTTTTCTTTCCTTTTGGGAACTCTGCTTTTTATGTCATAATTTGTGGTAACTTTATCCTAATGATCACACTGATCACATTGTGTCATCAGACTCTATCCTTATACCTGAATCAAAAATAAGAAATTATTACAATCCCGTTGCTATTGTACCACTTATATTTTTCTATCCTATTAATTATACTTATGTTCAGTTATATATCAAAGGCTGACGGAGCTCTGTCGAGTTTGTTGGGCTTTTTTTACTTTGAGTATTTTTTTATTTATTTTTATTTTATTTCCTACACCAGCCTGAACATTCTAGAAAAGTAGTTTGGGATTAGAAAATAACTCATGACAATATTTCAGGTTATGTATATCATAGAAACCTGTATTCTTCAAACATTTTCCTCCACCAGATACAAACACAGCGGGAAGAGGAGTTCCTCAGTAGGAACTTAGGGGAAGTCACTGGTTGGAAACTTGGAACTGAAAGATTATTGGGGTTGTGAACTGGGAGAACTGGATGCTGTATAGATGTTGTGTGGATTCCTTATTTGTACTGACAAGCATGTAAAACAGTTTTCACCTCTCCAACGAAAAAAGCAAAAGTTGGAAGTCACAGCTATGACATGCTACGGGAAGATATGAGGACAGATAAAGCACATTGCCATCCCTTCCTTAACACTAGCAGAACATTTGTCAAATAGAAATTGCCAGGCACTCCTAGAAAAAAATACCTTCACTGCAAGAGGGGACATAAAAAAGCCAGTAGTCTCTACCAGTTGGGAGCGGCTGCATAATTCTCCCCATCCTTAGTCTGGCAATTTTAGTGGTAGGTGTTGTATGAGCAGGAAATGGAAACCTGTCAGTTTGTGTGATAAGGAGCGATTACTGAGCTCTCCACTTCATATCGAGTAGGACTTTGCTTGGGGACAATATCCCTTCTTCATGTTGAGTTACAACCAGTATTTGGTAGAAATACGAAGTGCTACCTACTCCTTTCCTATAGACTGTTCCAAGGAAGTTACTCCTTTCTGTTTCGTCCTTTCTTCTTACTGTGTATTTGGGTTTAGTGCTGTATTGTGCAGATCTTACCTGTCTTTAGACCAGTCACCAGTGAACTATGCCGCTCCTCTGGTGGCTGAAGGTACAGGTATTTACTTCTACTAATACTGCTCAGCCTCGGGGTTATCACTCTTGATACTATTCTTTGTGAATAGCAGTGGATTCTGGCAGTGAGCAGTCCACAGATTGCTCCAAACAGCAGAACCTGTTTTGCAACAGATTCATTTTGTGTTTAGTCTAGAAGACAGTGTTTAAAAATATGCAAAATTGATTCTTAGAGCTAACCTGTGGGATGATAGTATTACATTACTTCCTGCTTGAAAGATGACATTTAGAAGCATTAAGTTTATAAAACTGGTGAGGACTTACGGAATTTTTGAAGTTTAGAAGATTTGAGGCTTAGCAAAAAAATCCTATTTCTGCTGGATAGGAAACACCTCTAACTTTCTCTCAGATACAGCTTCCTATTTAAGCTTATGAGAAGTTTTTATGTATTTGTAAGCCATTAGTTTAGATCAGTATAAGAAGAACCAGAACACTGAAATTAATAAGAAAATCAC
Source organism: Pelecanus crispus (assembly GCF_030463565.1). Lineage (NCBI taxonomy): Eukaryota > Metazoa > Chordata > Aves > Pelecaniformes > Pelecanidae > Pelecanus > Pelecanus crispus. Next base: position 121,549,805 of record NC_134644.1, read on the forward strand.
ATAAAGGACTTAAAACACTTATCCCCCACGCTCCAGGAGAGACATGGAACAAGGCTTTCTTCCTTTCCTCTTGTTTTATGGGAACATGATAAAATAGACCTATTTTAAATGTTTGTATTTTTTTAAATTTGTTTTCAATAAATACTTGGTTTTATTGAAATTTTCAGTTGGAGCTTGCAAGTCTGCAGTGAGGTACATATTTCAGCTCTTTTAAGCATGCTGCTTATTTTGAAGATAAGTTCTGTCACTGCAATGTTTCTATCTTAGGCAGCATTCATTCTTTTTAAATATTGTTAATTTGTTGTTTCCTTCATCATTACTCATAACTTAAATCCTTCTGACCTGTGACCAAAATTTAAATAGCTCATGGAAGTTACCGAGGAATAAGTTGTTTGACATGCACGCTTCTGCTGAATCTTCCCCCCAACCCTTCAGTGTTTCTACCTTTAACATTTAATTATAATGGAAATTGTCCTTCCTTCTGGCAATACTTTTGGAGTCAAAAGAGTATTGCTAAAAGCTCTGCTTACTGGTTAGGAACAAGAAAATTTGCTACTAAACAATAGTTATTTAGCCTGAAGAGAATCCTTAAATATACAGTGTGTACTCCTGAAAACAAGGTACCAGAATGACTGAGACACAAAATGGCCAAGGCATTTTACTTACCTATTTAGAAGAGCATTATCTGAACCTGTTGATAAAAACTGAACGATGTCTTTGTGCTGTGGTGCACCCTGTTGTAGGTTAACAGTATTTACCTACACGAAATATGTCAAAACTATTTTCTATTGCTCTTTCCTTTGTTTGTTGATTACTGGTATTCTGTTTCTTTTTTAAAAGAGAACTCATGGCACTCTAGTTGTTGCTCTAGCATTTCTTCACTCTGTCCTTCACACACTTCTCTCACCTATTCCTGTTTTATTTTCTATCCTCTACAGTGGCTAACTTACTGAAGTTACCAGTTTTGTTCTCTTCACCCATATTTGGAGAGAAGTGACTGATAACGTGTTTCTACATGTTGCTGGCTAGTTCACGCTTGGATTGTGTTGCCAGCATGGTAGGGAGAAACCTGAGCTGGAAAACGCTAAATTAGAGGGAAGGCCCATTGCCTAATATGGAAAACCTTTTGAAAAGATGAACAGAAAATTGATGTCATCTTTAATGTTAATGTATCCTTAGAAGGTGTCTGAAGACTTAACCATTTTTTTGAGCTGTATTTAATAAACCTCCCCATCAGAGGAAATGCTGAGGTGGTTCCCCTTTGTTTCACTCCATCAAATAAGAAAACCCTCAGGAAAAGTTTGTCTTTTCTTTGACATCTTTTTCAGAAATACTTTTATGAACTGTCTGTAAAGCCCTTTCAACAGTTTTAAGTGATGGAGGAGAAATCAGCGGAAGATGAGTCTAAAGGAAAACCAACAAGGAATGGGAAGTGATCGCTATGTGGTTTTCCATTACATGCCATCATTGCAGGCTTCGTGCACCCTGTACATGTCACTCTAATTGCTAGTCTGGAGCTGGAGAGAGTTGAGTATTTTGATTCCTTAGGCAAATGAAACACCGTGAATGTGAGCGAAAGTAACACTGTTTCTGAAAGCAAAGAATTAAGATGTTTGCTTTGGGGGTTTTTTGGGGGTGGGTTTTTTTTTTTTTGGTAGCGGGCTCACAAAATTGCTAGCAAAATGCTCACATTTGGAACGAAACTTTTCTGTTGAAGACACCAGATACACCTACTTTGCAGGGGCCACCCCCTGGCCTAGGACAAGTGAGTGTAACCTACAAATAAGCCAGTTCTGCCTCCCAAGACAAGAGGAAAGTGGGTGCTTTCCTTCTGCAGTGTGCTTGCTGAGGTGCAGCAGAAATGTCTTTCTCCTTCAGAAGCAGATGAGCTTGGAAGGTAGAGTTGCTGTGTGGCTGAGCTCCATGCACACAGGGCTTCTTACACTTATCTCCAATACTCCATTGCCCTGTTCATCATTTACTGTACAAGCACCTGGCACTATGTTTGCAATGTGCAGGACAGTAGGGTAATGGTGAGACTTTTACTGTGTCCTGTTGTCGCCGTTTTAAGATGAATGACGGATTATTTTTTTTTTTCTTTCCCCAAAATTTGTCTCACAGCTCCTCAATTGGGGTAATCCAGATTAGTTGAGAGTCATGCCTGTTTAATACAGCAAAACATATTACTGTACTTCCAGCAAGAAGGATGTGGGCCAAGCTTTCAGGGTGTGGAAATACCTGTTCTAAAACAATACTGAAAAAGACCTGAGAATCATAAGGGACAGTGGTTGTTGCCAAAATAAATACCAGAGTCTCAGATGGGCCCATGTGAACATGATGAAGTTCAGCAAGGTCAGGTGCAAGGTCCTGCATCTGGGTCAGGGCAATCTCCAGTACCAATACAGATTTGGGGATGAATGGATTGAAAGCAGGCATGAGGAGGACTTGGAGATACTGGTGGATGAAAAATTAGATATAAGCTGGCAGTGTGTGCTTCCAGCCCAGAAAGCCAGCTGTATCCTGGGCTGCGTAAAAAGAAATGTGGCCATCAGGTTGAGGGAGGTGATTCTCTCCCTTTGCTCTGCTCTCGAGAGACCCCACCTGGAGCACTGCGTCCAGCTCTGGGGTCCCCAGTACAAGAAAGACGTGGACCTGTTAGAGCACGTCCAGAGGAGGGCCACAAAAATGATCAGAGGGATAGGACACCTCTCCTCTTAAGAAAGGCTGAGAGAGGTGGGATTATTCAGCCTGGAGAAGAGAAGGCTCCAGGGAGACTTATTGTGGCCTTTCAATATGCGAAGGAAGCTTATAAGATGAAGGGAGACTTTTTACCAAGGCCTGTAGTGACAGGACAAGGGGTAATAGTTTTAAACTGAAAGAGGGTAGATTTACATTAGATATAAGGAAGAAATTTTTTACAGTGAGGGTGGTGAGACCCTGGAACAGGTTGCCCGGAGAAGTTGTGGATGCCACATCATTGGAAGTGTTCAAGGTCAGGTTGGATGGGACTCTGAGTGACCTGATCAGTGAAAGCTGTCCCTGCCTATGGCCATGGGGGCTGGAACAAGATGATCTTTGAAGGTCTCTTCCAACCCAAACCATTATGTAATTCTATGAAAGAAGAGTTAAGAAATATCCCTTACCTGGAATACCGTGTCTGTTCCTGGTGATCCCTGTTAACAGGGAAAAAACTGGGTGACCGTGGAGAAAAAGAGGTGGTTGGAGTGACTGGAAAGCCAGTTGCTAGACTGTAGTTTAGTGGGACTGCATCAGTCTTGCCAAGGGGAAGATTAGAGAGAGCTGTGATCTACTTGCTTACGCAGGGAACAGAAATGGGGTGGTGGTAGGGCTCAAGGCAAAGGTGTAACAAGAATGCTGGCTGGTGTTGGCGTTAACTTCAGATGGGACACGAGGCGTGTACTTTTAGTGGCTACTGTGTTGAAAATTTAGGACATGTCCAGTGTGGGTGGGCTTTCCATAACAGGTCACTTTGAACGAATTTGAGCATGTGTGTACATTCAAAATGATAAAATAAGAGAAATTAATTTAGGGCAGCCCTATGGCCTCTCTTGTGCAAGATGCTTGAGAAACTAATTAAGGTAATTTCTCCTGGTCTTCTTGCCTATGAACACTATTATATTGTCAGTATAGAAAGCAATGTAACAGCGGTAGTGATAGCTATTAGGGTAATAATTCTTGTTTAGTTAAAACATCATCCAGCTCTTCCATTTTGTAAGGGGATTAAGGGTATTATTTAGCAGGTGTCATCTCTTTTTGTTTAATTTTGAATTTCTTTGCAATTTAATTGTATTTTTCACTTGTTTTTTATGTACAAAGGAAAAACACAGGCTATTGAATCATGAAGAACAGTGTACATGTGTGGTTGTAATTGTTTATACATACTTCTACTTTTTGTTCTAGTCAAAAGGTTGGTATTTTCCAGCTGGCTTCTTGAAATCCCTGTTGTTCAGCAAAGAACTAATTGCTGAAGGAGATGTGGGTATATGGCCCTTGCATAAATGAGCGGCAACATTTTGTCAGTAATTGGATTTAAATGCTTTAATTACTGATTCTTGTTAACATGCTAATCATGTCAATTATATTTGGATAAAATAGCTTGAAAATAAAGGGGAATTTACTTTCAATTTAGGGTGACATTTGGCAAACAGCTGGGGAGATTCATCTCTACAAAGTAGGTATGTGCAAATTTAAAGTAACAGTTTTTCACATACCAAATTAATTAAGTCCAAATTCCATGAGATTCCCTAGCAGTGTTCCTGTGCTATAATTTGGGTGGATATAACAGTCATTTATTATAGAATCTTTTTTTTACTCATCTTTTAAGTTGCTGTGACTGAGACCAAATGAAGTTGCAGCTGGATTCTTGCTGATAATTGAATTCCTCTATCATCTTAACATGTAATTGCTACTTCAGCTGTACGCCCAGTTGAGATGAAAAAAACTATAGATTCATATGAATTTCAGTATTTCTGAATGTCTGGGAGCTTGCAAATTTTGTAGTCCATTTTTTTCAAGTGTAGTTTATAGTTGAACTTCGAAAGAAGAAACTTCTTAGATTTTCACAGAACTTTTCAGAACAGAAGTGCTGCAAATTGCTCTTCTACCATGTAAGTTTTACTTCACTTTTTCTGTAATGCAGATGTCCCTTGGGAAAGCAGTTTGCATGCTTCTTGCTGTGAGGTCCAGAAGACAGAACGTTGGTTTACTTTAGTTTACTTTAGTAAACAATATTGAAGAGTTGCTTTTTAAAATACTTGCAGACATCTTTTTCAGAAATAATATACTTAAATAGAAAACTGAAGGTATAAAAAGGTTCTATGATACCAGGCATACTTTTTGCTGTTTTCCAGATAGAAGGATTTTGTTTTCATTGAATCCTATTTACAAATCAGTTCCTCAGTCCTGTCTGAAATAGGCTAGATAGCTTTGACAAGGTATGACATGCATCTTACTGTAATCTGAAACAACCTTTGGCCAGACTCCTTGAATATAGCAGACTTTTAATTTTTAAGATAATTGTAATTATTTACAAATCAATAAAAATAGCCATTACACTGAAGAAAAATGAATTGTCCTTTTCTGCTTGCATTTATTTATTGACTGTGTACTTTAATGTTCAAGACAATGGAGCAGCAGTAATGCTGTCTAGACAACGTGTTGGTTGTTTTGTCTGTGGTATCTGTTGTCAGAGAAAATGTCTTTGTGTGGTAAAGGCTTGAAATTGTATGGCTAGACGTAACTCACAATTTTAAAAATGATCTTGTGTATATGTATTATATATTTCAGCACATAAAATTGCTTTTGCAATTCTGATATTTCAGTTAATCTCTCCCTTGTGCTCTTGACTGCTGGAGTAAAGAAAATTAATCCATCAATGCTGTGTACCCATTTTACATCTTCTGCCTTAGGTTTGTTGGCAGTTTTTTTGTTGGATGTACAAAAAAGCAGAAATTATTTTAATTATTTTTCACTCTCTCTGCTTATGAACAATATGGTTGAAAACTCACTGAAAATTCAGAATAGATCCTGAAAACAAGTTGTCTTAAAATAAAAGTTCTATTTAGCAGTTGGTAGGTTTTTAAAATTAACAATTTTTTTTTTTCTGCTGTGCTGTGAAAGTTATAAGCAGCTCCCTCTAGCTGGTACCCTCAGCTACAGTACCCCCAGCTAGGCTCTGTGCCTACTGCAGATGGGTTTGGGGCTTGGGGTAGTTTTTTGTTTGTTTTTATCACCTAGCATCTTCTTTCTTCCATGCTTTCTGTTGCCTTGTGCACAAAGTAGGCTTCCAGCTGAATGGAGATTGCTTGTGTGAGCAACTGGAAGACAAGGAGGTTGATGATGGAAGTGTGCTGCTTCAGCTGCTTGAACAGCTTCAGTGAGGAAGCCTTGTTCAGGTGTATCAGACTAAAAGTCAGGTCACTACTGTCACACTTGGAAGGTCTCAGTCCAGGTCTTAGCTGAGTCACCTCCTGCGGGTTTTCAGAAGCCTTGTCTAGAATTACGGTGTTTATATCATTGTAGTAATAACTGTTTTTATTTTCTTGGATATGATTATTCTGACTTAAACCAGGCAGCATAAAACACTTCAAGTAAAGACATACTTACACTGGAATGCAAATCCTATGCAGATGTTGCATCAACATAACAACATGAGTTTAAGCTAGGTCACACCTGTAGGACTTTTCTTGTGTAGCTGAGTTCTTAGTCTCCACCTGACTGTGGACGTCCTGAGCTACAGACCTATGGAGGTTGGGGAAGTCTCAGTCTGTGCTTATCCTGCTCGTCTCATCTTCCAAGGCATTGGCTGCTGGTGCTTCTTCCTACAAAGAGAAAACCTTATTTGTTGTCAGACCTTGCTCAGGCCCATGGTGAAGCAGGAGCTCCTGGTTAGAGGCAAAGGTCGCTACTGAAAGCAGTATACTGAACAGATCTCTGATTAGAAGTGTCTTTAAAATTACAGTAGGCTTGCTTGCTTTCACCTCTAGTCTGTCTTTCCTGAATGCTTACTAGCTGGATTGGAAAAGCCACCTTTTCTTGCTATGCTTGCATACAACATCTGGTCAAAGGAAACCTACAATATCTCAGATAGTGTAGGTAAACTCTGATAATAAACAAACACAGTTTTATGAGTGTGTATTTTGCAGAGCCAGCCATGCGTCATCCCTGACATGATCATTTTCTCCAATATGCTCCTGCAGCCTTTGCCTGTATTAAAGACCGCCTCTACAGATTCAGCAGTCCAAATACAGAGTGAGTGGGAGGAGATCCTACATGTTTAGTCCAGATAAAAGGATGATGTGACTGAGAGGGAAATCTGAAGAGTGCTCGCATCTCTCCTGACTTTGCCTCACTGACAATCCTTAATTCCACTTTATTTATTAGAACTTTTTGTTGCAGTAGTTAATTTTTCCTTCAACTTTGCAACCTGACATCCAATGGGACCTTGCAGTCGCCTGGTGGGGCCTGGTGTGGATTGGGATGAAGGTTGTACTGCCTGCTGGGGCAGCTCCATCTCCTACCTGTTAGTTCCAACAAAGATAGAGGGTGTTTCTTCAGGAGAGAAGCCTTTGTCTGACACCATTCAAATTGGAGGACTGGAAATCCTCAGTCTCCTTCATAGATACTGTGTCCAAAGGCTGATACAGCTGAGCAAGTCTCCTAGTCTAATCCATTCAAAACTCAGAGGAAGCATGCTTCTATCAAGCTTCTTGTCTTCTATTCCAAAAAAAACAGTCAAGAAATCGTGGAATGAGATGAAGGCTTGAAGGACCTTATTCATTTTCACACAAATCCTGCTTATCCTAATTTTCCAAGTAGCGTTTTGAGATCTGGTATTCCCTCAGAGCACAGTTGTTATAGTGATCTTGTCAGCCAGGTAACTAGCACCTCCAGTAGAAGGATCAGTCTCAATCATTAATTTAATGCAAATTTAAAATCTGATTTCTTTAAAAAGCACGAGCTAGAGTGGAGTTATGTAATATTTGCAACAGCTTTTAACTCTGAAATACAAAGCAATTTTATACTCATTGTTTTTTCTCTCTTTGTGCAGCATCCTCTGTTTGCTATGCTGGTTTTGCTAGCTGTAGTTTTATTAGCAAACATGCTGGGGTTTGTTCTGCTTCTATGAAATCAGAAGCATCACCACAGTAGCCCCAGAATTTTTCCTTGAATATGTTTGTATAGTCATGTTGAAAGCAGGATTTGGTCTGTGGAAACATTAGGGTCAAAAATTTCAGATTGCGTTAGTCAGTAATGAAGAGGATGTTTCTTACTTTTGAATACATTTTTTGTGTATGGGCAACCTAAGGTCTAGTAGTGCTGTTTTATAGTTATTTTTCTGGATAGAACTGCATGTGGATATGTGGTAAACGTTGAAATTATAGTAACCTAAATCCTTGCTTCAGCGTCTTTTTTTTTTTTTTAATGCTTCTTCCTTTGTCTTCACTTTTTGCTTGTTATTAGATCATTAATTACAAGGTCATGTCAGTTGCACTTTAAATGCATAATGATACAGACTATCTAAGGTCTTGTTATGCTAATGTTATTGCTAATTATAAAACTGAATCCAGTAGAACATCATTCTTTGAAATGCCATGGGTTGTTCATAGTAAAATAAGCAAACTTTGCAGTTTATGACAGCTCATAAAATATAAATGATATCACCTGATAAAAATGGCATAATTTTAAAAAAATTGCTTATACTCTGCAAAGAACACACGGTGGTTCTTCAGTGTATTTTCCCGTACAAATACGGTGGATTGCTTTGTAGGGAAAAAAAAAAAAGCTCACTCATATTTTCATACCAAAGCAGTGATCTCTTAAAGATGAACTGAATTAGTTGGATGTTATAGTATTGGCCAAAGGGGTTGTTCGCCTCTTTTCTGGTTGTCTTTGTTTCTTTCAGTCTATGTCACTTCTAATGAATGAGTTTTCAATACCACCAGCTGAAACCACCTGTTTGGCGGATGCTCTGCGTTGTTTGCCTAGCGTACGAAAAGCCAGTGTAGGTTGTGTGTCTCCGGTGACATATGGAGTCAGCTCTGCACTTGTTGGAACAGTCAGCTGTCAGTTAATGGATCCATTAGCCAACTTTCTGCAGGATATCCTGTCTTCATCATTGCATGAAATTTTAATAACTTTAAATCATGACTTCAGTTGAAAGTTAAGAGGATCTTTTTGTGAGACATTTGTTTCACTTTTGAGAAGTGAAGGCACTTCTCTTGACCGAAACAAATTATTTTTCTAACACTGAGAAGTGAAGATAAAGTAGCAGTGGAAATCTTCAATGTTTTTTTCATCTTTTTATTAGCAATTTGTGAACCTCAAATAAAACGCTTTTTTATGTTATGTAGCATGGGGTGTTTGTTACTGGGTTTAGGGTCTTTTTTGTTTGGTTTTTTTTTTTTAAGGCAGGAGGGTATTTGCAGTCTTGCTTTATCCTTCTGGAAAGAGATTTGACTTGCTTGTTCTTCTAACTTGATTTCATAGTGAAAAAATTCTTCATAGTGAAAAATTATTTATGTGCTCTTTTTGGCTGTATGAAAAGTTTCAGTAATCAAAAGGGATGGTAAAATGAAATGTTGCAACCCACCCTTCCCCTTAGTGATTTTTCTTTTGCCCTACCTCTTGCATTTAGTTGTTGTATGGCTTTAGTACCCAAGTTTAGTCTAGAGTTTGAAAAGAGACCAACTCAATAGAGTGTCTTTCCCTTTGTGGCATGTCAGGACGGCTCCGTGTGGCTGTCGCTCACAGCCGTACGTCATGATGAAGTCTCCAGAAGGCATCTGGGGAAGTGCTGAATTGTAACAGAAGTGAGATATCAGAAGAATACCTCCAGCTGCTCCCAAGAGGAAACTCCTCATTTTTTCCTGTTTTTTGTTACCAAATCAGTGACAGCAAGTGAAACAAATGTGAGGCTTTCCCAGCTGTTGGTCTCAGGGTTTCAGAGGCTAATCTCTGGCCCTCAAAATCTTGATGCCGCTGGGTAGAGTGTGGGGGCACAAATGAATATGGAGTTTCGAGGCATCTGCCGCCTGTTTTGCTCTGAGGCAGCTAGCTGTAACAGATTGTCAGTTTATCCCCCTGAGTTAAAATCACCGGTTTCAAAGAAAGCCCTAGCACCTTCCTTCACACCAGTAGGAGACCTTTCTTGAAGCATTCCTGAGAACCTTGTGTCCCAAGAACCCAGTGAATAGATAACTTCTGTAACTATCAACTGGAAAGAGCAAAGACACATTGGACAAATGAGTGGTTCCCTTGTGACACCCATCTCTCCAGGGAAGATGGAGGAGGCTGCAGACACACTGAGGGAACCATTTGTCAGTATCCTAGCATATGATGGCTCTTGAGGAAAAACTCATTTTTCTTGGGCTGGTAGGTCATCCTTCTGAAAGGAAAGCAGAAAATAACCCCCAAGAAGACTTTACTGGCCACACTTTTCAGTTGTTGAACAAAGCTTTCCTCGTGATCTGGCACTCTGCTATAAAATGGAGTTGGGAAGATAAGAGGGCAGCATTGACTTTCTTGGAACTCTCTTGTTTGTCAGAAGGGTTATTAAGGGTCCTCTGTCATTGTCTGAGGTGTTTGTAGAGTATTAAACCACAATGAACTTTTGCCCTTTGTATGACTTCTTCAAAAAGCCCAAGTCAAATTCGATATCACTAAAATATCATTTGATGACTACTTCCTGGAGTACTCTCATTCTTCTATTGATTTTTGTGGGCATCCTGCTAACCTTCAGCTGTCCTTCCAGTAATCACTTTAGCTTCTGTTTCTTCTTGAAAACAGCCTAACATAGGAGTGTTTTTATCTAGAAAGCAGAACAAGGCATCTGTGCTTTTAGACCATACCTTTCTGAACATGGTTTCCTGGTAGACCTGGTTCCTAACCCGCCCACCAAACGTGTGGGCACGCTGATGAGAAACAACAGGAGATTATTTGTTTCAAAGAAACAACAAGCTGCTGAAGATACTCGAGTAATTTGCTTCAGACACCAGTCTGATCTAAAAGAATGATTTAACTAATAGGAATGGATTAGTGGTTTGTGAATAACATACCTTGGGCCAGCATTTCTTTGAATAGATGGACTTCTACAGAGCAAACAGGAACTTCTCATCTGTACTAAATCTGAACTAAAAAGAGTTCAGTGCTTCAGAGAGAGAGACATTAATTTCATGATAGCAATATATTCCTTAATATTTTGTTGCTGGTCAGACAAAGGGTGATGAAAATAGTTGTAAGTTATTTCAGTCACATAAATTTTTAATAACAAATACAGTACCAGCATAATCAAATCCAACATTGCATACCGGCTGCTTAGGGACTTTTTTTCTTTATCCAGTAATTTATTACAAGACTAAAGAGTGATAAGTCGTTGGGTTTTTTCCCCCCCATAGTGTGGGCAATCATTTTTCTCTTCCCTACTACTTGCTCTTGGTTTATGTCATCTTCTCTCCCCTGATGCTTGTAATTCCTTCTCATAAACGCATACACAGTATTTTATAGTAAGTTCCACCTATGTTTTTGACTTTTAAAGCCTAAGGAGTTTGCTTCCTTAATTTTGTTTTGTGGGTGTACAGTTATAAAAGTAGAGCTTTTAATTTTTTGTCTGCTTATTTCTGAATGTCTTTCTCTTTGAAGTGCTGATTGAATCTCTGTTGTTAATCTCTTTAACCCCTGAAAGAAGATTACCTTAGCAGTGAAGTGGGTGCGGAGGGGAGAAGCAAGGGAGGGGATGAATATATTTCTCTAGAATGAATTCAAGTCTTCAGTAAGGGTTTTCTTTGCAGGACTCAGGTATACCAATGGCAACTTTTTGCTGCTAACCACAACTTAAGTGTGTGAGCATGTATGGATGATACTAGTTATAATTGCAGTACAGGGTAGCCTTGTCACCAGCCATTTGACCAAATCGGCAATATCGTGGGCAGATACAAATGTTCATACCTTTCCCCTTAATCTGCTTTATTAACATAAGTAGTGTGCTGAACTTCTGAATTGGGTATGATGCTTAACTTTCAACCAAAGGCAGGCAATTGGTGCTGTTAGCAAAGGCATATTTTCAAAGGTGATTAGACTTCAGTGCTAGCAGAAAACTTTGCTTGCAGTTTTTTAAAGAGAATCAAAGAAACAGGCCTCAGTAAGGCAAGAATTCACAATAGGCAGCCACGTGGCCAAAAAAAGTGGTTTGAATTACAGTGTCTATTTGCAGTGGTAGAGAAATTAAAAGGATGGGATTGGGTGTTTGATTGATTTGTATTGTGAATTAATGACTGGCTTTTCTACTGTAGCTTGTAAGGCATCTATTGTAAGGTATTTAGACACATTACATTCTTTGTGTGTCTTGCATGTATAAGTCTTGCTCTATTTAACGTTTGTGCACAATTAATAAGTTGGCAATAATAGTATCAGAAATAAAAAAAAAATTGGATGTGTGTTTTTGTGATGATTCATTATTCTGTGTAAAACTCTCAGACAAGATATGTAAAAATGCAGTTATTTGACTTTGCTGCTGCTTGTTTCTGCACCAGTAATTGTATTACATTATGGTATTAGGGGATGAATTGACAGGGTGAATATTCCTAATTTTTATGAGCAGTAAATTCATACAGTGTTTCACCGGCTATGGACCTCCTTCTTTCCAGGAACTCCGATTCGCAGTTCTTGAGGAAATTACAGTATCTTTAATAATGTAATGGTTAGTTATACAGAGGGAGTTAGTTTTTCTCAGTGTGACTGTATTAAGGCAGTATTTGTTTAGTAGGATTTACTTTGTGCTATATTTCTGTGTGTAATAGTTAACAAGGTAGGAGACAATTGAAAAGGAAAAAAATAGTTAGACACACAATGGGAAACATTGTGTTTCCCTAATTGTTAGTTAGAGTCCATGAAACTGTTGTAGTTGTCAAAAGATGTATTTTTAATGCTTTCAGACTACTCCTGTTTATGTTTTTTTAACTGATTCGTTAGAGAATGTGGAGCAGTTGATTCCCTATTTTTGTGGATGTTTCTACTTTTGAAGTTAAAGTAGATTTTTACCCCCCCCCAAGAATACAGGAATTTTCATGCCAGGCTAGTGCTTCATCTAATAGACACTCCTGTTTTCTTCCTGATTTGTTTCCCAGCTGGGGCAAGCCAGAAAATGCCTGCTATCAGTTGTCACCACCTGATAAATGGCAGGTGGTGACTTCTTAAGACGCAGTCATTTTAATTGTTGGTGACATGTCTCCTCTCTGATTATCTCCATCAGCAGGTAATAGGTGTCCCTGTGGTAAACAGCGCTGGCACAGTCTGCCTGTAGTAGGAGTTGGTGGCAATTTTGAGTTGTCAGGGCTACAAATCATCACCTGTCCAGGTGCAGTTCAGTTTCTAAACTACTACGGATGTTGTAATTACTCTTCTAAATTTTTTCTAATTCTAGTTAGACTCTAGAGCTTAACCCTGTCCTGTAGCCGTGAATATCCCAGGTTTGTTTGAGAGTTGTATTTGGGGGCCTGGCAATGGATGAAAAATTCTCTACATCTTTAAAGACATTAGTTGTAATACCACCAGCAGGTCAGGACCTTATTGCACAGGTGCTTAAAAAAGAAAGCAGGAATGCCCCACTCATTTTCTTCGTGTAATTGCTTTGGATTTGCTTCGTATGATTGACTCTGGATTTATTGCATATGTTTCCCCTTCCACCCTGCTATAGAAGTCTTCAGTGTCTTTTCCTTGTCTGTTGCCCAATTCCCTCTTCCCCCCCCCCTTTTTTTTTCTTTTTTTACCATTTACAATCCACCAAGGAACTGGGATAAAGAATAATCCAAATGTGCTGTTAGTATGTGATGTTGTAAGGAAAAATAATAAGGTCTTCCCTAGTCTGGGAATGGCTTAGATTTTTTTCGAGAACACTTTTTCATCAGAGTTTATAGTCTGCATGTGGTAGCAATTGCTGGAGGTTGTTCTGGTTTTTTTTAAACAGTGATAAATCAGCATTTGTGGTAACTTTTTGGGAATCTTCTGTGTTAACTATCAAAAGACACAACATGGAGATGAACTCTTTTTTTTTCCTCTCATCCTCACAGAAGCAACCATGGGGTGCATTAAAAGCAAAGAAGATAAAGGTCCAGCCATGAAATACAGAACTGATAATACTCCAGAACCTGTTATTTCCCACGTCAGCCATTATGGATCAGACTCCAGCCAAGCAACACAGTCACCGTCAATAAAGGGATCAACAGTTAATTTTAATAGTCATTCCATGACTCCTTTTGGAGGGCCCTCAGGAATGACACCCTTTGGAGGAGCATCATCTTCATTTTCAGCTGTGCCAAGTCCATATCCTAGTACTTTAACAGGTGAGTGTTACATAAAATGATGCTATTATTATAGCTTGACAGTCACATTCAAAAAAATACCGTGACCCCTTGCCACACAAAATAAATTGCAAATTGAAAATAAATTGCCTTTTAAGGATTTCTGATTTTCAATATCTTTACTGCTCAGATAATAATTCAACCCATATTCACTAGTGACTGGGGGTTGGGTGTTTTGGCTTTTGTTTTTGTGGGAGTTTTTTAGGATCACAGCACAGAGAAATTTAAGACTTATTAAAGGCAGTAATGGGAGTAGTTGATAAAATTGTGTTAGAAGTTCTAAATTGTTGAAGGGATGCACATGGGGTAATGGCTTTAAACTTTTGGAGAGGTGCAAAATGGAAAACACTTCAGGAAATTGATATTTTAAACTGATTTTCAGACTTATTTGATTAGCTGTAAGTTACTTATATTAATGTACCATTGAATCTGTTAATTTATAAAGCTAAACAGGAGATGCAGTCTATTCTGTGTACTTTACTATATGAAAAATATGTGAAATGAAAGAGCAGAATTCTCATTGTTGGTGATCATATTAAAAGCAAAGTTGAAAATGTAAAAATAGAATTTACAAGGCACAGAGACCTTCTTGCTGAGATATAAAGTCTCTGAAGATACAGCATTTTAAAGCAACATGCACATTAGATGTTACAAACCCACCTTTATATCAAAATCTTAAAAATTCATAACAAAAATGTTGCTTTTGTGCACATGGCTAATTTCAGTAGTTTTGCTGGATATTTTTGAGAGGAAGCTGTAATTTATTCTTTTTCTGAGAGAGAGAGGAAAGAGTAATTTATTCTAGAACCTTTGCACAGACACTTCACAAAACATGATAAATAATTCCTTATTAGTCTATTTCTAGTTTTCCCACAAACCTCTAATGTTAGCACAATTACAGTGCTTAAATGTTTGCTTTGTTACAGTGGCATTTAAAATCTTTTAAACACAAGAAATTTGAGATCCATGAAAACCCACTGTGACCTTGACATTAAGCAATTCAGGAAACCAATTATGAATTGTCAGGTAATGATCACCTCGTATTCCCTTTTGGAGAAGTCATTAAAAAACAAATAATTAAAATGAGTATCTATCCTGTTTCAAAATTTTTGAGTCAGGTCTGAATCCCTATTTTGGATGAACATATGCAGAAATGAAATAAGGGCAGCATTTCTTTTTAGTCATTAGCTCTGCTGAGGGAAGTTGATTGTGCTTCATCTCCTCCAAGAGCCTCTGTGTATTTCTCCTTACTAGATCTGGTTCTTTGTTCACATGGGAATCTCCAGCAGTGCGTGCAGGCACTCCTGGGTACTACCAGACATCAAGGATGTAGCCCCCCACCAGGTACCACAAATCATTTGCTGCAGAGACCAGAAGGGATGTTCTCTTGCCTGTTCCTGCTGGTAGTTCAGTGTGTTATATCTTGGACCAGAGTCAACAGGAGAGATTTCTCATGAAAAGATAGTCTAATAGCCCGTCAGTGTGTGTTCAGTTATCAGCAGGCAGGCTGCTTGGGGTGAACGCTTCCATTGTTTCGCGATCAGGTAAAATGATACTGCATATGTAGTTATTCCTTCTCATTTTGTAAAACCAGCCCATCCACAAACAAACACACTTCAAAAATAAATAAAAAAAATTGCACCAGCAATTGCTTGGTACGTTCAGTACCGATTTTCAGATCAATCAAAACTGGGTGTTTTTGTGAATGAGTAAGATGACGAACTCCATCCGGCTGTAAGCTTTTTGTATTTGTGATGAATAAAACACTGCTTCACATTCTGTGGCCCTTTGTTTCGCAAGAGAGGAGAATAGATGGGCTTGTCAAACAGGATGTAAGGGTCAGTAGTACTCATCCAGTCCATCAGTGATGTCTGACAAGAGGATGATATGGTTGTTGTCGTGGCGTGTAGTGAGGCTGAAAAGAGTTGAGCTGTCTTTTATTCCTCTAGAGCAGAAAAGGAGAAGAAATCTGAGTTAGTCACACTGCTCCTGTATTACACGTTCTCAGTCATCAGATACTTTGAGTTCATAGAATATTACTGAATATCAAAACAGAAAAATGGACTGCTGTTCTTGCCTTCCACGAAGCTGTGTAAACCCTAGCACTCTGTAATCCTCATGCTGAACAAGAACGTAAAGTCTCTTCTCCAAAACCAGTCCTAGATTAGAGGATGGGAATACTGACCTAATGAAAGGATAACCTTTAAGGGAAATATTATGACCACAAATAGCGTGAACAGCTAAACTAGATCACCTTGCAGTGATTCACAAAGAAAACAGCTGCAAGAGACTTCAGAAGTCATTTGAGTGGTATCTTTTTGTTTAAAATATTCTATGCTGATGCTGTTCTCCTTAAGTATTTTATTATTCTTTGCTATGAAATAAATAACACCTGTAAGTGAGAATAAAAAGAGGTTTTACGGTAGCTGAAGTATTGAAATCAAAACTTTCCAACGATTCTATGTTAGCTTTTCCAATTCTTTCTTTAAAAATAATTAAGAGTACACAAATATTGATAATTACTGATAATTCTCTTATTGCGAATTACTGATAATTCTCTTATTGCGTGGTTTACATTTGAATCTACCATTTTGACTAGTGCTACACTCTCTAGAGGAATTAATCTCTCTCTTGTTCCCACATTAATATCTTTTTAGATGTTGTACAGTTTGTTTTGAAATTCTTGGAGTCTCCCAGTTTCTTTATATGCAGTTAAAATTTTTTGTTATATTGTGACTTGAGGATATTAATTTTCTTCATCTGCTGAAGAACTCTCTGGGGATGGTTTATTTCCATAGCATTTGGTTTCTATTTGTGCAAATATAATATGTAACCCCACAATTTTCTTGGTCCATGTAGCAGTTTGTGTCATCAAAATAATGCCGTAACGTAATAATGCCGTAACGTAATAATGCAGGCAAAAATTGGTGGAACTGTTTTGATTTTTAACTTAGATTAGAAACTGTTAACTTCTAGGGAACATTCTAATTCATTTTCAGTTCATAAATCACACTTAAAAAAACCCCTCAATTACTCTAACCTCCTGTGGTGATTTTTTGTTCTGTTTTTCCTAGAGGAACTGTAAATTCATTTCCAGCTGAGGCCTGCTGAGAGACTGTAATCACAGGAAGACTCTAAATCAAATGAAAATATTTAAGTGATTAGGAGCTCTTACATCAAAAAGTGTACATTGCAAAAGAATATTAGATGTAGACAATACCCGTTGCATTATGTATTCTTCCTTTCTGATCAGTTGTTAATTGTAAGATCTAAAATTAGATGCAGCATGTTTCTGTTGGTGGTCTTCCATATACATCCTGGTACACATATGTGCATGTTAGAGATGTAATATTATATGTTTAAAAACAAGTTATTGCTTGGACTATCATTAGGCTTCCTAAATGTCCATTAGACCATGAAATAACATTTCTAGAGCTTAAAAAGTCTTTCTGAATTGCCCAGCTGCAGTTTTCTATTTTAACTTTCTCCAAGTTATGGTACATGGTTCTTTATTTTTGCTCATACATCTCATACAGCTTGTTCTCCTTTCCCTCTTTCTCTTTTAGCTCCATTTTATAGATTAGTTCTTTTAAGTATAGAAAATGCTTGCCTACCGTAAGTATAGGAGCCTCCATACCATCCGTCTCTTGACACGTGTATCCTGTTTGTGGGACATGTTCAACAAAATGTCGTATACCAGAAGTGGGATGGGGAAGCAAACTCCTTAGGGTTGGTGGAGTGCAGTTCCTCATCCTGTGACGTATCTCGGTCCTTGTTTTCTAGAACGCACTGATGGATCATCCTCCGCAAGGGTCTGCTTCACTGGTGGGCAGACTTGATGGAAATAAAAAAATCATTAGTCCTAAAGCAGAGAAATGTCTTTGTCCCAAACAGAATACTTTTATTTCTGGTTCAATTCCTTGAGTAGATCTTGATGTGTAGCCTCAGGAAGTTGGGAGCACATCAGTTATTTATAGCTATGTTCAACAAGAAACTACTTCTGTGAAAATTAATGGCTGATGGTTCACCATTGTCATGTTGTAGGATCTTCTAGAATTGCATTTCTTAACAAGAAGCTAGCTTAATAAAGCAGCTAGCTTTTTTTACTGCTGACGTGTAGTGCAGGTTTCTGTACATAAGTGCTCTAATTATTAATGTGCTTCCAGTGATGTATCTAGCTGCCTTTTGTGGTGTGGAAGCATATTTTTAGGGTGTCTGTTTAAAGGCTTCCCTCTGTCTTAAGAAATGAGCTGATTATTGATCCAGCTTCCAAAATGAGATGCAACCCAGAGTGTTCAGTTGCTTCCAAATCAAAATCGATGGGTTGTTTCATGGACAAGTCCTTAATCAAGCGTTGCAACGTTACCGCTATATCATACAGGTTTTTTTTTCTTTTTTCTAAGGTGGTGTTACTGTATTTGTGGCCTTATATGATTATGAAGCTAGAACTACAGATGACCTTTCATTTAAGAAAGGTGAACGGTTCCAGATAATAAATAACACGTAAGTGTTCTCGTTCACAGACTTCACTTGGTTCTTGTTGGGAATAAACAGATCCTCAATTCCTCTTGAAATCTGTGTATCCTATTTCAGTGAAGTGTAGATTGATTCTGCCCACCCCACCCCCGCCCCCCCCACCTTGAATGCATGCAACGTTCAACAAGCATGGGGTTAAAATATTGATACTGGTAAGACAATAACCTTCAGGCTGATGTCAGGGTTTGGGTGCAGATGTAGAACTGTAGTGACTGGGGCAGCCCCAAACCTCTGCTCCTCGGTTGGGTGGCATCCTTCCACTCCCTGCTCCAGCAAGGCACAGCTACCCGCTTTGGGGCAGCAGAGGTGGAGACACATACTGTCCCATTCCAGGCTCTGCACCTTGCAGATTCTCTCTGACAGGTTTCCATATCTCACAGGGAGGTGGGTGCAGCTGGCAGCACTGCACTGCAAATGCCAGGGGCGAGCACACTGCCTGTAGGCGGGGGCATCTTGCCGTGGAAGTGCCTCCACAGTAACCCCATGCTCAGATAGTTTATGACTAGTTTGACATTCTCGTTCAATTGCAGCAGCGTTACAGCCTGATTTCTAGAAGTCTAGTGAAAAGGAAATAATTGGTTATTCCTTGGGGATTTCTTTACACGCAGCTTTTGGCTGTGGTGATAGTTCCAATTCATACATGTAGCAGTTATAATTCATCTAGCTCTCTAATTTTATTAGCTGACTTCCTGCTTCCTTTATTGCCCACTGTCAGCATACGGGCAGAATAATCTGGGAGAGACAGATGAAGACTAGAGAATTGGGAAGTTTATTTACACACCTCTGCCATAAAATGTTTTGTTGTAGGTTTGCATTTTGCGTATATTGATAAATTCCTTTTATATTAAAAAACAAAACAAACCAAAACCCAAATCATTAAAATGGAAAATTCCACTAAGAGGCCCTCATGTTGCTTACAATGAAAAGAAAAATGTATTCAGGTGCAGCACAAACTATTTTTGATGCCTTCGTAATTAAAATAGTATGTTGCCTAAATTTAACCTGCCTTTCATATGTGAGGATGTTATAGGTGCTACGGAATGATGTATTGTTCATATATGGAAGAGATAACTGATGTTTCATTGCAGGGAAGGAGACTGGTGGGAAGCAAGATCCATTGCTACGGGAAAAACGGGCTATATCCCAAGCAATTATGTAGCTCCTGCAGACTCCATTCAAGCAGAAGAGTAAGACATTATATCTTGTCAATCTGTTCTTATTATCCATTCTACACTTTGTGCCCTGCGGTAATACTATTCCTTTAATTCAGTATATGTAACATTTAAGGGTCAGGTAGGGTAATACTGCTAAATAAAAGACAGCAGTGCTACTTGGTGATGTCAAAGGTGTAATTATTAGTGAGTGTGAGGTGGACACTTATGCAAATATTTTATGCCTGCTTGCTATATGTAGGGCTAAAGGAAAAAGGATGGGGCAATGCAATAATGAAGATAAGGATTGGGGGACGTGCATTGTATTTCATATAAAGCAAAAATGGATGGGTTTTTAGCTAAAGAGTTCACACACCATCAACTCTAGGTTTTTATCCTTATTTTTGCCAAATGCTAATTCAAGATCATCTACATCCCTGGTAGCAGTCCGTCTTACATTCTAAAAAACATTTCTGTGGACAGTTACTGCTTATCTATTAATCTATAACAACTTTTTTGGTGACAAAATTGTTAGGCACACTAAGAACTACTATGAATTGGGAAAATTGTATTGCTTTCAGCACCTGTACTTCCTACATTTATTTACAAAGAAAGACCCTAGAGCGCTTACAGAATCGCATAAAGTTATTGTAGGAACTGTGAGTTGGGGTGCAGTTTCAGGTGATACTTGTTCCAATGGATTAGTACAAGAAGTACAAAGCTCCATAGCTCTTGCTTCAATATACAGGCATGGTACTGCCAATAAGCAATTCCCTGATGCATGATCTGGGCACTTCTGTGTTTGCTACTGCACTCTGGGAAAAGTGCCTGATTTCCAAGATGTTTCCTGAATCTCAAGCTGAGACTTTAGCATGTTGCTGCTGCTCTCACCCGGCTCTTTGCTATTGAAAAGTGATTGCATCAAAGATGCACTGTTATTTTATGCACTTGAGTTTCAGCTGCTTATAAAATCATTGACTTGAGAATTTTTTTGGAAAAAAGTTGTTTGGGTTTTTTTTTTTTTTAAACTATGCAATAAAAGCATTTTGTCATTACAACAGCAGTGGTAGTAAAATGGAAACGAAGGCCCTTTGCAAACGAAGAATGCAGTGTTTCTGCAAAGAAAGTATTGCTCCTAAAGACAGGGAAAATGGAATGGTGGGGTTCGTCATAGGTTTATGTGATGACTAGAGGTGAGAGTGAGGGGTAATGAGTGAGGAAGCTTTTTTAAGTCAGTTTATTTTAAAGAACTAGTGCTAATTTTATTAGTTATCACCACAGCATTTGGAATAGAGTTAATTTGCTTTAGAGTTCATTTGTTAGCCCTGGGCTTTGATAGTGTTTGTAGACTTTGTGTTATGATTGCAGTTGGAGTTAGAAGTGCAAAAGCAATATGCAGCCCCAGATTGCTAGGATTTTCTTTAAGTGCTCTTTTCTAAGCCTGAAGGCATCTATATATCAAAAGCTGTTTGTGACGGGATCCATATTATCCATGTGGCTTTTGAATGATGTCAAAATATAAATGTTTAAAGCTTATTAAAAAACAAAACAAAACAAAAGAACTCAAACAACAAGTAAACCCTACTGTTATTTTACAGGTAATGAAATAAACTAACACTTTACGATATAGTTTGTGAATTGTCATAGTAGTCCAGGGAGGAGGCATTTTCATGTGAAGTAATTACTAGGGTTCAAGTTTGCTTCAGTAAAATTATAGGTTACATCCAAATTGTCTCAAGTTTATGTACTCTGATACCCAATTCTAACTTTGCATATCTAGTTAAACAGTGAAACTGCAAATACAATAAAAGGTAAGAATAAGTTTCAAATCCCCAAGTGATTGCACAGGCCATTCTGTTCACAGGACAACAAAATGATCCCTCTTTACCAACATTTTTCCCCCAAAAAATGTTTTACCCACAAAACCATTGTTTTGCAGTAGTTTCCAATACTACTCTTCTCCCAGCACTCATGAAGCCAGGTTTGCTTGGTGCTATGACAGTCCCAAATGAAAATGTTTGAAATTTACACTTTGCATCATTTTGTGACTTCTGAGGTACACAATCAAAATAAAATATAGTTAGAAATAAGTGTTATTCCAGAGTCTGGGGATTCACGGGAGATGGACCTTAAAATTATCACTGGCTCAGGACAGAGCTATGTGCAGGCTGTTCATCAGGATGAGCACACTTTGGGAGCATAGAAGAAGAAATCCCTTTTGTGAAAGAACTTAAGGAAAGAAAAAATGCAGGTGTTTTAAAACATCTGCGTACTTTCTGTATCAGAATGATGCAACAAAGATGGAGTGTTACTCAGAGACAAATGATACCTACCACAGGGTTGTTTCTAAATGATCAGTAGAAAAAGGTGCTCCCTCTGCTGAGGTACAGAAGGACAGGACGCAATAGAAGTTGAAACAGCAGAGGTTCCAGCTGGACATAACAAGAAACCTTTTTATCCTGAGGAGAGCCAGGCAGAGGCACAGGTTGCCCAGGTTGGCTGTGCAGGGTCCATCCTTCAAGGCTTTCAAGACTGGAGTGGACAATGTCCTGAACAACCAGGTCTGATCTCACAGCTGACCCTGCTTGCAGCAGGAGGCTGAACCAGAGACCTCCCAAGGGTCACTTCCAAGCTGAAGGAACCTGTGATCTGATGACATTTATACAATCCACTTTGCATTAAATATTTTTTTATAACATATAGCCAAAATGTCTTAGAGAAGGGTAGTTTCAGCTGATGCAGTGTTTCGAGTGTGCTACTACCAGTATTTCATTGTCATCCAATTCAGCTTGACCTGTGAACTTCTTAACCAGAAGGAAGGTGTTACTTTTGGTGATGAGTACTGTTGATGTCCATTGCTAAACCTTCAGAAAAACAGTACTTGCAGATAGAGGCCTCTTTACCTGTATTTTGCAAACAATAGAAATGAGAGCATATAGAAATAGGTCACCTTAATCTTTTGATTATATGGATGTCATTAGTTTTGTTGATCTGTAACTGCTTTGGGATATTATTAGTCTAGTCAATGCTTGAGATTTAGAAATCTTGTATTTCTATGATTACCAAATCATAGGAAGCTTTTACTTACACGTTTCCTTAACATTTTCTAGGTGGTATTTTGGTAAGATGGGCAGGAAGGATGCAGAAAGGCTACTTTTAAATCCTGGGAACCAGCGTGGTATTTTCTTAGTAAGAGAGAGTGAAACCACTAAAGGTATGTATATTTATGTATATATCTTCTCTCTCCCATTCCCGCTCCCCCCCAAGATGGACATAACGACCATATTTTTGTCTGTCACATTTTACGTATGCATGTGCACACATGTATGTGTATAATGACAGTTGGGGAGATATGTTAAATATGTTTTTAAATTGTTTGTGAAGAACCAAGTATGACTTGTTTCCTAGGTGCTTACTCCCTTTCCATACGTGACTGGGATGAGGTCAGAGGTGATAATGTGAAACACTACAAAATCAGAAAACTTGACAATGGTGGATACTATATCACAACCAGAGCACAATTTGAATCTCTACAGAAGTTGGTGAAACACTACAGAGGTAAGTCCAAGTTCTAGTGTCCCATTGCTACCTTGTGCCTATCATGAGGAAGAAGAACTGTGTATGTAGCTTATTTTTAAAATTCACAATTATAAAATTTCTTCTTTGTTTCAACAACAGTAAATGGATTAGTTCTTTTTATCAACATTAGGATGTTACTTTTGTGTTATAGTCTTACCCCTGCTTAACGACAAAGCTTTTTTTTTTTCCATTTTCCAGAACATGCTGATGGGCTGTGTCATAAGCTAACAACTGTGTGTCCCACTGTGAAACCACAAACACAGGGACTAGCAAAAGATGCCTGGGAAATTCCTAGAGAATCTTTGAGGTTGGAAGTTAAGTTGGGCCAAGGATGTTTTGGTGAAGTGTGGATGGGTAAGAGCTTAACATGACACTTTTCAGTTGTTCATGTGGATGTGTTAATAGTATTTTAAGTAAATCAGTATTGGGATCTAAAAAGATAATCGGATAAAGAATTGAAGAGAAAAAGTGCCAATTACAATCAGTCATATAAAGGTGAAAATAATATTCAATCTAGTTCTAACTTATACTGTTAGCTAACAAAACAGAAGCAAAAAGCAAACAGTTTCAGCAGAAAATCTCTTCAGTATTATAGGGAAGAATAAAATCTAATTTGTTTCTCTAGGAACATGGAATGGAACCACAAAAGTAGCGATCAAGACACTAAAACCTGGTACAATGATGCCAGAAGCTTTCCTGCAGGAGGCTCAGATCATGAAGAAATTACGACATGACAAGCTTGTTCCACTATATGCCGTTGTTTCTGAAGAACCAATCTACATCGTCACTGAATTCATGACAAAAGGTGTGTGACAGAATAGTTTGAAGATACTACGTTTAAAAGATTATTTAAGATCCCAGCAACAAATTAAATGTTATTAATTAATGTTAGGTTTAAGCTGACTGGAGTATAAGTGGTAATTTTGATTAAATTAAAATGAGCAACGCTTGACCTACTTGAAGCAGTTCTGATTTAGCTCGTGGGTGGAGGCATGATTTTTTGCACATCTGTGTCACTCTTGCTAATCTTCCAAGTACAAGATTGGATTTTTTTCTCCTCATTTTTTAGTGTATTCTGCCTGTTACATTTAAATTGGATGGTATAGCTGGGAATATTATTATGAGAATATGCCTGCCTGTAGACAGATTGTGCTCACAGCGACAGAATCAGTTGGGTTTTGGGGTGTTTTTCAGTTTTTCTTTTCCATCAGTGTAATAGTAAATTTTAGAAAGGCTGAGGGTTTTTTTTCCATACTCCCTCCTTTATCTCCTTGTTTTCAGTCTTTCATCCTTCTTCCCTTGCTCTATGTCATTTCCCCCTCCCCCTGCTGCTGAAACAGAGATTTAGAGATTTAGGCTGAATGTAGAAATAAACATCATAAGTATATTAGTGTTAAGAAGCAGCAGATTTTCAAGTCAATTATTCCAGTTTTAGAAAATGCCGACTTCTGTTCACCTCACAGAGAAATTTTGCTGTCCTGGTAAGAAATAGAAGCAATGTTAAAGTCCAAGAGATTGGCTGCTTGTGTTCAGTACTCTGCCACAAATAGCGGGGGGTGGGGGGGGTGGGGTGTCCTGCTTGGATGGGGTTTTTAAGCATTGTATAAGTTTGAAAAGGTAGAAAGGAATAGAAAATATAAAAAGTTCCTTCTGTTTGTTGTTCTTAAACACCACTAGTGTCGTGGTTTAGCCCCAGCCAGCAACTAAGCACTGCACAGCCGCTCGCTCACTCCCCCTACCCCGATGGGATGGGGGAGAGAATTGGAGGAGTAAGAGCAAGAAACACTCCTGGGTTGAGATAAGAACAGTTTAATAATTGAAATAAAGTAAAATAGTAATGATAATAATAACAATATAATAATGATGATGATGATAATAATCATATACAAAGCAAGTGATGCACAGTGCAATTGCTCACCACCCACCGACCGATACCCAGACAGTTCCCGAGCAGCGATCACTCCTCCCCGGCCAACCCCCCCAGTTTCTATACTGAGCATGACATCATACGGTATGGGATAGCCCTTTGGGCAGTTTGGCTCAACTATTCTGGCTGTGCCCCCTCCCAGTTTCTTGTGTGCCTGGCAGAGCATGGGAAGCTGAAAAGTCCTTGACTAGCATAAGCAGTACTTAGCAACAACTAAAAACATCAGCATGTTATCAACATTCTTCTCCTACTAAATCCAAAACACAGCACTGTGCCTGCTACTAGGAAGAAAATTAACTCTATCCCAGCCAAAACCAGGACAACTAGATAGTCTCTCTGTCAGATCTCAAAGCTGCCATGCAAAATCAGTTTTCTTTGTTCAGAAATCAGGTTTTGGCAAGGCAATCAGGAAAAAAAATGCTTTACAGCATTCTGCCTAAGAAAAAGTAAAGATTAAAATGGCAACTGGGATGTTACCTTGCAAAAGCAGTAGTAAAGAATTGGAAAAGTAGTTGCATGTTTGTCTAAGCTATGGATTCAAAATACCATTGGAAGCCTCTGTTTTCATTTGAAAAACTTTCCACACTTTACCAAAAAACATAAAACCTCTTTGGTGGTTCATACTTGAAAGTCAGCAGAACAATTTTTTTTTTCCTTTTCTTTTCCTTTCCCTTTTTACAAGGAAAAGAGGTGGGTAAGACCTGCACAGTACCCAAAATTTTTTCCCATGTGGACAGGTTACTAGAGCTCAGTGTGAAATCTGTGCTCCTGTTCAGTCCTTTGAGCTCATGAACCAAGATGGGAAAAAGTCTGTGCAAACACACACAACAAGCATCAGCAGCAGTGTGGGTCTGGCCTGCCATGCTTTTACTTTCAATGCAAAAGTACAGCAAGTGACTTAAAACCACATTGGAGGTATCTAATTCACAGCTACAGCCATGAATCCGCTGCAAGGTCTGTAGTTTAGTGGGTTTTTTTTTTCCCCCGCCATGGCCACACTTGTAATTTTGTTGTAATTTTGACTGTGACGAGACTGATTATTTATCAGTCTTCACCAATTTCTTTAGAGATCATGCTCCTATACCCTTATGGCATAATAACACCTGTAGGGAAAGCTGTTATGTCAGAGACAAAGTATTACCATGCATGTAAAGATTACTTTCTTAAAACGACCGCAGGTCCCTGGAACTTTCAAATACTACTCATGTTGTAATGTTCTGGACATGATTGCATTATGTAAATGAGAGAAGGTAATGTATCATAAAGAATGGAAAATACTTTTGTTTTCCCCTGTAAGGAAGAAAAAGCAACAAAATAAAAGCAACGATTTCAGAATCATTTATCTAGTTTATAACTGGAGCTGACAGAAAAATTTAAGTAATGGGTAGGTTTTTTGTTCTTTAATTATATATCTCACTGTGGAAAAAAGTCCAACTAGGAAGGGCATTGATACCGGGAATATTAGGAAAAATCCTTATGTATTGCCATATAATCATCAAGCGGCAGTCTGTTTTATTAGTGTTCATTTATCTGAATTACTGAAATGGATTCCAAAATACTTGGATAAAACTTGCACTAACTAGTTATCAGGGCAGAGTCAACTGCAGGCAGAGTCATTGAGTCACGTATTCTTTTAAATGATGAGTTTTCAAACACAGATTTTTGGAGATGAATGTGTAAATCATAATGTCTAGGGAAAAAAAATCTCATTCATGTTTTCAGGTCAAATTAATGTTTTGATTTTTTTTCCTTTTTCTTTTTTCCCCCAAAACGTGTCATCTTTTACAGGCAGCTTGCTAGACTTCCTTAAAGAAGGAGAAGGGAAATACTTAAAACTCCCACAGCTTGTCGACATGGCTGCTCAGGTACATTGTATAAACCGAGAAAACTGTATTTTGTGCTTAGGGAAGAGATTTGAAACTATATGAGTTATCAACTAAATGTAAATATTGAACGCTCTGGCTATTGTATGCTGTTCTGTCTTACATCTTGTGTTGCAGGTTTGTAATTTGTCAAAAAGAAACAGTCAGGTTCACAATTAGCAGATACTGCATAGCCAGACACTCTCTAATCAGTGCTGCCACAAGCTCTTGCTATGCCATACTTCCCATACTTATACAGTGATAATGGAGCTAAAATTAAGGGGGTACAGCTTAATGCTTGGGATAAATGTATATAGTCACGAAAAATAATCTTTAACAAAACTTTATTTTTAAGATTGCTGATGGCATGGCTTACATTGAAAGAATGAACTACATCCACAGGGATCTCCGGGCAGCTAACATTCTTGTAGGAGACAATCTTGTGTGTAAAATAGCAGACTTTGGTTTAGCAAGGTTAATAGAAGACAATGAGTACACTGCAAGACAAGGTAAGACCAATTTATTTACTAAACAAATAAGACCAGTTAAATTCAAATTACTTAGAACTATTACATCTAGTAGAATGTGTCTGTGTATTCTGTCTGCATGAATAAAGATCATGCATATAAGTGTGCTTTCACAGCTACGTTTAGGTGTCCCCCTCGCCGAAGTGCAATTTTAGTAAACTTCTTAATGTTCAAAATTATCTGGCAGCTTGCTTATGTTTTAAAAAAATGTTTTTAGTTATTTTTTTCAGGTAAAACCTGCTACAGTTTGAAGAGAGCTGAGATTCAGGAAAGGTTGCTCATCAGATTCTGAAGATCATCCCACTTTTTGAAACATATTTAATTAAGAGTCCCAGATGTCTTAAGTGCTTCCAAAAATTGTAGCCAGTAGCTGCTGCCCTAGTTTGAAACTGCTTTCTAGTTTGAAATATTAAAATACTAAACCACCTTGAATTTTGTCACCAAAGCAAAATGTAAAATTTTTTGAGGGCAGTATTCTTTTTAAAATATTTTTAATTGTAAGCAAATGATGCATAAGCAAGGGAAAATAGAGTATCTGTCTTTCCAATGTTTGTAGGAGCTAAATTTCCAATTAAATGGACCGCTCCAGAAGCAGCATTGTATGGTCGGTTTACAATCAAGTCAGATGTGTGGTCATTTGGAATTTTACTGACAGAGCTGGTAACAAAGGGGAGAGTGCCATATCCAGGTAAGAGGAAAATGTAATAGATTATTCTTTTTCTTTTTGTTGTATTCTGTGTTTCTGAAGTTACCTTTTGTACGTTTTGCCTTCATTCAGAGCCCACAGTTGACAAGCAGAGACAAAACCTTAGTCACACTTCACTGGGTTCCTTTGTTCAAAAAGCTACTTTGTTTTATTTACAGATTAGCTATTATATACTTTTAAAGTGGTTTAAGAGAATAGCATTTGTAAATGTGACTGATTGTTCATTTTAGATTAGTGGGTATCCTTATGTTTTCCTATCTGTCTGTTCCTGAAATTTCTACTTTTGACGTTTTCCCACGCTAGAGTGAGCATCAGTAGAGTGAACCTGCTCGACCAGTTTTTGAAACTAAACGTATGTAACATATTTTGTCAGATATTTTGCTGTGACTGGAATTTGTAAGGCAGTTCTGTAAGGTATAAAATGCCATCTTCTTGGCCTGATTTCAAATTAAGTGGTCCTTGAATGGAACCTAAGGCAGGCAGAAGGTATTTGTGCTCGAGTCTCCTTTTTGAAAGGACAGGGCCAAGGCAGTGGGAAAGTATACAAATGAGGAAGTGTACAAATGGAAGAAGGACGAGGTATTGAGGAATTACCACTGTAATGAAATAATTTTCAGAAAATGTATTTAATGCAAAATGTAAAAAATTCATTCATTATAAAGTGCGTACATTAAAGGCTCTGTTATGGTAGATTCACGTGCATTGCAGCTGGAGAGACGCTTGAAAAACTTTGGGAAATTGTTCTTTGCATAATGTCATTCAGAGCTAACATGCTTTCCTTTTAGGGATGGTGAATCGGGAGGTTCTGGAACAAGTGGAGCGTGGATATAGGATGCCTTGCCCACAAGGCTGCCCAGAGTCTCTCCATGAGTTAATGAAACTGTGTTGGAAGAAGGACCCTGACGAGAGACCAACATTTGAATATATACAGTCTTTCTTGGAGGACTACTTTACTGCTACAGAACCACAGTACCAGCCTGGAGACAATTTATAAGCCACCAGTCTATATAACATGCACAAATCTGCCAAATGTAAAAGACTTGCAAAGAATTCCTGACATCTATAAGGAATCAAAGGAAAGAAAATCTTCGCTACTTTGCATGCTCTTAATGGCAAACTGGAATTTCATAATGCAGTTGCACAAAACCACTTTTAAAGTGTTATAATCTAATTTACCAATGACATGTTTTTATTTTTTTCCTCTTTCCCAACTTATTTTCAGGGTCCAAAGGAAGCTTACTGAAAATACAGGGTAGAAAAATGAGTGTTGGTGTGAACAATAGCAGAAAAACCAATGTCTCAAATCCTTTATTTTCCCAACATTTGATAATCATTCTGCTGAAGAGGGAATTGTCTGGAATTAGTGATCTTGGGGTAAGACATTTTTGAAGCAGAAGAACTTTGTGGGACCAAGCAATTCTATTCCAGTTCTGTAAAACTCCCTGTGTTCAAAATGATGTATGTGCCCCCCACCTCCCACCCCCCCGCCCCCCTGCCAAAAAAAAAAAGATGGTACAACTGTATTTGATAGATAGTCTTGATCTTTAAGCTTCCTCTTGCATGGACTTAATTAGGGTAGGCAGGTGAAAAGAGAAATTGGAACAGTGAATGACAAACTTGATCTTAAATGGTAGACCTCAATAGTGAAATTAGGGAGCATAATGCACTGTGTTAATACTTGTATTAATATAACTGGAAAGTAGCATGAGAGATTTTTCTTTTTTTCTTTCTGCATAGCTAATTAAGAGTAATGAAGGTAATTAGAAAATGAGGTAATATTTTATAAAATTGTGTTGATAAAGTATGATGATATTTGAACTTGAAGCTATGTAATACAATCAAGGGGGGAAAGCCTTTAATCTTTTAAGCTCCAATCCAACAGCGAGCTTTTGTATGGGAAGACTACCTGAACAAAGCTCACCAGGAAAGCGAGACTGAAGCTGGTAAATGGCCACTTTTTAGTCCTTTTTCAGAGACAGGTTTGGTACTGTTGTATGTGGCTTATATGCGTTAACAAGGGTGGGTGCCACAAATGCTAGCTGTCACTAGATCAGGGATTTGATTGCACTTTTGCTTTTCTTGACTATTAAGACACACTTACACGCAGTTGCTCTTCTCACTTCTGCCCTTTCTACAGGATTATTTAACTAAAAATAAACAAAAGAAAATGTGAAATTTTAAAAACTAAAGGGATAGAATATATTTAATATTGTCCAAATATAGTGACATTGAAATTTGCTGGCGTTCAGCCCAGCTGACACTACATCTAGATTTATTTTCTTTGGCTACTGACATATCAAGCAATAACATCATGTCTTTTACTCAATAATTTGCATGAGGTTCTTGAATTTCTGATCAAGCTTCTGTACTTTAATTTCAAAACACGAAACTCTTACTGAGCTACCAGGTTGGAATTCATATTATCCTTGTAAAGCTATCCAACAAATGAATTTCAGCAAAGCTGGTAATATAGTTCTGGTACTAAACTTAACATTCTTCATAGGTTTACACTACATTGAATCCAACTACCAAACATATCTTTGTAAGAACAGTGCCATCGTTTTTCATTTTCCCTCATCATCGCTCATGACCTGTACATCTGTGGTTATCAAATTTTAAAAGGGCTTTATGTAAGAAAAACAAAAATAAAACAAAAAAAACCCCACACAAAAATAATCAAAACCCCCCAAAATACAATGGAATTTTAATTTTTCTAAATATTTTAAAATTAATAACACAATCATATGAGTTTATGTATTAATACAGTTATAATAAAAAATGCCAATAATGACACTGGCATTGTTTGGATTTTTAATTACTGAATGGAACAGTTCATTGTAGTAACACTTGTATAGTAAAGGAATAAAACACTAACTTAATGAACGTGTTCATTGTAAATGGTTGTGTATTATAAGACTTCTCCAAAAGAGTTTGTATGTTTATGAAAATTTATTTGTTTCACCTGAAGACCTTGATGTGGTTCTTACCCTAACAGAGTTTAAAATTCACATTCACACTTTTTATATAAATAGTAATAAGTTTAATTATGTAACTAAGTATTTTTATAAAGTATGGCATTGTTGAACTGTTTTGCAGAATTGGTTAAAAATAAATTTCTCCTTGATTGCATCTGCTTATTTGGGGGGGGGGGGGCAAGGAGGGAGGGGGACGAAAGCAGAGTAGCTGTCATATTGAGGGGAAAAGGAGGGGAATAAAACCTTCATGAGTTTTGGGTGTATTTTTATCCTCTGTGAACTATTTTAATGTACTTTCATACAGGATGCTGAGTTCATGGTGTGCATTATTGCTGTGAAAAGGGAGACATTTTCTAGAGCAGTTCAGAAGTCCTTGGCAGCAATGGGCTAGAACAATTCTGTCTGGACTTAAAACTAACCCCTGTGACAGACAGACTGACTGACTTGGGATTCTTGTGAGAGTAAGTCCAACGTAGACTCTCAGCTGGCGGTCACTGCCACGCTGTAGGGCAAAGACATTTCCTCTCTCTTGCTTTGTGGTATTAGCAGCCACTGTTGACTTCTGTGCAGTTTTTCAGGGAATTTTATACATTTGTTCTTGCAATAGCTGATGTTTTATCTCAGCTTCATTGAATGTTGCCTGTCTGAATGACCGGTACAACTCAAACTGCAAATCCTGACATGTATATACAGTGCCACTGTAGGTTAAGGAGCTAGTACTGTTTGAGTTTCAATAATAACTAATACAGCACTAAAACCATTCTTCTTACAGAACCTACAAACTGCAAAGTTTACTGTATTTTTAGTATTTCCTGTAATGCAATTAATGTTTTACTGTTTTTAATGACAACAATCATGTAATTTCCGGTAACCTGTACTCTCCCTGTTGTCTATCAGAACCTTGTGATACCTATTCTGCATGCTAGGCCTGCAGATTGTTTCTGTCATGCGTTGTTTCAAGCTGTAGTATTTTAAGAATATTTTCATACTATTTTTGAGTAAAGTTCCAAACATAACAATGTGTATGATCCTACTGTTTAGATAAAATACATCCCTATTTTAGCATAAAGCATTATGAAAAGAACCTTATCTGTTCTTATCCTTGCAACCACTGAATTGTCGTTTCACTAGGCTTGTGAGTAGCTCTTGCCACTGAAAAGTAGCCTTGGAAAGGTTTGGAACTTTGGGGGAGGTGGGGGGGTTGGTTTTGTTTTTGTTTTTAAAAAAAGTCCCCTACCTGATAGGTAGAAACAAGCTGTAATGCTATCTTACCCATAGTCATCTACAGTACTGTTTATTCTAAAACACGTTATCCACAGCCAAAATGAGTATAAATTAATATAAACAACTAAACTTCATGAGCCCCCACTTTTGTTATTTATTTTGACTTGTTCAATCCAATAAACTTCTCAGGTTTTAAGTTTTCTGTGAAGATGCTGTAGATGTTTGTATTTGTGCCAACTTTCCCCCGACGCACAAGACTTCATAGAGCTGTGCAGTGATGTTGGGTTTAAACCACAGGAGCACTCACTTAAGCTAAGCAGTACATTGCAAACAGGAGACTCAAATTCTCACACCTTGCTAAGGAATTTAGGACTAAATTTGAGTAACTGATTTGGGGACCATAAGGAGGTCTGGGTGCATAACTGCTAAAGTCCAGAATTGTGATTCATCCAATAGCTATTGTCTTGTGCAGTAGGTACTTGGACTCTATTTGTGCAGATGCCTAGAAGTGCAGGTGCCTTCACAGCAGCACATTTTACTCCTTCCGATCTCAGCCTGATCCTAATGCAGCAGCAAAGCTGCCACTGACCTTCCAGGCACGGCAGGAGGCTGGCAGGCAGTGAAGGGCTGGGAACCCTTATCATGTGCATCTGTGACGGACACCTTTTCAAGACAGGGTGGGAAGAGATGGTAGATTGGAATGGGATGGTTTTATCTATTTTTGATATAATGGCCTACAGTGGAAAACCTGGGCTGTGACCCAGAATCCCCGATTGCTGCTGTATCTTACACAGGCGGTTGTTAGGTGTGAGAGGTTGTTAAGAGGTTGCTCGTGGGGAGCAGAACCCACTGCAGGACTTCACCCACAGCCACATGCTTATTTGCTCAAGGGCCAGGTTCCTTTTTTCCTTTGCATTCTTCCCTACTGATGCTTACAGGGAGAGTGTTAGCCGGAGAAACATCAACAGCTTCCCTGCTTCTCCTTTAGCATAGGGGAGGGAAAGGGAGAGAGCAAGACAGAAGGACAGAGGTGAGCAGCTGAGGTACCAAGTTCTGCTCTCCTTCACAGGGCAGAGGGAAGCAGGTTGAGGGGTGCAGTATAGCAGGTGTCATCTGTTCTCTGTCCTATTTTGAAACGGAGGCAGAAATGCAGGGGAACTGAGGAACATCTGTTCCTTGTGCGCAGTGGAAATGGAGCAAGGCTAATGCTGCTTCTGTTCTCTGTGGTGGTTCTGGTCAGCTCACCCTGCCTGGTTCCTAGCAGAGCCCGTTCATATTACCTGGGGAGTCCCAAGCATCGTTCTGCTGTCATTTGTAAGAATGAACCTTGATCAGCTCTTAAGAAAAAAAAAAATGATACAGAGATTGTAACCAGAGAGATACTGGTCCCTGAATCCCAAACTGGCAGGGATGCTTGCCTCTGGAGCTCAGTCCCAGGGTGATGGCATTTCAGACACTGGCAAGTAGCTTAGCATTTCTTTCCTAGTGGATGTATGTGGATGTAGGATTTCGTGTCAGGTTTCCTTCCTCTCCATGTGGGTACAGCGTGCCTAGGAACTTAACATAGTTCAGGCATTACCCATGGGACCCATGTTCTTTACCGGTCCTACTCTTTGAGCTCATTTTCCTTGTTAGTTCTGCATGCAAACATGTGCTTCTTGTAGGTAGCACACTGGTTATTTTTTTTTTAACATTTTCTTTTAATTTAAAAGCATATTTTTTGTCAAATTGTAATAGCTGCTGTTGTTGGGGGATCAAAGTATTCATAGCACTGTGTACTTTTACAGAACATTGCCCATCTCTCCTTAGTATTTCATTTACTTTAAGTGAGTAGAAACATGTGTTAGCTATCGTGTTGCTTTTGATTTGTTCTTCTTAAAGGAGAGAGGACAGTTACGTAGGTAAACTCAGCAGGGTCTGAGGAACAGACTGGAAATTTAAAAGGGAAACCTGAATACAAACGCTCTTGATGAAACAGTCATGCACCAACACTGAGGCTGACTGCTGTGAAAGCATTCCTTTTTTTATCAAAAAGCTACTCCCAGTAGGAGCACTTCACCCCTCTCCTTTGTGCCCTGCTGCTAGGTTATTGAGCCTCTAGCTGAGGCTACTGGTAAGTGCATACGGGGAAATGGATAGATCTGCGTCTTACACTTGGCCCTGAAAATCCAGCCCATGCATGCTAACAATTAACTTTTTTCCCGGACCTCAACGGGTGCCAGCTGCTGCATTCACCATTCACTCAATACCCACACATTTGGGGCAGCCTTCCAGGGGCTCCATGGCTGATGATCCTTCTCTCAGCTTCCATGTTTGGAAGCACCAGGGTTGTATTTGCTAGGTAAGGAAGCTTTCCTGCTTTTTCGAAAACAAAAAAGGATAAATCTCAGTTCAGCATGACTCCTATGATAAAAGTACCACAAATAAGGAGAACATCTAATCATTTGACTACTTCATCATGAAAACAGCGAGGATGGCTCCCTGCTCTTCCAGCAACTGTGGAATAAGCCACTCACGGAGATGCTCAAGGTGTGTTGTTGAACAGTGAATGACCATGCTAGATTGCAGCCTCTGTTCAGTCCTGGCAAGGAGGCCAAGTCTGTGGTTCTGCCCTGAAGAGTTCCCAAGACAAGGCAAGAGTGTTGGCTCATATTTCTAAGAGTGGAAGCTGCTGACTAGATGACTTAGATCCCTTACATCCCCCTACCCACCTTCCTCTCCTCTCAGATCTAGCTTAGGTGCTCACTCGTCACCACAACTGACCAGTTTTTATTTCTCCATCATGTGGCTGTGCAGTAATAGCATGAACACCTGTGACAATTCACACAGTTAAAGATTAGAAGCCTTTAGCAGCCTTATGTACCATCTTTTTTTTTTTTTTTTTTTTCTTTTTTAAATGGAAGGTGTCTGGCAAATTAGAGCAAGGTCAGGTCTGTATCACTTTCACTGGAGTTTTTATTTCATTCTATATTACCCTTTTTCACTTCTGGAATGGCTCTGCGTTTCAAATTGGCTTATGACTAGCTTAAATGTATATTCTTTCCTTTGTGCTAAAAGACTGCAAGTACAATCAAAATAGTTTCCACATTTACATTTTAATTTAGTGTTATTTGTTAAGGTGACTGCATCAAAATCTGTGCATTTAATCTTTTTGCCACCTTTATCAAAGGACTGCCATTTGCAAGGAGAGATTTTTTTTCCATATGAAACTGAAGTTCAATCAATAGCTTCAGTGTTTAAGGTTATAATAAGTAGATTACTAATAGGTGAAATATAATCTCTGGTGCCACTGTCCTTAGAACGGCCCCAGCCTTTTCAGACTGCTACTAAGTGTTTTGAAGAGCAAGTCTGTGTATACTTAGCAATAGATATGCTCCCTGAGTTCAACTGATCATTAAGGTAAGAAGGAATGACCCTCTCTGCAGCTTGGGGATGACAAATGGCATTCAGGAAGATAGCAGGATACACATCCACTTTGACAGGCCAGACTGCCTTGTGCAAATGTTCTTGATTTATCGACAAAATAGCACAACCCTCATTTGTTCTTCATCCCAAGACAGACACTGTTATGCCAGGCGATAGGCAGAAACCTACTGATATGCAGCATCTCTCTTCGGGGTTTCCAAGGCATCTGCCATCGTACCCAACAAGCCTATTACCTAATAGATAGCATTTCTCACTCTCAAACACTTCACTAATGAGTTCAGTTTCATTATCTCTGGATGGCAAATAAAGGCAGAGGGAGAAGAGGTATTTTGACTCATCCAGGATCAAGTTGAAGGCTGTGACCAAGCAGCAGCCAGAATCTAGCGTTTGGTCTACTGGGAATTTCCTTTCAGATGGGCAGCTTTTAGCATCACCTACCAACCTCAACTCCTGGCCTTGAGCTTGGAAAGCTGATTTCCTGAGCAAATCCTGGAATAATTTCCCATTATGCCCCTGTTGTGGTTTAACCCCAGCCAACAACTAAGCACCATGCAGCCGCTCGCTCACTCCCCTTGCCCCTGTTGGATGGGGGAGAGAATCGGAGGAGTAGGAGTGAGAAAACTCCTGGGTTGAGATAAGAACAGTTTAATAATTGAAATAAAGTAAAATAGTAATGATAATAATAACAAAATAATAATAATAATAATAATAATGATATACAAAGCAAGTGATGCACAATGCAATTGCTCACCACCCACCAACCGATACCCAGACAGTTCCTGAGCAGCGATTGCTGCCCCCCAGCCAACTCCCTGCAGCTTGTATACTGAGCATGACGTCATATGGTATGGAATAGCCCTTTGGGCAGTTTGGATCAACTCTTCTGGCTGTGCCCTCTCCCAGTTTCTTGTGCACCTGGCAGAGCATGGGAAACTGAAAAGTCCTTGACTAGCATAAGCAGTACTTAGCAACAACTAAAACATCAGCGTGTTATCAACATTCTTCTCCTACTAAATCCAGAACACAGCACTGTGCCTGCTACTAGGAAGAAAATTAACTCTATCCCAGCTGAAACCAGGACAGCCCCACAATGGACACCTGAGCAACTCAAAAAAAAAAGTAAAAAACTGGGTAAAACCTGTGGGCTCCACGCAGCCATTTGGCTGCCAAAAAGCCAGCGTGTCAATCATTATGTGCAGACAGTGTGGAGTTTGAGCTGGGGAACCCTGCTAGCCCCTGGCATGCTCAGCCCGGGGCTAGCCCAGGTGGCCCTGGGGTGCTGCTAGCCACCACACAGACAGCCCACATGTGGGTAAGTGCTTGACCCCGGCCTCTGAGGATGGCAGTGACTGTCAGCAGCATCCGCCTTCCCAGCTCGCTGGGCTGCCGCACCTGGGACACCGTGGTACCCACAGGCAGGTGGGCAGGAGGCTTTTGTTAGGCAAAGCAGTTTGCTAAGACAGGATGCGGCTGCGATGGTGTTCTACGGGCAGTGCCCAGTTGAGCACACACGCGAGTTCCTCTGCAGTTCTCGTTGCTCCCTTCTCGTACCAGATGTAACTTCCGTACATAATTGGTTTGCAACAGTGCTTTAGAAGGGCTTTCTAGTGCCGGATGTAACTTCCATATGTAACTGGTTTGCAGCAGTGCTTTAGAAGGGCTTTCTAGTGCCCTTTCAGCCAGTCTGTGCCCTAGACCATAGAATGAGTAATTCCTTCTTTGCCACTCAAGTGTGGTGTTTCACTGACACTGCTGAACGTGTCAAAACCCTCTAAGCAATCAGCTGAACACCCACAAAACCTGTGATATGATGATATCATGCCTTTTCCTCCTTCGATCTACCTTTGCAATAGTTTCTTACAGAAACATCTACTTTTTTAAAAAAATCACTTAGCAATCTGGCAAGTACATACTCATTTTAAGCTTCTTTAAGGATAAATCATTATCTTTAGTCAGCCTAAGACTGGAGTCTGTGTATCACCTGGTCTGTTATAATAGTAGATGCTGGACACCCTTCTGTCGTCATGAGTGAAATGTGCTTGGTACAACCTGCCTAGATACATAAATGGTCTCAGCCACTGTAGTACATGATTTATCACATCCAAGGAAAGTGGGATGGGATGTTCTTCCCACAGTGCAGGTAGGAACAGCAGAGGAACTGAGGCACAGGCAAATAAAGTGTCTTACCCAGAATCACACAAAAAGGTTCTTACAAAACTGAGGTTCAGACGCTGGTTTCTCAGATCTCAAGCAAATACCCTGAACAGGGGAGACCTCACAGAATTGGACTCATGGTCTCATATTTCTTAAAACTCTCTTTATTCCATGCTGCTAAAGAAAATGATGCTTGGCATGAGGCTTCAAACTGTGTCTGTCATTTCTCTGACACTCTGCAGTTTGCTAGATATGATTTGTGTGTGGTTTACCCTAATAAAAACCCTTGCTAGGAATATATGTTGATGTTGAGTAGTGGTATGTGGGACTGGAAAAAAACCAGAATTCAGCCTCAGCTCTGAGTCTTGGGGACTTGAAACAGCTGGACCACAACTGCCATTATCTCACTGTCAGAAACAGAATGCCTTATGAGGAAATGAGAACTTGAATGTGACTGCAAGTACCAAAACAACTCTGAGAGATGCAGCAGTTG
Organism: Pelecanus crispus; assembly: GCF_030463565.1. NCBI lineage: Eukaryota > Metazoa > Chordata > Aves > Pelecaniformes > Pelecanidae > Pelecanus > Pelecanus crispus. The sequence continues at coordinate 121,588,242 of NC_134644.1, forward strand.
CTTGAAGGGGATGTTATGTAAAGGCTGTCTTGTTTATAGGAATGCTGTTTTCCTCAGAGGAGATGTGATGTGATGGCCTCTGTCTCCTTAACAGTGTTCTGGGCTGTCGGTCTGTTTTCTTCCTCTGTGGAGTGGGAGGTGATACAGGAGCAACTTTTCATCTTGAAAGCCCTTTGTAATAATTTTTTGGAGGAAGGGATCAGCATCTGGAAACATGCAAGTATAAGATGAAACATGGCCATGCAACTAAATTGACAGTGGCCACCCAGGTCTGGGTGCAAAGTGAATGGTTCCATGCCGTACTTCAAATTCATAGACTGTCGGAAAAGGTTACTTCTCAACGTATCAGCTGAGGAAAGAGCCCACAGTCATTCTGTTACAGGCATTTGGCTGTAATGAGGCAGTAAATTCTGCTGTGCTTTGCAGCCATATGTGCTGTCAAGGCTTCCTATATTCACATGGTCAATAGAGACATGGGAGAAATTGTCAACAACTTTGGAGGCTTCTGCAGAGAGCTCACCAGCAACAGGCAACTCTGCTGGGTGAGACACATTGGGGGTGCTGTTGTGGAAAGGATAGTAACAAACATGTAAGTTGTGCATTTTCACAAAATATTTCCATTTTTATTCTTGGAGATTGGGAACATATCTGGTGCTAAGGCAAGCCAGTGTGAAAGTGACCACTCAGAGAGTTCCAGGTGGGTATTTGGTGCAAGTCACACATTTCAACATCTACTTCTTTTGCAAATTTTAACCAATATAGATTCCACCTTTTTTCCAGTATCAGTGACTTTATCCCTTGCTGTGGTATCAACAGTGCAGTCTTTTAATCTCTGGTGAACAAAATATCATTTAACAGAAACTGAGGCGTTGGTGAGTATCAAACCACTGTGGATGACCCTGGTGGATGTACATTTGATTGCTCAACAGATTGGACCAGAGAAGGCCATAGCTGCTGTCCTGAATGCTCTGTGGGCCAAGAGAAAGGGAAAGGTAATGCTCATGGGATGTCAATATAAGAATGCTCATTAATTCAGTGAGATTCTGGTTGCCCTCATTTGCACATCTGGTCTTGATTTTGCAGTAATTTATACATATATTTAGTTTTAAAATATCAAATAAAGTACAGGCATCACCGAGTTCTTGGAGACTCTGCACACGCTTAATTTTCACAGGATGGAAAATTGTAGCAACTGCACAGTGCTTAGTGGCGGAACTGGTCAGAATATTTCAGAGTAATTTTGTTGGAGCTCTGGCACTTCTGAAAGAAAAGATTTTTACCCAGCCCTGCTTATCAGATGTTTCTCTGCGTGCTCTTCTCTTGATTTCATCTTTCTTAGTTGGAGATTTTAATCTGAGGTTTTAATCTTTTAGTCACTTCCCTACTGAATATGCTGTTGATCTGGGAGCCAAATCTTGTATACTTAGCATGTTATTGGATATTAAAAATAACCTATTTAGGCAGTGATGTGAGCAGCCATAAAGGCAGCATGGTTAGAAGAGGAAATTACTGAACAACAGATACTAACTGCTCAAAAATACTGACAGAGAAAGGGCTGTCAGCTTGGAACTGTGAGACTGGGGACTAGCCCTGTGAACTGTAAAAAAACATCCTTGAAAAGTGCAGCTGGCCTCTTTGAAGTGCAGCCGGGGTACCTAGAAACCAGAGACATCCACAGATAGCACTGATAAGTGCAAAACAAGGGACTGTAACGGCAATTTATCATCTGAGAAGGTGAAAAACAGTCTAAAAAAATAAAATTGCTCTGAAGGAACAGAAAACAGCATCATCTCTTCACTGTTACAGGTGAAAAATAGAAATTAACAGCATCTATTGGCTGCTCAATGTCCTACTCCCTCTTAAGTCTCTGCGATATAAAAAGGACTTAGTTTTTATCCAAAATGGAGCCTCTCCCTTTCTGAGAACTTCCCGTTTTAATCCTATATGATCTTTCTATGAGCTCTTGGGCTCTCCCCTGGCACACCTGGCTGAAAACAGACTCTGTGACATGGATCATTTTGGAGTGGGACTCTGCCTGTTGTCTTATTGGCTTGGTCTGTCCTCCCCTCTTTTGGGGGTGGTCGGGCCCCCCTCTGGGATTGGTTTATTCCCCCCTTTTGGGATGGTTTGTCTCCTTCTGAAGTTTAATTCACTTCATATCAATCTTGTATATATTCATATAAGTAATCTGTCATAAATACAGCTGCTGTTATAAATACTGATAAGTTTGCTTCACTAATGATAACCTGTAGTAATCTATAATAGTATATAGTAATCTAGTAGTATAGTAATAATAGCATATAAGTACTTGGTTGTTGCTGTTGTTGGTTGCATTACAATACTGATTGATGCTATTACTGATTGATACCATACCATTGATTGATACTATATTATTGATTGCTGATAGTAATTTGTAATAGCTTGATACACATTCATTCATATTCACTTTATTAATCATAGGTATGTTTGCTAGTGGTGACATCTCTTGTATTTGTGGTAATCTGTAACAAAACAGAGAAATTTAGAGGGTAAAGCCTACATGTCCTTGTGTATTACAGAATCCTACCAACCCATGGTCACAATCTCTGCACAGCTGCAGGCCAGGTAACTCTTTAGGTCATGACAGGCAGAAATTGGCCTTCTCCCTCTGAGCTTAAAACCCTTGGTATGGTGGAGTCCTAAGCCAGAACTAGCACTTCAGACCCCTGCAGGAGGACAAATAATACCTGGTACAGTGTTGCTGTGGCCATATCCTGACAGGCACAGTTAGACACATTTGCTGTTTGCAGGCCTTCTGATTTAACAGGACAGAAAGAGCAAAATGCTGTAGCTAGCACTGACTGGAGTCGACGCTGTGCACGCTCATGTACCATGTGGCTTGGGACATGCCACTGCACTACCCTGACTGTAGAGCTTGCAAGGGAGAGCTGGCTTGAGTCCCACCATCTCAGGTCTGCCAGCAGCCACACTTTTCTTCATTTTAGCTGTGTTGGATTGAGCCTTCACGTATCATTGCTTGTGAAAGCAATCAGCAACCTTCAGCTTGCTGAGGTCCAAGAGCATAATACAGCCCTGAAAAGAGGCTCACAAAAAATTCACAGAGACATCTTATATGTCGAAAGCGTAGTATATATGATGATGATTTCCAGCAAGGGAGGGGGCCGGAGGGAAGGTCACCCCGTCAGATAGCTGGTATGAGGCACTTTTTTTTTTCCCCTTTTTTAAGAATCACCCCACCAATATTGCTTCCATAATGAAACCAGGTTAAGAAGGACAGTCAGTCCGTAATCATTTTCAGGGGAAAGTGTCAAATGTTCTTGCTTGGGGTTGAGAATCACATTGCTTTGGTGTCAGTAATTAATTTTGCGTGCCAAATGTAAACATGCTTGCACTTCATGACACTTCCTCATACAGAAAAAAGCATCTGCGTATTACCTCTTTTATGGCATCCATGTGGTGCCGGATATTTAATTTGTTTTGTTTTCTAGTTTCTGTGGAAGTTACTAGTCGACATGGTAAGGAACTCTTGCCATATTTCCAGTCTAAAGGCAACTAGGCCCTATTGGTTTTAACTGTATTAGAAGAGCACATGTTTTAGTTGGTGTCCAAACTAAAATGGTCTTACGGCTCATTTCAGATAGAAGCTGTTTCCCTGGCAGTGGGTGTTGCTTTCTGCTCAGAGACATCCTTCCTTCCCAACATGCCCTCTCATGTGTCGACCCTCATGCAGAGATGCAAACTAGCCCCTCTTCTGGGGAAGCTGTACATTTTATCTTGTCCACCTCTAGCATCATAGCTGGCAGTGGGAACTGATGTCTACTGCTAACAGGAAGCTGTGTACTTAAAGATTGTGCTTTAATCTGTAGGTCTTTTTTTATGCTTTGGCCAAGGAGCTGCTTTTCTTTAAGTCTGGATAACTGGGGGTTTGTTCTAATTTTTTTAATTGCTGGGGGCTTTTCCCCAAAAATAACTCTTTACTGAAAACTAAAACCTCAGTAATTGAACTGTATATGCTACCATTGCCTGCTAGCAAATGCTTGGGCCTAGTGTGTTGATCTGTTTGCTGAAGTGATCAGTCATTTGGGGACAATTCTGTTCAGTTTTAAGATCTAAAAGCGCCTGTTCTAAAAGAACCTTGGGGTTTTTTACCTGAAAGCAAGAGGTGTGACAACAGGATGCTTCTCTGCATTAATTTGACAGCTGGAAAGTGTGACTTGGCTTTCCTGTTTAATTTTTCACTCCTGCTTGGATAGAGTTTAAAAGGAAGCTGAAAAGGGCTTATTATCAACTATTCACAGCCATGAAGTTAGGCACACACACATTTGACAGTGTAACATGGGCTGATGAGGTGGCTGGGGGGAGAAGTTTAGAATATCTGCTATCTCAACTCCCTGCTTGCTTAAGAGACATGGGGAAAAGATTGATAGCCATTCCTCAAGTGACTAGCATACTTAATCTTTGTTTCATCATACTGTTTTATTATGCTATGCTTTTTATTTTATATGTCATCCTTGAATCAGGATGCCAAACAATTGCCATTCTGCCTGGATTTCAGATATACTACTGATGTGCTAACAGGTGAAGGAGCTTATGGTAAGTCATCTTTCCTTCAAAGCTGGAATTTGGTACGTGCTTTCTTCCTAATCCTTGAGTTGCCTCATCAGTTTTGGTGGGAGTAGCTCAGGAGTACACCACCAGCCTGTGAGACTAAGACAGGTTGGAAGAACAACCATAATGAAGAAATCTGGAGGGTGAGGAGAAGTTATTCTTCAGTATAATTTGATATTTATGCTTGTTCCCCTCCAGAAACACTCCAAAATGGCCTTCTTGGGAAAAAGGAAAGGGGTGAGCTTAAACAGATCTGTACCCGATGAAAACCATTACTCTGCATCTTTTATAGAATGAGTAGGGGACTGTGTGAGATGAAGCATGTTGTTCGCTAGCATCTTCTCATGTGTACCAGGAGTGCAAAGTCAGCCATTCAGTTTGTGCTACATTGGTGACTTTTTGCCATATAAATCTTTGTGTTGGGTTAGCAAGGAGATTGTGCTGTTCTCTGCTTCTTCCAAGGATTTATCTGATTTGCAGTTCTCTTGCAAAGAAATAGCTAGGGAGGAGAAGGGCTTATTCAGCAAAACTGATCTATTTGATTAAAATTATGGGTTTCAAGGAAAAAAGATGTCAAAACACCTCCACTCCTTCAGTTTCCTCAAAGGACAGTCTTTGAGGGACTATTTAAGCAAATAATCCTCTGTTGACTAAAACACAGCCTGACTTGAAACCATCCTATGTGCTTCAGAAGAGCAAATGTTGAAGCATGGATATCTGGCTTATACAAGATCCTGTGCCTGGCTGGGCTACTCAGACAGCAGTGAAACCAGGTTTGAATGTTCAGCCTTATAATAGTAAGATTTTAAATGGCATGTGAAGTGGGGAAATGCTAACAGATGATGATCAATTCTCACTGTTTGCATCTAAATACTTAGAAGTTTTGCTGGACGCAGTAAAAATGTAACATTGCATTGCGTACACTTTGGGAGGTAAAAAGCAGGCCCAATGCCATTTAAGTAATTTTCCCAGCAAGGAAGAGTGTTACAGTCCTGTCTGTGATCAAGGATATACCCAAGGAATATGAGTATTGAGAACAAGGTACTAAGGTAGAAATGGAAGTCTCTTTATGTTGGTATATTGTGTATAACAGTGAGTTTGCATGGGTGCAGCTGTGTTGGTTTAAGCAAGGAGCTTATGCACATAGGGATACTCAGGAGAGTGATATGAATTAACCAAAAGTTTGATCATTAAGAGTGTTAATGAAAACACACAAGATCTGTGCTTGGATAGTTATGCTCAGAAGCACGGTGTCCTTAATCCACAGTAACTTCATAATGGGGATGTCTCCACACACAACATGAACCTCAAAAATTTTATAATTGATGGTTTCTTCTAGAACTTCTGGTTGCCTTGGCTTTGAGGGATACGCTGAAACTGTCAGCAGCACAGGGCCCTTAGCTTCCTTCATAAAGCAGCATCCTTATTGCCAGAGAGAGTTGCATGTGCTTGGCTTTCTGTGAAATATTGTGAAAACTTTGGACAGTTTATTGGTGTCACATTTAGTTAATGCAGCTGGGATTTATCTTCTGGGAAATATACACCTTGGTATATCTAGAAATACTGTTGCCAAGTCATGGCATGTTCATACCTGGATTAGAAAAATTTATCATATGTTACAGTTATCTGGGTTAAGGAGTTTGGTTCAGCTGGAGGTTATTCATATATCTGATCTCATTTTATGGTGGCTCTCTGCTACCTCCTAGGAAGAAATAAAAAGCTGCTTCTTATTCTGAAAATGTGTAAATTAATATTATTCTAGATGCAGTGTGATAGAGTTATTTGGAGATGTATAATTGATATAACTTTGCTTGCTGTTACGCACATAGGCCTTGAGGGAAGGCTAGACAACATATAGTAAACACTTGTATTGAGTATTATTCTTCTGTGTTTTATGCTTTGAACAGATGGACTAGACCTAGTTTAACTCCTCCAGGTCTATGATATGGGTAGTGATGACTTTGCTTCTGTATCTCTCTCAGACACTTCCCCCTTCTACTACTGCATAATGCTGCATTGCAGGAAAACTGTAATGGTATGGCACAGCTGAGGGCTGATCACAAATGAAGATAAATGTGTTTCCATTGATTTATGAAGAAAACATTGTTGTTTTATTTTCAGAGTAGGATGAAGTTTACTCACAAGGGAAGAGAAGTAATAAGAAAGCTCTTTCTGCGAGACAGTGGTGCTGAAATTGTAAACTCTAGTTTACGGATTCCAGTTTACTGCTGCATTAATCATTCAGAAATGATCTATATCTTCTTCCAAATACGCATGTAGGTTCAAAGTAAAGGTAGGTGCAGATCTGCAGGATGATATTTGTAGATGCAGATTTATACGAGAAATGATTGGCCCAGACAAAATAATGGTGAATATCAGGTTTTGCTTCTGTACTATGTTATTTTCTATTTAAAACCATTAGATGAAATATGTCTTGTTACATACGTTTCTTGAGAAATATTTTTTTCTTCCTTCTTCAAATCCTGAATAATGATGGCGACAAATGTCGATATATATCAACAAAGAGCAGTATTGGACATGACCAAAGTAGATGTATTACTAAGAACTTTATCCTGTATTTCTGTGCCAGAACTTCCATTCAAGTCTGTGGGGGAACCCCACTTCTAGAATTGTCTTCTAGAAGATTTAAAGTGCCTTTTATATCCAGGGAGGCTTCCAGAGGAAAGCCTGTTAATATTTTTTCACCAATGTTTGACCAAAAATAAACTGGAAAAGAAGTTCTTCAAACTAAAGTATTTGAATGAAAAGGTATAATTAGATGGAAGTCACACATTTTGATTTGGAAATGTTACTCTGTTGACTGCTATGGGCTGGATTCTTTGACCCATGTGTTCCCTGCCAAGCTACAGCTGCTGACCCTACTCTGGGTGCTGCAGTGCAGCACAGGGCTTTCATGGGATGCCATTTATCATGAAATGCTGAACTAGGAACTCTGTGAATACAGGATGGCAAAGATCTGAAGAGCCTTCAGAGGAACTGTGGTGTCATTTCCACATGTTTCTCTTTTTGTAGGGAGAAAAATTCTCCCTTGCGTGGAAGTGCTGCTTGAGAAACTCATTTAAACTACTGCATTTTTTTGTCAAGAAGGTTTTCTGCTGAAAATTTCAGGCAGCCATGTCCATGTTTTAGGATGCTTTACTCAAGTATATGCTGCCAAGATATACTCATTCCCACAGAAGACTCTGCTCTACTTCCTACAGCTCCTAATCTGCTTGGTTCAAACCTAGTCTGGATATTGCTATAGTCATTGCAACTCAGCGTAAGTGTGGCCAAAAGTACAATATGGTCAGAATGGCAATTCCAGCTTTTCATTTCCTTTCTATTTCCTGAATTTCTACCACTTCATATCAATTTTGGAGCTCTTTTTATGAGAGTTTAACAGAAAAAGTCAATAGAATCCTTCAGTGTATTTGATTCTTACTTTCCTTATCCCCAGATGCTGGATGCAAACCAACAATGGGAAAAAAAGGAAGCAATAGAGTGGGTCACTAACCAGCTGAGTTTAAACCCTCATGGATTAAGAAGGCAACTTTTCCAGATGAGGATATGCATGTCCAGATGGGACATGCAACCATTCCAAAGGTTGGAGAGTTAATTTTTTTTATTTCAACAATAATGCAGTGACTCCAGTCAGTACTGTAGTGTAATGTTGATACTGTTCCTTCACATATTCAGAGTTCTGGTTGCACTAGTTATTCAGAGTACCATTAAACGTATTTGCTACAGGACCTTGACACATGTTCTGCACCTGTATTCCCTTAAGTTTAAAGAAATAGTTTGTTTCTAAAAAAACATACGTAAAAGGACTGTAATGTAAGGAAGGCAGCCAACATTTAATATGAAATGTGAATGGATTTTTTAAAAAAATGTGTGGTTTCCAGTGAAATTGGAATTTTGGTTCAGAATTTGTGCTCCCAACACGTTATACTTAGCAGCACTGTTAAAACCCCAGATGTATAGTATGTGCATTTCTTTACTGCTCCTGCTATATAATTCTTTACATTGCCTGTGGAGCAGAGAAAGCAGAAAAAAAATCAATAAAAAGTTTTATAACGTGTGTTACATTTTCCATAAAATGAGTAGAAAACAGTATGCTGAATCAACTGTTATTCCATCCTTTACACTACTGAGTAACTCCGTGGGGAATTAAAAACCAGAAGCAAGCCTTGAATGTTTGTTATTTCCTTGCAGGCCTTAGCACTGCTAGGAATTGGTGTGGCAACCAAAGAACATGTAAGAATATGTATATGTGTTTTGGGCTTTTCCCTAATTACTACCTGTTTAATGCAACTACAGCATAACCTTTGGAGCTGGCGCCAAAACTCCTTTGCTTTTCTCACTAAAGTTAAATACTACAGCTGAAAATTATTTGGTATCTATTTCAGCTATTCCCTGCCAAGGTTGCCTCCCCTCACCTTATCTCTCTGGTTCATTCTTCCTGCACATGATTTCTGTGAGCAACCTGGAAGTATCTGATTTTTTTATTATTATTATGAGAGTAACTGATAAAATTTCACATTCTCACAGCAGTGAGAAATGTGAAAGAACGCATCCGTGATCATTATGGTGCATGTGAAAGGCAGAGAAGCAAGGCACAAAGAGTAAGTCCATGCTGCTCCGTGGAGCACACTGCAGCTCCATGAGACAACTTGGGTAACATCTGTGCAGAATAATGTAGGCTGGACAATGCGGTCTGTAGAGAGCTGCAGGACTGCCGAAGCTGATGTCCCCTGTAGCCTGAGGATAATTATCACAGCTCCCGTTTTGCTCTGTGGGTTTGGTGCTTAAGCGAGTGTTTTGCTCAGCACAGCAGCTCATGTGTAGACATGACCTTGCTGTGGCTATATGGAGTGGTTTTTAGAGTGGAGAGGTTCCTGGCTCCATTTCTTGTATCAACTCTATTTGTGCTGCATCAACTCAACTGTAAAGATCAAAATCCCAGAAAATCGTGCTGTTAGCAAGCTGTAGTTGACCCTCTCGGTGGCAGCAGGGGCACTGTCAGGGATGCAGGGAGGGCTGGGGAGCCAGGAGCTGCTGGCATGGCTGGCAGGGCAGGTCTGGGGGCGGCAGCCAGGAGCAACGGAGAAGTTTGCCAGACGAGGTCATGGCGAGGAGACAGCTCTGAGGGCAGGCTCTGGCCCAGTGACAGGGACCAGGGTCAGGCACAGCCCAGTGCCTGCCAGCCTGTCCCCAGCGATGAAGTCGGACCCAGGTTGAGCTGGACCGTCAGGCTGCGGTTCAGGGTGCGGATCAGTGAGGTCCACGGCTTGGCCCCGCTGCAATGCGGCGGGAGACGCTCACACCTGGGGGTGGCTCAGGCAGGGACTGGGGGCCATGGCCTCAGCTGAGATGGGTCCCCAGCGCAGGTGCGAGGCAGGGAGGCCTCCGCTGGGGCTGGACAGGGCCAGCAAGGCCCATCCTGCCCTCAAGTGCCCCTGATGGCAGCTCCCCCCCAGAGGGATGCGTCTGGGCTCAGATGGGACTTGCTGAAGAGTGATTTAATTGCTGTGGGGTGTAAGGAGCATTTCAGGGGACACAGAGCCAAGGCAGGGACAGGGAAACGGGAAAGGGACATGGTGGGGCGGGGGGGTTGGAGCCAGGTGGGGGCCTCAGGCAGACCCTGAGTAGCCCCAGAGGCTTGGCAGGCTTACAGGGCAGGGCAAAGGGGGGATTCTCGGATGGTCCCTGAAGAGCCCCAAAGCCCCCCTGTGAGGGGTTCACTCAGAAGCTTGTGTTTAGGCAGAAGCCAGTGGCATGGGAGGGTCAGAGCCCAGAGCCAGGCCAGGTTTGTAGGGCAAGGCCTTGTGCAGCCATGGGCCTGGCTCTGCGGTGCTGTCTTGAGGCAGCCTGGGGTAACCCGCAGGGTGGCAGAGGGGCCAGTGGCTCCCAGGGGACCGGGAGCTGCGGGGGTCCCCGTGGGGACAGCAGGGCAGAGGCCTCCCGGCCTGGCCCACCTGAGGGGAGACCTTATCGCTCTCTACAACTACCTGGAAGGAGGTTGTAGCAAGGTGGGTGTTGGTCTATTCTCCCAAGTAGTTAGCGATAACACGAGAGGAAATGGGCTCAAGCTGTGCCAGGGGAGATTTAGATTGGATATTAGGAAAAATTTCTTCACAGAAAGGGTGGTCAAGCATTGGGACAGGCTGCCCAGAGAGGTGGTGGAGTCACCATCCCTGGAAGTGTTCAAAAAACAGGTAGACGTGGCACTCTGGGACATGGTTTAGTGGGCATGGTGGTGTTGGGCTGATGATCTGAGAGGTCCTTTCCAACCATAAAGATTCCTAGATTTTACTTTCATTAAAAAATAATCCAGCCACCAAGCCAGGAAATATGAAATTGCTACTCTACCCTTAATTGGTTTAGTGGTGGACTTGGTAATGTTAGGTTAGTGGTTGGGCTGGATGATCCTAAAGGTCTTTTCCAACCTGAACGACTCTATGATTCTGTGACCTCCCATCAGGAGTGGGGTCGCCGGGGGGCTGTGGGGTAGCCCCAGCCCCAAGCACTGGGCACCTCTCTGGGGACAAGGACGGGGATGGGCTGAGGCCAGGCCAGGCTGGCAGCATGTGCGTGGGGTTCAGGGTCAGGCCTGGTGAGGGGAACCAAGGTCAGACACAGCCCAGGGTGTGTCCAGGCAGGGCCATGGCCGAGGAGGGGCATGGCCACAAGGCCAGGGCTGGGGTATTGGTCCATCACCAGACACATCCACAGCTGTACCACAGCTGGAAGCAGGTACACCTGCAATGCAGCCCAGGCAGAAACTAAAGCCCATGGGCAGAGGGCATGGGCCCCAGGTGAGGCTGGTCAGGGTGAGGCCTGTCAGTGCACTCAGTGCCCTGTCTGGCCTTAGAAGGAATTTGGCCAGTATATATGCAGCTATTTTATAAGGTTGAAACCTTTCCTTTCCCCCAAGGAAACTCATTGCTGGCATTAGTAGTAAGTCACTGACATCAGCTATATTTAAATACTTTTCACATGAAATATTTTTAACAAGCCCAAAGTCCAGAACTTATTTCTGGATATATCATAAATAGCGAGGTGCCAATAGACAGGCCGGTACCTTTTAGAATACCAGTCTCCAACCTAAAGTAATTTTTTTTTTTATTGCACCCATCTTTTTTGCCAAGTCTTGACAGCAAATCTACAGAGCCAAACAATGTGAATCAACAAATCCTCGGTTCTCTGCAGCAACTGGAGACAACAGTGACTGCATTGGCGTAGTTTCTCTACTGCCTGATTCTCATGCCAAGCCCTGCTATCAACATATTTCATTGTGCTTCTTGCTCTCAGCTGTTGTCTACCAGTAGACAGGACATTTAATTTGGGGACGAGGTATTTTATAATGAACGTCTATTAGGATGGGTTTGAATTGCCCATTAGTACAGCCTTGCTTTACAAAGCAAAGGCCAGTCCTGAATACTGGCTTTACTTGATGGTTTGTATAACCTTCTTCTTCTTGTCACCATAACATCTGAGAACCACATAAGCATTTAATGTATTTATCCATGGAATTCCCCTGTGAATAAGGGGAGTACTGTTATCCATACTACAAACACGGGAAATTAATGTGAGGCCTGAACTGACTGAACAATGTAGCCAAGCTCCAGACAGGAAATCTGTAGCACAGCTAGAAATTGAATCCTGCCTCTTATCCAAGAGCATCTTGTCTACAAGGCCATCTCTCATCTGGCTGGACTGGTCTCCAGAAGAAGGAATGATTTCTTACAGCAGAATCACTGTTATATTCACTTTAACTGTCCCAAAATGGGGAATAGCTGCTCATTCACATAGGCAAGCACATCCCAAAGCTGTGCTGTCCTGAGCATGATGAAGTGGGGCTAAGACAGTCTGGTCCCCAGTGTACCCCATGTGCTTGGCTGGGGACATCGTTGGGTGACCAGAGGTGGGCGAGTTAGCTCCTGAAGGAGCCTAATCCTAAAAAGATTTTGAGGCAGTCTGTGAGGCAATTGTCTGGCAGAGCTGCCCGATCAGTTCATGCAAGCACCACATTAAGCCCCCGTCCTTGACCTGGAATGGAAGAGCCATTTTCACTTGGCATTTTTGCTTCACTTTCACTTACGACTTTCAACATACAGGTAAGGGGCAGCAAATTCCAAGCTCATTCCAGTATGAATATGCCCTTTGGCACAGGGTGATTTTTTTTCAGTATACCTCAGTTCCTTGGCTCAGGTGTAGTGCTCTTAACATTTGAAGTATAAGCTGATTATTTTTAATACTGGCAATATCCTTGAACTTCAATTCATCCAAATTCTCATGTGAGCTCTCATTTAAATGGAGTAATTAAAATAATGTGGATTTATTGAGACACACAGCAGGGACACTGTACCAATGTTTTGGTATGAGTTGCCAGCAGGTCTTGTAACATGTTAATTTGGGAAACTTCAGGTCTTAACTTTTTATTTTTTCCCTCACACTGCCACAACAGAGTGATACTTAAACAGCTTCTACAAGCTAAGGCCTTGAGTTATCTCCAAATTGACAGCTGCAGGCTGGGAAGTGTGAATGAAAACTTGTCTGTGTTGCTGATGGCCAAAAAGTTCCAGAGTAAGGCTCTGCAAAATGCAGCAGGAATGAGAAAATCTTTCTCTCCCCACCCTCCAAGCTAGCCTGATTAGTTTCTTCAGCTGTCATGCTTGTGATTTCTGAGTATAAGCTTGCATGCACTGCTGTAATTTTCTTAGTTTCATGTCATGCTATAGGGCTGCACCAAAGGACTTTTGATAATATTTGATTATATCCCAGTATCTGGAAGCCTTGAAAGCAGGTTAGTTATACAAAATACTCCAGTAGCAATTGACTATGGTGATCGGGGTTTTTTTTCCTAAAAAAGATGTTGCTACATGGTGGTCCCAGCATGTATTTGTCTTGTTACCCTAGTGGGCTACAAAGGGAAGTTAGAAGTGTGGATTAAACTTCAAGCAGGTTAAAGTGAACAGTTTGTGGTTTTGATAAAGGTACTTGAAACCTGGGCTCTATTCCATCTTCAGACACTCCACAGATCCCAGTCACTATGGTGGCAAACTCACCAAGTCAGACTAATTAACAGAATATTGATTTTGATGGCTGATCAGGTAGGTGTTTGTCTCAAAATTCAGAAACAGTTCCTTCTTTTCTGACCCCTCATCTATCATGACCAGGTAACTAACATTCTGTCTGGTATTGCAGTAAGGCCAATTTTGCAATGTATCATAACACGTCAGAAATAATGTGGGTTACAAAAGCTCGTCTAAGAAGGTAGAACATAGAGGGAGTTGGTAGTTGAGCAATGTGGTAAGAAATTTCTTTGCTATCTCCAAGTTGATTGAACTGCCCTTGGGAAGTGGGGAAATGATAAAAGGATGCATTCGGAGGAGGAATGACAGAAGAGAGGAAACCCTTCAAGGCCAAATTGTGAGGCAGAATGAGTGTAGCAGTCAGCAGGGCAGCTGACAAGGACTCAGAAATGCTATGGATATGCAGAGCTGCTAAGGAACTGACTTCTAGTGCCACCTGTACAGCTCTTTAGGTCATCAGCTGGGGAGTGCAAGGGACAGGGAGCTGCTGGAAGAGCTTATTCATCAGGAAGTAAGTCCAGGAACACCCCCTTCTCTTGGTAGGCCTATGGGCTCCTTTCATAGCTTCCCAAAAGGATCTAACAATGTTCCATGTTTTGTCTAAAATACTGCTCTGAATATAGCCTGCAGTCGTACTAGTCATCTTTGCAGCAGTGAGCAGTCTTCATATTCTGCAAATCAAAATTCCTTGAGTACCTCCTGTTTAAGTCTATATATTCAAATGCTTTGAGTATTCATATTTTTTGCTTGAAATCATAAAAGTCTCATGCCTATTAATTTAAAATATGTGTATTTTCACTTTTGTTCACATTGAAGTCTGCTCTGTAAAGTCTGCTTTTTACCTTTCTGATCTTTTGAGCAGCATAAACCTTCTTGGACTTCAAGGTACAAGCTTCCTTTCAACAACTGCTATTGGTAGTAAATTGTGCTGATAAAGGGAAACAGTGAAGTTGTACTTAATTCCTGTACTGAAAAGCAGTAGCTCTTCCAGAGCTATATATATTGGTCTGTTGAAGCATGCTGTGTATGTCCATACACCTATGTAAAAATAGACCATTTGTCATGTTTCATGAAGGTAGTACTTAAAAGGGGTTTTTAAATCTGCCTTACGATGGGACTAACTCCTCTTTAATTTATGAAAGTAAGGAAATGATCCCCATTCTAAACTCTTCTCTTGGCTGGGTATTCCTGTCCTGGTTAACTTCACTGAGACTTCTGATTCCCACTAGCCAGGCCCTGAGGCCAACATTTTGTTTCACATCCTCACTGGCTACACTTGCTAAAATGCCCTGCAGATTCCGCCTCATCTGTCGTGTTACATAAAGTGGTTTCCAGCAAAAGGAACTTAACTTGCTAAGTGTAGGCAGAACTGTTAAGTGAATTTGGAACCTAAACTGTTTTCTTGTAGTTTAGAGGACTGTATATACACTCAAGAACCTTTAACTTATAAAAGCACGCACACAGTAAGAACTTGCTGACAACCTACAGCTGGGAGGCATCATTAATGCAAATGATACCTGGAATATCCAAACTAAGTGACTTTAAAATATAAGACTAGTAGACCGGAAATTAAATTTATTAGAAGGAGCATGTGACGTGGCTTTTGGGTCTAGTAACAAGAATACTGCTCCTACCCTAGTTCAGTAGTTTGAAAGAAGACCCAAGTGTGTTTTAACTACAGGTTGACTACTGAGTGTCCATTTAACGCAGCCTCACAGAAAGACAGGTTTGGTCCTTCCATGTATCAAGTTTCTCATGTGATCTCTGCTGAAAGAGCACAGTCTGATCATCCCTGCTCAAGAAAGATGGACTGCAGTAGATACCAAGGAGAACCTTTCTAATAAGCAGTGGCCTATTTACATTTGATGTACTTACAAAAGGTAATGACACCCTTTTTCTGCAATTTTGTTGTGTTGAGCTAGCTGTCAGGAAAAGAGAACAGCAACTTATTTTTTGAGCACAACATGGCGCTACAAAAAGTTCAGTCTGAAATCAGTGATCAGTATAATGAAGATCAGTATAATGAGATTTCCAAATAATTTTGATGCAAAATATGCTTTTGAAAGTTATGAGTT
This sequence comes from Pelecanus crispus, assembly GCF_030463565.1. NCBI lineage: Eukaryota > Metazoa > Chordata > Aves > Pelecaniformes > Pelecanidae > Pelecanus > Pelecanus crispus. The sequence continues at coordinate 121,604,020 of NC_134644.1, forward strand.
TGGTTTAAGAAAGATGCAACGGTCATCTTATGCAGGCCCCTGAATGAATGGAATCAAAGCACACCATTTATTAAATTCTTAGAATTATCTCAAATTGTACAATTTTATAATGATATTTACCAGTTTACTGACTTCAAAAATTAATCAAAAAATTACTACGCATTTCTCCATGTGTTCAATATGTATTGAATATGCTATGTCTGAATATTAACCGTAGATCTATTCACAACTGAATTCCTGAAGAGGAATTTTTTAAGGACTGAAGTTACTGCAGAAGTTGCAAGGATAAAGAGAGATGAAAGCTGAAGTCTGCTAAGATTTCATTAATAAGCTCCAATCCTACAAATACTAGTACCTATGACTTCCACTGCTCCAGGCTGCAAAATCAGTCCATATGTTTGTGGGATCTGGTTTTAAATGATGACAAACAGATTATTACTAATACTATCTGGTAACCTCTGTTTAACTACAGCTCTGTTTGATTTGTATCAAATTCATCATTCATGTAGGTTGAGGAATAAAAAAAAAATGCCGATACAGAGATGTTATGCAGAGACTGCATTTCAGACACGGTTCCATTAAGATCTTTTGTCTTCCTGCTGGTTCATCTATGAAGATCATGGGAAGTCTGAGTTTGTTTTTCCTTGCTAGAACTCACCCTCCAAGACCCAAAGTAAAACAGAATTTACATTTGCTTTCCAACTTGTAACTTAACTATAAACAAACGTACTAAAATTAAATATGTATCATCCCTTCCAGATTTGTTTTAAAAAGCTTTATTAAACATACACTCTTTAGAACATATTAAAAGACTTCCACAACCTTGAAGAAGTCCTCTATCACATATAAAAATTCTTATTTTCAGTACTAAATAGAGCATGTAAGCAAGTGCCACTCAAACATAGTAACTGAATGGTAACAGAAGTGTCCACTGGTAACTGAAAACGACGTGTAGAAAACTATCTCACTAACAACTTAAAACTGGGTTAGCATCTGCATAGTACAGCAGGAATAAATCATCAGCTGTTCTGTATGACTACGGTTTAGTACTGAAGGCAGTACAGGTCTACCAGTACCTGTTTCTTTTTCAATAATAAAGTACGCATCTTTTGAAGTATATAAAAACCCTATAACTTTAAGCACAGAGAAAGGTAAGTAGCTTTGGTACATTTCCACATTAATAGAAGCTGGTTTATAGCATTAAACAGCCATCTCCATTTTAATAGGTGGATGAGGATTATAGTCTTCAATCTGAAAGTCTTCTGCCTTAAAGTCACTGATGTCTTCAACCTTACGAAGAATTCTGAGTTTGGGGAAAGGTCTTGGCTCCCTCTGAAGCTGAAATAAAAGAAAGCTTATTGTCTAAAGCTAATATTTGAAGGCAGAGATTTTGTGTTATACATTAGATCTCATTACTCTCAATTTAGATTACATTATGTAGATTTTCCCACCTCCCCAAGAAGACCTGTACTCAAAAAAAAAAAAAAAAAAAAAGACAATTATAATACAGTTAGGTGGAATCTACCTCAATATTTTGATAAGGGCCAGTAACATAATTTTACAGTGGATTCCCTGATCATCCAAATGCACTGCAAGCATTTTCAGTTTGCAGAGCAATTCCGGTGGTTACAGATTAGATTACTTCCAAGGAAACTAAATTGGAAATTCTGACCCAGATGTGCATCAAATGTGCTGCAGTTTCTCACAGGAACATTTGGGTCCAAACTAATAACTAGTTCTCTGGATGGTTTCGAACCATACAAATGGTGAGGACATTCAGTCCAAATTAAGCCTAATGAAACAAAATTCTGCAGCAAATTACTTCCTGAAGAAAATTCAGCCAAATAGTAATACTGATTAACTCTGTGAATTGGTAAGTTACCCGTTTCTGATATACTACAAAGACATTTTATTTTGTGTTTATCAGTGTTAGGTGGAATGGTTTTCTAAGGTTTTGGAATGATGAAGTCAGAAGTATGGGCACAGATTCTGGATCTCTAACTTTGTTCTAGAATAGTACACCGATGTACATTTCAAGCATGTTTGTATTGTATTTCTGTTTGTGACCCAAGTTGAACAGAGGTTAAGGTACTACAATTACTAGGGTAGAAATGAGAAGAAAAGCCACATAAATTAATATTTGCAAAATGTTATTTATAATACCAAGGTAACTTTGTATTGGATAAGCATCGTGGAAGACAAAAGGATACAAGAATACAGAGTAAGTACTTACTTGAACTTTTAGAGGTTCCACATGATTCAGATATATGTGAGCATCTCCTAATGTGTGTATGAACTCTCCAGGCTGAAGAGAAAGGAGAATACATGTGGTCTTCAAATAGTCAGGTTTCAAGAAAACAAAACATTACAGTGCTTACAGTATTGATTCTTAGCATCTTACAGATGTAATGTGGAATTACACATTCCACAAGTGTGGAATTCCAGCCTCTGTACTGGATTGGATTATCAAGACATCCTTGCAAGCTTCGAAGGACACCATCTTCCCAGACTAATGCGTAATTAATGAAAAATATAATGAAATTTCCACTAGCTTACCAAAAAATTTATCTTTCAAAACCTGCTAGGATAACAGCTTCGGTAAATGAATGGAGCACTACTGATCTGCTCACCAAGATGGAAACAAATGGGGCAGTGACATCCGGCTTTTCCACTCCACTTCTAATAAGTAGGACTTGCCAAAGTTGGTTTCAAACTAGTTGCCTTAGCCACTACTAAACAACGTAGTTTGTGGCAGCAGAGGTATCAGCTACAGGCTAAACCCCAAAGCACTTATCAAGTATCCAGATAGGTTTCACAAGCTTGGAAGTTCTGTGACCTAGCAGCCCCTGAGCAATGTAATTTAACTTAGGTAAGTTTTATCAGCTATCTTACTGGCCTCTGACCAATGTAGATCAGCCCTTGGATTTATTATGCTAAAGACCACCAGAGGAAGTGGCTGAGCAGCAACAGCTGCCTTATGGACATAATGTTAAAGTTCACTTTTTCGAGTACCGTGGCCTAATTTCTTAAGTATGTCTGCAATTGCTGTGAAGTCTGATTCTTCCCTACTTCTCTACTTTAAGTTCCCCTTCATGTTGCTGGTAGGAGGAGGATCAGGCCCAAATGGCCTTGCTAGTGTAATTTTTTACATGCTCGAAAGAAAAGAAGGTTTCACTTGTACAAGGTTGTGGTGCATTTAAATTACTCTGCCAAATCACAAAATACAGCTCTGGAGTCAGGGCAGTAGCTATTTGAGCACATACTACCATTCTACATAATCATCTACAGTAGGAAATGAAAAAAATACCCAGCTGAAATTATAGCTGGAAGTTAGGTGGGCAGAATATCCAAATTGGAACCTCGACAGCAACCGCTGAGCTACTGTTCGCTTCCAATAAAAAACACATGCTACAAAATGTAATCACTTGTATATTATTATCCCATAAGGACAAGTGCTCAGTTCAGATTTCTAAGAACTAGACTAGTGGAACAGGTCAGTTTTGACGTGTTCAGTTAAAAAGACCTGGAGGATCTTCCGTCTGTTTGACCTGAATTTAGTAATTCTTACATTGCTGATCCTAAATGGCTATACAGACCAGAAACAATTCACACTAAATTCACAGGGCCCTTTCTTACACATATTTCAGCAATATTTCAAACAGTATGATCATTCCAGTTTTTCTTGGACATGACATAAAGAGTCTTATCTTTAAGTCCCTCAGACAAGATTAAGTAAAACGGTTAAGTAGCCTACCTTCAGCCCTGTGACATGGGCAATCATGTATGTGAGCAGTGAATAGCTGGCAATATTGAAAGGCACTCCTAGTCCCATATCTCCCGACCTCTGATAAAGTTGGCAAGACAGTTCACCATTTAGAACATAGAACTGGCAAAGGGCATGGCATGGAGGTAAAGCCATCAGAGAAATATCTAGGAATGGCAGTACAGGAAGGAAGGGAAAAAAAAAATCATAACAGCATTAGTGTGTTATAAATGTAGAAGATGCAAAAACTGAACAAGCATTTAATGAGATACAGTAGACAGCAAAAATCCAACTGCACTATCATTCTGTTGCTTTTTCTCTTGTTTAAAAGCACCTGCTGCCTAAGCAATTAAGTCTGGGTCATGACAAGCTGTCTCCTGGGCTGTATGACCAGAAAAGTCATAAACAGATTATTCCACAGAACAGATTTATGCCATAATGCTGCACAGCAGTTTAGTTTTATGCACCTCGGTGAGACAGTTGATTTTACTAAAGGAAGACATTAAAAGTAAAATTAAGCATGCACCCTAAAGCGACTTCCAACTGCTTCATCTCACTCTCTTCTCATTGCAACGTGTGTTTACTGCTTGTTCAGATATAAAAGTAATGATCAATAAAAAAATAATCAGAAAACAAAAGATCTTTTGAGTGTTTATCTACACTTAAAAGTGCAGATAGTGCATTTACAGCTAGGTAAGGAAAACTTTAACCAGGTATCTCCTGATATCTGAGAATATTTAACCTTAAAAGTAACAGCAACAGCATGTGCCATTGCCTTTCAGAGACACAAGTGGAAAATGCTGGGTGATTTTTTTTGTTCACAGATCTACTGCCGCTGAAGTTAAACAGTCTCTGGCACTAGCCCTTATTTAGAAGTAGCCCTACAGAGTGAATGAATATCTAGAAAACCTATGTTTCAGGAGGTGATTACAACACAAATATTTGTGTTCTCCAGTTTTAAGGTTTTGGTAAGTTTACAATTTATTATATGGCTATATATCAGACACACTGCTTCGGTATACTCTACTCTTTTTTTTTTTTTTTTTTTTTTTTTAATCTTTTATTGCTGTCTTTGAACAGAGACTGTATGTCAAAGACACTGGTAGCCAGCTATATCCCTCACTTTAACCTGGAGAGAAAAACTTTGAAGTAATGGTTCAAAATTTTCGAGGTCTGAACATGAGAATTAAATAGGAGAACCAAGTTTATAACTCCTGGCCATTTTTACTGCATTCCTGGTAGTTTCATGAACAATAAGCAAGTACACCAAATGGGACTGACTGTTGACACAGGATTAGAACATAATTTAGCATGCAGCAAGATAATGTGCAACTGCATTCACTTAAAGTCTGCTGTTCAATACCTTTGGGATTCCAAGCACACATAATGATTCTTCTGTCATCTGGATTGGTTTTGATCGTTTCAATCACTTTTTGCAACTGGTCCACTCCTTGGTTGGAGTAATCTGAAGACAGACACCAAATAAGACCTAAGCCAGATAGATTCAAGTCATGGTATTTTTTTAAAGCCCAGCCCACATCCCACTGAACAGTGATACCCAAATGACAACCTCTGAAGATTTTATTGTAACTTTGAAAGTCATTAAATTTATCAGTTGGCACCCTCCAAATGCAGGCTATTCTTAGTCTTCCTTACAGTACTCTAAGACTTGCAAAATTGTCATGATGGTACTTTCATAAGTCCCACCATCTCTTTTGTGTGCTTTGAGTGCCTTTAGCACGCCCTGAAATAGGACCATTCCTATTTATAGAATCATAGAATCGTTTAGGTTGGAAAAGACCTTTAAGATCATCCAGTCCAACACTTCATTCCAAGCCTCAACAACTAAACATTTTTTAACACCAAAAAAGAAGTCTGCATAAATACTACACCCCAGGAAACAAAAGTTGCAATAGAAAACACTTAACTGGACAAAGCGTGTTACTTTATCATTCATGATGACTTGTTACCTAAATAGGACAAAAGCTGTACTGGAATGGACAAGATATTACCACTTAGTCATTCATGGTATTTAAAGTAATTTGCTCATTGCATTTCTGGATTAAGATGCCTTTCTAGGTGCTAAACTTGCATGCTAAGGTGCTCCTTCTTCAAAAAAAAAAAAAAAAAACAAACCCAAAAACCCACAAACAAAACAAAAAATGCCAAGACCAGTCACATGGGGTGCCGGCATTCTTTGCACGCTCAAAAGGAGAAAGTTTTTGACAGATGAATAAACACATCCATCTAGCACTCACAATGTCATGTATGAAAACTAAATTTCCCTAGCATTAAGTGCCAGAAGGGAACTTTAATCATGTACAGCACAGGATATTACATTTCACCCAATGACGCTTGCAGGCTGATTTTTAGGCTCAATACCAGTTGTATAAGAAATTCACTGGAATTAACTGAACATTAGAATGGATTCCAGAATAAAAGTCATTAGTTACTCATTGTTCTTACTCATGCCAGTGCATCAGCATGGCTGGTAACTAATTTTTTTCTAATAACTCTTACTGCAAAGCAACACCAAATTACGGTTACAGGGAGACCCAAGCTAGCACACAAGGTACTAATATAAAATTAGCATCTCAGGGAATTCTTCTGCCAGCAATACTGTCCCAGAAGCCTTTTCAAATGATTATGTTAGTTCCTGAAGCTAATTACCTATCCATTAGTAATGCAACTTAAGGAAATCTACTAGTAATGAAACCTATGGGATTTATCTTGCTCATTTTTTCCAAACTACGTTATGCCTCAGACCCTTTAAATTCAGGAATGCTAAAACATTTTAGTAAGTCTTCAGATGTATCAGTTCACAATTTGCATCATTTGTGTTAGCATAAAACTGTATTCTGCCAGCGGTCAACATGCCAATACTAAGTCTAGTTTACTTAATGTGAACTTTAATTTAAGACTGTGTTGAGAAAAAAACAAGGGGAAAAAATATAAAACCACGTTGTTATTCTGAGTTAAAAATTACTTCAATCAGATAGGGACAATCTTTTTTTGCATCTCTTTTTTTAATGGCAGTCCTTTACATGTTTTGTACATGCTCTTGTTCAGTGACTTAGAAAAGAGCCATCAAGACACTTCAGAGTAAGTTTAATGAACCAGTTCCACTGAAAATAATACCAACAGGTACTACTTCACATCACAACTTGTTACAGCTATTCTGTCCACAGCATCATCAGCTATGGATACATCCTACTTTGTTCCAGCTGCAGAGTGGAAAAATCTTTCTCTTCCACAGTCTCCAGTGAATGTAGTGCACTAACATCAGTTCTTGCCAGCACAACTTTATCATGGAAATTAGCACCCTGTATTGGTATTCTGGAAATGACATGTCATAGTCATCTCACTAAGTAATCAAGATCGTATTTGTATGTGATTACCTGCATGCATATCTTTGTATTCTGCTCCAAAGTGCCTCCACTGGAAACCATAAACTGGTCCCAAATCTCCCTCCTCTCTGGTGCTGAAACCCTGCTTATCCAGGAACTCACGTGATCCATTAGCATCCCAAATCTTCACACCCTTTGCAGAGAGTTCTTTGGCATTTGTAGAACCCTACGAAACACAAGACGGAAGTCTACATCCTCACCCCAACACAGAGGACATGATTTAAAACAGCTGTATTAAGCTTTGCTAGTCTACAGTATTTCTCCACTTATAAAGGATGAACAGTCTGATTAACATACTGGATGAGAATAAAACATGGACAGAATAAAATTTTTGAGCAACATACTAGGATGAATTTTGAAGTGCCATGCTGCTGTTATTTAACTCAGGATTCTTCTAGCTTTGTGAATGCACAAACAGTACAGTCTCAAGGTCAACTGTGGCGTATCATTTCATACGCACATTTGCAGAGAACAAGATTTTACTTTACAGATGGATAAAAGTGGACAAATAAAAAATGTACAGCCTAGGCATTGTCTTTTCTTAAAATGACAAAAATGACAAATATGACAAAATGACCCAGGGAAATCTCACTGAGTCCTGCAACATGTCCATATCAGCACACTCAAAAATCCAACATAGAAAGTGTTCTGTTTTGGAGAGTGTCTAGTCTTTTACATTTGAAAAAAAGATACTTTAAAAAAACGAACGTGTATTGGAGTCCTGCTATGTAGCAAAGGGTTAGGTAGATTTTCCCATACCTGTACAATGTCACAACACATAAAGGAACACTTACATCTGTAAGTACAGTAATGTACTATCTACAGTTGAATTTTAATACTAACTACAGCTACTAGTTCTATTACATCTCAGGTTTTTGCTACTAAAACCCCTAGTGTTTACGTCACTCTTACTACACCTGTGGTTCCACACTGCTTGTTTCTGTTCAAATCAATAAAAGCTATCTCAATATTAAAAAGCAGATCATTAAATTGCCTACAGTCTACTTCATATTAGTATTCCTATTCAAACACTAATAAAAGAGACTGTATGAGGCTTTGTAACTGTGGGGTATAGGCAAATTGTCGAAAGCCCTCACTATTTCAGACGATTTCCCTTAAAAAGAAACAGAAAAACTCTTCTGATTGGTAACAACGCAATAGTCTCCACTAAAATGCACAGAGTGTCTTCAAGATTCCGCGTGTAGTCAAAATATTCAGTGGCTGCACTTCTTCTGCCCTGTTGTACAAACAGAAGCATCTGCAGTTACCCCAAATTCCTTAATCCACTCCACACTGGTTCATTCTGTTGACACCACTCTCAGGCACACCACCCACAGAGACATCCAAACACTGAACCTTGATGAACCACAGCAGCTCCTCCAGCACCCCTTTCCAGAACACCCTCTTCGTTGTTAGCAGTGGAAACTGATCTGAAAAAGAGTTTCAGAGCGTCAGAGGTGACCAGCGATTTGTCAGGGTGACCCAACTTAGGTTTTTCTCCACAGAGGGTAATGCCATCATCTGACATTCAGACGTTTGAATATGAAGTGAGAAGTTGGTAAATGAGTGTAATTCCTGAATATGAATTCAGATCACGGAAGACAAGAACCTGACTTTTATTTTCCTGGACAGGGGAGGAAGATGAATTATCCGTGGGGACTTTGATGAACTCTGCAATGAGGACGCTGCGGTGCGGCATACAGGCATTCGCAAGGGAAAGCAGAGGCACAAGATAAAATTATTGGCAAACCTATTTCACAAACCACCCTTCCTACTACGCTTGAATGGTAGGAAGGACCAGGACAGGCTGTCTCAAGATCTTACCCGTTTTTTCACCGGGGCACAGCTATGGGGCCGGGCCGGGCCTGGCTGCTGGGCCGAGGGAGAGGAGGGCCCTGAGCCGCGGCAGGCTGGCGGGCAGGGAGAGGGCGAAGGAGCTGACGGTGCAGACCTAAACGCCTCCACGGGCCCCTGCAGCGGCTCCGAGCCCCGGCCCCGACCGGGGGGAGGCCCCGCTCTCAGCGGGCGGGAGCGGGACCGGGACGGCGCCGGGGAAGAAGATGGCGTCCCTCCCCCCGGCGCAGGGCGGCGACCGCCGGGGCCGCGGCGGGCAGGGGCAGGGGGCCGGGGCGGCGGCCGCGGGTCCCGGCGGTACCGACCTCTCAGGCTGTACCGCGCCTGCATGCCGAAGACGGAGAGGGTGCCGGTGCCGGTGCGATCCTCCTTTCGGTGGCCGTGCTGCAGGATGTGCCGCACCTGCCGCAGGTACTGCGGCTCGCCGGCCTCCGGCTCGGCGCCCGCCGCGCTCGGCAGCTCCCCCTCGGCAGGCATGGTGGGCGAGAGGCGCCCGCGGCTGCTCCCTGCGGGCCGGGGTGGGCTGCGGCTGCCCGGCTGTCCCCCTCCCGCCGGCCGCCTCTCCTCCCAGCCCGCCAAAGCGCGGCCTTTCCCGCCAAGCGGCGCCGAGGGGCGGGCGGAGCGGGTCGGCACCGCCTCCTCCCTCCCTCCTCCCTCCCTACTCCTTCCCTTCCCCTTCCCGCCCGAACGCGGGCTTGCCCTCGGCCCTCCCCTCGCCCAGGGCCCTCCGCGGCCTCGAGGTGCCCGCCGGGGCGGAGGGGAGCTGGGGCGGTCGGGCGGGGCGTGGGGAGGGCCCGCGGCCGGGCTGAGGCGGGGGCCGGCGCCCGGCCCTTGGCTGCCCTGGTCAGCTTCCCCGCCTTAGGCCGCAAGGGCTCCGCAGCCGCCCGCTCCGGGGAAGGGCTCCGCAGCCGCCCGCCTCGGCCCCGCAGCGGGCCCGGCCCCCGGGCCGAGGGCTGTCGCAGCGCCTGAGCCTGCGCGCCGGGCCGCGCTCATGTCCCCTCGCTCTGCTCCCGCCGCGGTGTCCTCGGAGAGTTCTCCAGCTATACTCTTAGTCAGAACAAACCGACTCTTCTCTGAGTATTTCTTTGTCAGTATGTCAGTCAAGCGTTTTGCGAGAGTCGCTTATCTCTCAGGTAAAGCCCACCTTCCCGACAGGATTACGTGAGTTGTGACTGCTCATCTCTCACGATTGGGAGCCTCCAGTGCAGGCATATGTAATGGAGGCTGAGTGGAACAAGACTCTGGACTAGAAAACGCTACTTCTCCTTACAGCATGCAGGAAACGTCGCTTTCCCACTAATTAAAACAACGGACTGGCCTCTTTCTTGTATAAATGCGTATACTTGCATGTATGGAAGTAAAAGAAAAGGTACGGTGTAATTAGGGTATGGTTATTTTTCTATACTCGTATCTAATAGAATCATAGAATCATAGAATCGTTTAGGTTGGAAAAGACCTTTAAGATCATCCAGTCCAACCATTAACCTAACATTACCAAGTCTACTCTAAGCCAATCAAGGGTAGACTAGACTAAACCATGTCCCCAAGTGCCACATCTACCCGTTAGAGTTTAGCTATGGTTTTGTACACTTTGAAATGAATACTATTTATTTAGCAGAGATACGGTTGGAAATGGTGGATGTAACAGTGTGCAAAAAATGCTTAGAAATGCCAGGCACAGCAAATGAACCCAAATCACCTAGAGCTCTGCTTCTAGCTGAGAGATACATCGGTTCTTAACCTTTGTTATAATTTGCAAATACCATCGCAAGCTAATGTGTACAATTTAGGAAAAAACAAACATCTTTTCTGATAAAGGATTCCCTGTTAATTACGGCTCCAGAGGCAAACTACAAGTAAGAAATGCCAAAGGCAGCAGACTTACTCATTACTGCATATTCAGAAAAGTAATTTAATATACACGATAAACATCAAAAGCAACTAGAAGAAGAAATGGGACGTTTTCATTGGAAAATAATATGCTACATGCATATGGAAATCTGGTTGATTCAGACTTAGCTGAATATGCAACATCTGTAGGGACCAGTCTTGAAAAGGCTTAAGAATGTGCTTGAATTTAAGTATGCAAATAGGAATTAGTTGTATGCTTACAGCTGATTATTTCCTTAAATCTTTGCATAACCAGGGCCGTAGCTGGTTATCAAAGATTACCTAATTTACAACATAAATAACATTTTATTTAAATAAATGAATATTAAAATGGATTTGAATTTGGTTTTGAATTAAAACCTCTCTACAGTCTTCGGTTGCTAGCTTATATGTCACAGTATTTACTAAGCAAAATTTTTTTTATATGCAACTATTTGAACCATAGTCATTTAACAATTAGCTGTATGTTGAGCTTAGGGCTATTTCACCTAAGGAGTATATACTGGATTTCAGGAAGCAAGATTTCACACATCTTCTTTCCTAGGAGGAAAAAAAATGATTAAACATTTTGGTTTTGGACTCAGAAAAAGATGTTACAAAAACAAATGTATGGGGAATGTGTCAGTGCCCTGCTGTAGAAATATACACGACATAAAAATCAGACTGAAACAGATTTTTTTTTCTCTTTTTCCCTTTCTGTGGATCTTTCCAAGTTTTAACTCTTTGCTTGCATCACGCTTTCACGTATCCTGAATCTGTTGTGCAAACTGAACATAAAATGGTATTGCAATTTGGAAATTAATGCAACTTACTTTTCTCGGGTATGAAATGGCTACGCAAGATACGTTGCACAGAAGGATCAGGCTACGATTCAGGCTAGAAATCATGATCAGACTAAGGAAATTAATCTTGTCACATTAGGCCTTGAAGATTAGTCTTACATGATCTGAAATAGTATATATCATCAATAACTGCATATAAATTACAGAGAATTTTGAAGCAAAACTGTAGAGAAACGGCTGAACATTTTATTTTATATGTTTATAAATACTTTTTAGAAGTTTCTGGTTTAAATATAGTATATACATCATTTCAGTGATATTTACCTAATCTGAGTTCATGGTGAGGCTTATTATGGTCTGTCTAAATTCTGCAGCCCACCTCAGCCTCTCTGGTGGAAGTGATTTCTTTCATCTGTCTAAAAAATGTGAGTCTGACCTCAAAAGAATCACCAGGGTCAATATAAAATGCTGACATTTTCTTTTCTTCATCTGCTTTGTTAATGTTGAATCCTTTTCCATGCCTCCTGAGACTTCTGTGTGCATTCAGGTCATGCTTCATTTGCTGAGATGAGGATACTGGGCACCCATGACCTAACGAGGAGCCATGTCCGAATCTAGTGCCTCTTCAGAAGACTGGGGGGACACTGCAGTGATTTGCCTGTAGGTCTCGTGCCTCTTGTGGCTCTGGTCCCTGCGAGAGCCACCTGTGAAAGTCGGAGGCCACTGGAGCTGCGCACCCCGGAGCCCCGTGGGTTTCCCTGGGTGGCTGGCTAGCCCCACAGCAGCGTGATGCCACCTGAAACCAGCCCGTCTTTCCTGGAGATTCCCCATGGGGTTAGAGAATGTGAAGCGTCGTTTTCCCCTGCCTCTCTGCCTGGTTCTTCCCTCCCCACCTGGAAATCTCTTAAGCATGGAGAGAAGCCTCTGTGAGCCCTTTCTACAAAAGTCATTACAAGTCCATGAGAAGGATCTTTTTGTGCATGTTCCTATGAGTCAAACTGCAGACACTGTTACCACTTAACCTGAGCAGAGCGCTGCTAATGGGAAAATGTTACGGTGAGACAGCTCTTTCAAACCTGGTGTTTATTCTAACTTTGCACTCCTTTATCATAAAAAATAATAAGGAGCATGCTCTTAAACACCACCTAAAATAAAAGACATAATGAATAGTGGTAATTCCAGTTCATTCGTGATTAATGAATGCAAAGACATGGTTTCCGATGCCAAGGCTCTACACTGTGGTTGTGAGGCAATTCTTTTCTGAAGGAACATTTATCATCACATTACCTCATCCCAGATGTTACTTAAAGATTGAGGGCTTCACAGTTAAATAAGTCAAGTCTTTTAATATCATCATGTCTGTGTTTTGCAAGCTAGAACACTGAGCATTTGTTTTTGTTTTTCCATAACGCTTGTTTGTCTCTCAATCAACGTGTCATTTCTGAGGAGACAGTCTTGAATATACCAGGACTGAATCCTGTTCCAACTAAAGTTTACTGCAATGTAAACACCTCTTATAAAGAATTGCGTTCTCTGTGAAAGGAGAAGGAATTAACTTACCACTTAAAAATTCTGCTTATATAGTTGCAGTGCTTTTCCAGCTATGTATTCAATGAATTCTGCACTCTTTGGGTCTAAGTTGGGAGGAACTTTAATGGTGAAAGTAGGTGAAGTCAGAATATTCACATCTACCACGGTTTCATTTTTACCAGAGGGATCCCCAGGTACCACCTAGGAAAGAACAAATCAGTAGTTTAGACACTACGAACTACTGCATACTTTCAGTTTTGTTTATACCTACTGTGCCTACTGTCTTTAATAGGGGGAAATTAAATAGAGGAATGTTTTAGACTTGTCTACTTTCTTTAAATTACTTTCTCCTGAAAAGACAGTGGGTGTCTGAATTTATGCCAAAGCTTATTGTAGGTGGTGGGAAGAGCTGAAATGGCACTGCAAGACCGTATTAAAGAACTGCATGTTAATATTTATACCATGAACTACATCTATAAAGAGTTTCTGATCTCCTAATGAAAACTTGTGAGTTGTCCCACTAATTTCAAGACAAAGTTTGTGTGATTGAAGTTATTAATTCCTATGTGTTGTCCTAAGCCAGACTTAGTTCTGTAGCTTTATTTTTCTAGAGCAGATAGCTCAGGCTCGGTTGGGAAAGACTCGGTGCTGTAAATATTGCCTGTCCCCTTGTTCTTGATTTTGTGATTTTTGGTGGATTGCATAATCATTTCGTATAAAATTTTGTAGTAGTAGTAGTATATTGGATTTCTGAGTTGAAAGGGAGAATAGGATTTGTCCCTCACCCAGGAAAATGGATTGAATTTATCTTGGATGTATTCTTGTGTGTGAGATACAGTTCATCATGATGTATTTATTGGAATATTGACAGATGCTGTTAAAGATATGCAGCTTCCACTGCAATAACCTGCATAACATTTGCCTTCTTTGAGCTTTGGGATATATAGGTACAGACATAGACATATAGCTGGATATTCAGTGATCCAATAAGGATGTGTTACTGACTGGTACAGTGAAATTTTTCTGGGAAGGTAATCTGAGGCCAGTCAAAGCTGCTAGTGTCAATTTACTCTTATCAGACAGTGATTCAGGTTAGCCTGTCAGCCATCCATCAGACTAAAAGGATTTAGAGGAAAATAGTTTCTAATCTCTGGAGTTTCGGCTCATCGAGGGATTACCAAGCATACATAAATTCAAGATGAGTAGGAACTTTGTGTTGTAAAAACCAAACAGCACACATGTACAAACATCCACAATCCCCAGGAGCATAAGTATGAGCAAAGCATAGGTCAAAGACGACACTGTGCGGTAGTTCCCTTCAGAAGATAACCCTTACCTTAACTATATTGAAAATGTTTTCTGGTCCGATGGTCATATTGGATAACTCAGACACCCACCCAAATCTTCCTTTCATTTTGTTCAACAAGTAGGAAGTGTCTTCTGTATGACGCTGAACCACCTGGAGAATCTGCTCATACTGCTCCCCCGAGAGATTAACCAGCTTAAAGGCTTCATCAAGCTTGATGTGCAGTTCAGGAACATTTGGGCAATCTGTTAGAAAAGACAGCCAGCATGAAGCTGATAGGAAAGTAGTATGTCTTGTACTTTGTCTTTTCTATCTGAAGTATAGAAAACTGGAAAAAAGTCTACCAAGGGGGCATGTTTTGGGTTGGTGTTTAAATAATGCTAAAAAAACAAGAGTAATTCTTGCTGACCTGTTTTGATAGATTTAGTTCAGGCTCATAATGACTAAATGGATTCATTATCCCATTTGCTGTATTACAATGACTTACCAAGTACTTTAAGGTATATGTCATATTTCATGGCAATAGATTTTCTGTTATGCTAAACAAGAACTGGTAGATTTTACGTATAACAACTTCATAATCTCCTTATATATTATCTTTTGATTTAATTGCTTATATTCCACTATCAAGCCTTCCAAGTATATAGGTTATTACAAGAAAGCCTGTAATGTATGTTAGTATTCCTGTTGAGTGTTAAAGCCTAATATTTATCTAACAATAGCTAGACATTAGTATCTGACTAGTATCATCTGCCATGAATTCAGAACTGAAGATTGCTGGTTTTTTCTTCACTAAAATACAGATTCTAAACAAGAACATTGTATTAAACCTATACAAAAATCACTATGGAAAAATTCAATTTATTCTGCCAGACAGGACTGTCAAGGGACACCTTCAGGCTGATAGTACAGTAACCACAGATACAAATTGGTATCGTAATACACAGTTGTAGACAAAAAGATATTTTTAGTGAGATGGAGGTGGTCAGATATTCTTTTCAAAATGTGTCATTGGCTCATTAATATTTGCCGCACTGGAGATACTCTGAAGACACTTGGGTTTAAGCATATTCTGTGGCTTTTAAGACCTAAATAATTCTGGAAACACAGATGCGTTATGCTGCAGTGGAAGTCCTGAGAACAGTTCTAGGTGATGCAGCCTGAATTTTTTCCAGGTGCCCATGGAGAGTGCATGCCAGAGCTTTGCCATCTCCATATATACTGACAAGCAGTCCCCTTTTTGTCCTTCATGTCAGCCCTGTTTACTGACATGGTTCGACAATGAGTAATTGCAGGCTCTTCAGCACTTGCTTTCCTTGTGAGGAGCTGAATGCTACCTGATTTTATGTCTGGTTGTCTGCAGGAGAAGCGAGTGTCAGGAGTTTGAGCTTCTCCTCACTTTACGCTCAACGCTTTTGCACCCAGGCAGGATCAATTACCACCTGACCCTTGCTTCTGTGCAGGATGGCAACTCTAACAAAATATATAGGTATTTTGTTATGGAGCATAGAACTTCTCTTTGGACCTCCAGCAGTATGTTAACAACTGAGTTATACTGACACTCTGTGGAGACAGTAGGGAAAGGTAATTGAAATCATCTGGAATGAGGAATAGTGTTTGTATCTGTAGTTACAGTAAGAACTCAGTGACTGAATGGTAATTCCAAAAATATGGAAACATCACAGTAGAAAATGACAGCCTCAAAATCTACAAACCAGTGATCCACACATTACAGAAAAAAAAACGGAAAATAGCTATTTACCCTGCAAGAGATTGCTTTGGCATTTCTGACATCTCTCATGAAACTGCGGGCATCCGGAGGAGTTCTCCCGAAGCTCCCTGCACAGAGGCCTCCGGCGCCCTGACAGAATTTTTGAGAACATACCACTTCTGTCAGGATCTAGAACAAAATCACAGTATTTTTAGACTGCCATTAAGCTTAGGGTCTTGACAAATACACATTTGTTACCTACTCTGTGTGCTAGAATATAATTTCTTGCCCTTAATCCAAAATATCTCGCATAAATCCCTCCCTCCCCCCTCCAAGAAGAAAGGGAAGACATTAAAAAGTAGAAGTCGGGAGAAGGTACAAATCATGTTTTCTTTCAAGGAATTCATGTCACTATGGTGTATTCCCTTATAAAGGCATAGTAGTGTATTTCCCACTAATAGCCAAACAATTGGTAATATTACACGTTATTTCTAAAACGTGAGTTCTGATAAGATCTTTTTGACCCTTAGAAGTCAAGATGTTTCATAATCACGTACAGCTAGATGAGAGCATGGTACCAAAGCTTATTTCTGAGGTAACATTGGTCATGATACAGGAAAAATTAAAAAACACTGTTGTAGAATCACTTAACTTTGTATTTCCTGGTGACCGTATAGTGGTTATGTCACCTACCACTCAGAGTTACGGCATGTCCTTACTTATAGATAGGCACCAGCATGTATTTGAATGATGCTTGTTTTTCTATTTACATTAGTAAGATAAGAAGGATAAGGCTTATTTGTATTCTAAAAGTTGACCAAGGGTTGTTTCCTCTATTGAGAGTTATCACCTGAAACCAATGTTATGGCCACAATTTTTCTGGTCTCTGGAAAACCTGATGGCTGGTCTGTGTTTGATTGGCACACTGCATTGCTATGGAAGCCTAGAACAGGGCTTGCAGCTGTCTGGCTGAGCTTAATGTCCTTTGACAAGGACAGGGGTATGCCTTGACATGTCACAGAATTACTCTATTTTTTTAGAATTGGGGACGTGTCAAGATGATATGATACATATCATATCCTGACAAATGCTGAGGTCACACCTGTCAGTCAGCCTTATGAAAACCTGCATCCATCACGAATTCAAGTGCTCCTGAGGAACTCCTGCAAATGCTTTGAGAATTGCCATGAAAATCAGGCTGTGTAGGACCCGTAAGTCCCCCTGTGACATTTCTTTGAGATTTCTAAGTGATTTGTACCTTTTAATTTAACCCATAAAATTATCCTTGACCCATGCCTGTATAACCAAGAAAGCCTCCAGAGCTTCCATACCATATCTCACACTAACATACCTCAAACTGAATCATTAACCATAGTTTAGTGGTCCGGAGGAGTTTGATGTCATTAATAGTTCAGTTGATTTTCATTTTCTAACACTTGCCTTTGGCTTGTTCTGGCACATCTCTTCTATTATCTCTGTATTCATCAAATACTTCGGTAATCACCTCACTGACACCTTCAAATACCGTCTTACTGAAATCAAAAACTATCTGTAAGAAGCCAGGTATACCCCAGCCTCTCTGTGAGCTGCTGTTTCTGGTGGTGTCCTCAGGTAAAGCTGGCATGCTGGGGGACTCATTCAAGTCCAGATCTGACATGAAATACATCTGAAAAGACTGGTCAAATTCCTTTTGCATCTGCTTGAAAAAAATGAAACTTCTGTCAAATATTGAGCCCATGTCTGATAATAGTTGGTTAAATAAATCTTCCATTTTTACTAGCTGGGCATCCTCTTTCTCAGGCTTTTCATTAAACTGGATGTCTCTTCCTTGATCCTCATGAAAAGTAAAAATGAGTGGAGGTATTTTCCTCAAAAAATCTTCAACCTGTGTATAAGAAGAAGATACAGATCAGCTGCCTGACAAGTTATCAGTTTTTCATATCTCAGGAAACGGGCTCTAATTTTTCTCTTTCACATACCCATAGAAACAATGCCCTCTTAATAACTGCAAACACAGAGTATTCTCCGAAGTAATTTAAGACACTAGACTCGAAAGAGTGAAAGTACATTCAGTCTAAATCGTTAGCTCCAAATCAGATCTGGAGTAAAAGGGTTGCCAGTTGGCCTTTAATCTGTGGAGGCTCAAAGTTAGTATCGGCGTTTGGGTTTCTTCCAACAAACAATTTGGACTTTATCTTGGAAACATTTCTGTGGTACTTATGTGCAGTGTAGGGAACAGAAGGCGATTGTTCTCGCTGTGATCTGTAAACACCCTGCCCTCTCTCCCCAATGGCCAAGTCCTCACATGCTTGTGCAAACTGAAACCCATTAAAACCAGTGAAGCAGTGGCCCTGGTTTGAGTCCATGGTTTGATGATGGAAGAGGCTGAGTGTTGACTCTGCTTTGTGAAGTTCCCAGTCCCTGGGTCTCGACCACTGGTTCCCTGCTCCGTGTTTTAACACATTACCTTCGCCTGAGCAGATGCAATGTTCTGCGGAGCTGCACTTCATGGCATTAGAACACTGGCAAGGGTTAAGAAAGCCTGCCAAACACATACATAGACATAGACATATACATAGAATGGTAGAATCATAGAATGCTTTTGGGTTGGAAGGGACCTTGAGAGGTCATCTAGCCCAACCCCCCTGCAGTGAGCACATATACATATACATATACACATACACATGCACATGCACATACATATACCTTTTTTTTTTTTTAAATCAGATCAGCTGCTTGATGTGACCACTAATGTAGCTCAGAGGGAAGGTGAATTGAGAAACGGCACTGCAGAGACAGCCTAAGCCAGTATTGCCCCTGCTGCCTGTGTGTCATCAGCCACAGCTCTCGTCTTTGTCCTCTTTTTTTAAAATGATTTAGGTCACAACACATTTCTTACTTAGAATGCTTCAAATAAACCATACAGCTCACTGAGGAAGTTACCAAGAGGGTCAAAGACAGTGACAGTGCAGTATATAACTTTTACTGCAATAATTTCAACCTGACATCCACAGACTCTTGAAAGCCCAAGAGATACATCTGAGGTATCCATGAGAGGTATCTAAAAAGCCAGAAGTATCACCAATAGTCTTAAATTTAATATCTTCCACATTTTTGCCTGAATAATTTTAAGTCTATGCTCAAATGTTAAACACCTTTGCTCTAAATCTTGTTGCTTCTGAAACGCGCCACATTTAATTTTTAAGTTATCATATTTTTCAGTGCCTGGGGATGTGAAAGCTAGGTAATCTGGCTAAAATCTTAGTAGTGCTAATTGCGCAGTTTTGGTTGTTAAGCTGCACTTAAAGTATATGCCCAAAACATGACTGTAATTTTGTTATATCTTGTAATAATAATGAGGCAGCCAGGAAAGCATATTTTCTTTCTGGTAGAATTAGGGGAATCTTCTTTGCTGACAGTTTCCTTTGTTAAAAAACAGTTAAGCATTTTAAAGCTATTTTGTTACTTAAAGAGTAGATTTAAAATAAAATAATATAGGAAAGAATGATGTTGTAGAGGTACATGATTTTTATCCCATGCAATTTTGCTAACTCTATCCACACTTTTAACTCTGCTGATTTTCAAATGGACCATAAAGAATCTATGTGGTATTTTTCACAAACAGTTATTGAGCATCTTAATGCAAGTCCTAGTGTGAGAGACAACACTGTATATCTGGACTGACTCCACTGGAGTCAGGGGAATAATCAGCGTCCGGGGTGCAATTGAACTCATTTTGGCTCAGTGTTCAATGAATATAATTGCTTGTAATCTCTGCCATATAACTTCACATTTCCAGACCCTCCAAATCAAATTAATTTTAGTAACCACGTGCTCTCTCTAAAACTGTTAGGAGAATTCAGGAGTATTTCCCAGATAGAAAATTTCTTCCTACCTTTCTTGTAAATGTTGGCAAACCATGTTTGCAAGTTGTATAATATCTCATGCAGGTACTTTCTAAACAAGATTCGCATTCATCCCATAAACTTTTCAAGGATACTTGACATTGTCTTTCTTCTTCTTCTAATCTTTCCTTTACTTCATCCATAAGTCGCAAGGCTTGCTAAGTAAGAAAAAAGAGTCAGTTGAGGGCAATTTTCAGGTTAGTATTCTAAATACTTATCCCAGAGCTGATCAGTCATTTTGGCTATTTATGGTTCCTTTTTTTTTGCTAATCCTTAACCATTAGGGTAGGTTGTCTTCTCAGCTGCAGTCGCATATGGAGGGAACTGGAATTTTCCTTATAGGTTTTTTCTTATGTCGTTCTCTCAGAGGTCACATCCTACAGAACCAAACAGATCTCTACCTGGATCTCTGAGGTTGTGAAAAAACCCACGTCTTTCTGTGCAAGAAGCATTCAACGTCTCACAAGGTCATGTGTTCAACTCGTATAATTTTTTTCTTCATATCATATCTGCAGTATTCATCTGTTCCACAAATAGCCCATTTTTGTTGCTTTTCTGTATTCTTTAAGGGACTGATATTTCACGAGGCTAGGTCCTTACCATACATAAATTCTTTCTCTGATGCAGAACTATGTAAAAGTATAGAATTTCCAGTGTTTGGGATTATACTAATCAAAAGACTGTAGTGAGGAGGGTTTCTTCCTGCTCTTGTGGAAGTGTGAGGCATTTCTTCCATACTGAAGGGAAACAACATGCCTCTATTTACTGGATCATTTTTCATCAGGTAGAGCACAAAGCTGAGCAGATCAGAAGCAGCATTTTAGAATAGACTTGGCAATGGAAAGACAGAAGAGTTCTTCCTATTGAAGGAGATTGCACATCATTAATTTCTTCCTGTAAGTACAAGATATTTTAATAGTTTAGGTTTCCAAACAATATTTCCAGTTGTTCCTAAGTATGACAGAAACCTTTTAATTGGTCAGTTATTCCTTTCCGGCAGCATTTCAATAGGGAAGAGGCTCACAGCAAAGAAAACTTCTGTCAGAATGTGCTTGGTGGAGACAGTAACTGTGGTCTTCATAGTCTATGTTTATTTTCTGATCAGTCTATGTATATTTTCTGATCTTTCTAATACATTTATTCAGTGTTTTATGAACTCTCACTGTGGATTTAAGTTCTGTGTAAATGAAATCACCCACTAAGAGCTAACAACAGCCTAGATCGTGGGAGCGTACTGGTGTTCCTAAAGATGTTAGAAAGCTATCAGGTACTTTTTGGCTTGCTAATACAAATAGTTTAAATGAACTACCAGATGTTGGGCCAAGAGAGAATTTTCCTTCAACTTTATTGAAAGCGATAGCTAGGATCTTTGCATTTTTTAAAATATACAGTAATCTCTATTTCTGAGGGTCATCTGAGCACATGGCTCTGAGCCTAGGCATTGCACAAGGGCATTGGAAATTCCCCTGGTCCCCTGTACTTTCTCTACAGCACATTATCATTTGTGACTTTGATATTTTTCTGAAGGTCTGAAGTTTGCAAAGCAAGCTGGGAAACATCTTGTGGCCTGAGGTGTATAAAGACATGCAGGGCAGAGCTACTGGACCTTCTGCACAAAACACCTTTATGCAGTTCCTTGCAGTTGTCTTGGTGTGAATTCAGTGAAGTAGGGGATTTCTAGAAATAATCAGTAAGTGTGATACTTTATTCAACACATTGCTGTTGCAGCAGCTCTGGCTTCTGGACATTACAAAACTCGGGTTCTCTCTCCAAAGTAATGTTTGAGTCCACATACTGCATTTAATGTCTCCTTTTACTGCAGAACTTCTGTATCTCCACATGGTGGTCACCGTCAGCTTGACTATGCCTAGGCTGCTGCTGGTTACCTCCCAACTGCAGAATAAAATGAGAGCGCTCAAATCTCAAGGAAGGTTGTGTCAGATAACATGTTTTACCTTGCAACAGGGATGGGCTGAGTGGTAACTCAGCTGTATTTTGCCTAGTGCTCACTCTTTCAGTTTCATTTTAGAAGTAGCTTAGTCACTCAGCCACAGGGAAAAAATAACAGTATGCCACTCAGTTAGAAAGCCGTATTTCTGAGGAAGGATGGAAACTTTTCACCTCTAGCTTTCAAAAGAACTGCTCAATCTGGAAGATGCAGCAGTGAGGCAGGCGGTGCTCTTGTTCAGTGCTTTATTCCAGCGCAGTCTGAAAGCTTCCCTCAGGGCTGAAGCTGCAGTCTGCCAGGGTCCTGCCAGCAAGCAAGCTCTTTCTTGAGAAATTGGCAAATATAAACTAAAGTTTTAACTTCTTCTGAAATGTGAACATCCAGGTTCCTGACAGGCTATTAAAGGATGTCTATTGGCCCAGCTCCTGCTTCCAGGAGACACAGTAAGAACCTCTATAGAGGTGCCATGAGAGTTTTCTTCCACTAGTGAGAGAAAGGGGCAGAAGCAGATTTCCTATCAATCCTGTGACCACATAAAGAGATACGTGCTGCTCAGAGTGTACATACAATGTGGTTTACGTTCTTCCCAGAAAAGGGGAGATGCCAAGGGATCCCTTCTGGGTCGCTTATTGGCCTGAGCACAATGGCTTGCTGTACTACTTCCAGGAGGTAGGCTAAATCCATGTACAACCTGCCCCATCTTTGATTAACAATAGCCACAACTTAACAAAAATACAAACAAAAAACCCCAGATGGACTTCAGTTACCTTTTTTTCTTCACTGCTCTTCTTCAAGGTTTTCATCAGATCTATGTGCTTATCTTCATTTCTTTCCATCATAATTTTCATCTGCTTAATACCAATCAAAGCTTTCTTTACCTCTTCATCTACATACTTCTCTCCAACTTCAGATAATACTAAAAAAAGCCAAATTATACAGTGACTTAGTCAGATTTTAACACTCTCACAAACTGTCATGCACTGATGATGAAGGAGAGAATGAAACAGTTCTATGTTTCTCTACAGTTGCACAGCCAAATCTTGAGATAGTGAATGCTGAGTAACACAAAGCCAAGACAATTTCCATCAGATAAGAATCTGGCCCAGAGCCTTTGCCAGTGATCAGCTGTGTGTAACACAAGCTATATACTCATCTGTCGCCCTGCTGACCACTGAATCCCAGAACAATTAAGGATGGAAGGCACCTCGGGAGATCGCTGAGTCCAACCCCCCTGCTCAAAGCAGGGTCAGCTAGAGCAGGTTGCTCAGGACCCCATCCTGGGTTCTTGATATCTCCAGGGATTACTTATCAGTTTTCTAATGACATAACCTATATATTTATCTTTGATCTGAAAGCAGCCCGTGACAGCTTCCCTTTACATTTTGAAAATGTGGATTACAAGTGCCTTCAACCTGCTTTCTTAAAAATGCAATCTCTAGACTTCCTGTGAAGTAATGACCATAGAGTTTTGGTGAAAGCCTGGGTTGGCCCACACATTGCACCTTGAAGCTCTGCATGATTGCCTATCCTTTATCTGTGTTGTTCCCTTTGCAGAAATACCCTGAATATCACTGGAGCTATACAAACCAAGTTAAAGAACACATCACCCTGAGACTGCCAAAAGCACATGTCAATCATTTCTTTCTTTATATCTTTCTTCCCCTCCCCTAACTTTTTGTTTGTTACAGAAATATTATTAACGTAGACTGAAGCAAAGGAATATTTCATGGCTGATCCTCTTGGGATTCCTATCCACAAAATAAAGCCATGCTTAAAGGTGAGTATATGCAGAATAGCTGCTTTTTTCTGAAATAGGTCGTTTTATGTCAATTATTTGTAATAACCATCTTTTCCAGCAAACTATATAATTGTAGAATAAACATTTTCAAAGATTATTTAAACAAGCAAAATAATTCAGAATCTGTTGAATTGCATTTTGGGTTCAGTTTATATTCTAACAATCTATGAGGGACCAAATAACCTGTAGAAATGTTGTAAATACTTTTTTGTAAGGGGATGCTTATCTCCCCATTTGCTTTCTCATCCCAGTTGTTCTTATTTCCCCATTGTGTGTGTGTGTAGATGCATGTAGTCAGCTATGTGATGCATTCTAAGCTCCACACATGAAAGCGGATCCTCTTGATGCCAGCGAGTGTGAAAGTCAAAACGCACCAGGAGACTGGAGACCTGGGCCCAGGGGCTTCCAGCACACCCCTGGTAAGTATAGCATACATACGCTTCAGGTTTTCCCGGAGATTCATTTCCTCCTGCCTTGTCGGTGCACACTGATGACCATTCAGCCATAGCATGTGTATTATAAATAACCAAGAGGTCTTCATGTTCTTTCTGTTAAAGAAGCAGGTCAGTGTAGTTAAATGTAAGCGTCTTCATGATGCTCAAATGCCTAGGTGTAATGTTTGCTAAGTATATGCAAGTTAATTTTGACTTTAACTGTGGTTTCTGAGATCTATAATGTGCACCTAAGTGCTACTGTTAGTGAACACACATGAGTAAGAAGCTTGACCTCATTTGTAATTATCTATTCAGACTAACTAGATGAATCCCACTGAGTTTGTACAGTGGTGTAAAAGAATCAGGACATATATATAAAAAACCAAAAGCTTATGTAGCTCAGTCTGTCCCTTTTCTATCTCGTGAAAGACATGAATTACTGATCTCACACTATGTTCTCAGTTCATATTATAAATGCATCCATGCTAAACATTATTGCCAAACTTAAAAAGGGAAATTTCTAGAACTTTGTTCCCTTCCTTGTCTCCAAACATACAATTCCTTTCATTGTCCTTCAGGATAGTACTTAATATAGCAGATGCAGTAATAGGCATGCCAAGAAATTGGCAATCAGATCAGTTTTGTAAACAAACACATGAGCAATTGAAAGAAATTCCTAAAAAATAAGGGAAAGAAATGCCATTTGCTTTATTTCCCTCCCAAGAGCAGTTAGAGGAGAAAGGTTTATTTTTTAGAAACCATGCTATTGCACTTTATAGTTCTCATCTGATTAAGTGAACACAGTATTTAAGTTCCTTCTTGTTAGCCCGTGTAGCCTTCTTGGAGATGCAGTTACCAGCTGCAAGTGCGTATGTAAATTAAGAGCCTGGATTTATTTATAGCCTGGATTTACTTCTATAGTTACTTGCATATTGTACCTGTATATTTATAGCAAAAGACCAATTAACTGTGCAAAGAAATACAAGCCCATCACCAAAGAAAAGTAAAAAAAACCCAACATATTTACCATTAAAACTGAAACACCTCCTCTGCAAAATTGCTCCCCGCGTCAGGAAGGGGTCGGGCTGTGTTCTGATCTAATTGCTGGGAGTGTCAGGGATTTTGCTGTGTTCTACTTATCTGATGAGAAGGTACTTAATCCTATTAATGGGACATTTTGTCATTAGGCTGGAGGATTTTGCATGTATGGGATTTCACACTCATCTCTGTGGGCAAAACCACTAGGGGGAGCGTTGGGCAGAATTGCATAATTTAATGTAATTTGGATCTGCTACTTTTCTGTAGTTGGTAGCCTTTCGTCTTACTAGCTCTTCCATCGTCTTGCTTTTTACCTTAGGAAACATCTGCAGCTTATGTTCTTAGTGAAATTGTTACATAATTGTAACAATTGTTTGGCTAAAAATAGCTTCCAACGTTTAATCTCTTCAGTGTAGTTTTAGTTTGATATAAAAAACACTGGGTTACGTAATGGCCTTCTTTTGTACCTTCTGAAGATACAGAGATCGAAGAAAATTCAGGAATCCAGATGCAGGCTGGCATATGAGTAGAGTCTGAAATGAGATAAGCAAATTGTGGCATTTTGTACCTCATTATACTTGCTAATGTTTTGGGGGTTTGCCCTCTTAATGATTTTCTTCAGTTAATCCATGTGTGCGAAATATGTCTGGGATGTGACCTGCATGAAATTTTGGATACTTCGAAATGAGATATTTAAATACTAACAGATGCCTGATATAAAATATGGACAAGTATTTTTAGCAAGTCATATCCCACCTTGTGATATTCAGCAATAATACTCCCTTGAAGTCCAAGAGGAGACGGGGAAAGTAGATGTCTGTAGCGCATAGTCTGTAACAGCAGTTTTAAAACATCCCATTCTCTTTTGTTTACTTCATAGTTCATAAAAGCCGATTGATGATTGATGGTGAAGATCTAGCATGATTATGCTGCTTAGGCAAGAGATCTGAGGGGTTTATTTTTAAACACATTATCAGGAAGAGTGGAGAACCCGTTGGTTTTAATGGGAACTGCAAGTCCTCAATTTGCATTACAAATTAAGATAGCTCCACTCATTTTCTGAAAATGATGGAGGGGAATATGTTTTTTGGTTCAGTATATATGAATTGCTGGCTCACTGAAATGCTGCTAACTCCTTGACCAAGAATCATCACTACACAAAACCTTTCAAGTTCTCTTTTGTGGCAATACCAAGCAGGCACCCTGACAGACTTCGCAATCCCCTGGCCAGGCTGTTTGTTAAGCACCCCTGGGGCTTGGGCTGAAGTAAAAGGGGCAATCTTTCTCTCTGGGCCTCATGCTTGGCTCAGGATAGAGAGTAAATGGAAAATACATTTGCACAGAGGAAGACAGTCTATTACAGACACTTGTGAAATGCATGTTATTAGGCTACATGTGTAAAGAATCCTAACAGACTTTAATCTTTCACTGCAAGGGATTGCCCCCTCATTTTTGGCATTTATCTTTGCTAATGTTCATTTACTAGCAAATGTTACTGCTGGCCTTTCTGGACCTGACTTGATATAGAGAAAGCTTTACTTGATCCAGAGTAAAAAGGGCAGTTTTAACACAGCACCCATAGTTCACAGGAATTTGCAAGAAAGCAGGCGGTCTCAGCCCTGCAGGGTAGGGGAGCAGCCCTCCTGCCACAGGGTGGAGAGGCTGGAGGCTGCCTCTGGTACAGATCCCACCGCTTATTTTCAGAATTGCCCATCTTCTGAAGGTCTCTGTGGGTCTCTGGTCAAACACACTCTTGCACCTTGCAAAGTCAATCTTTAAAGGAAAATCTGTACCAAAGCTAATGCTGAGACATGGAGTCCTGGTGGGTGTCAGGCTCCTTTTCTCAATTCAGTTGATTTTGAACATTGCAAAGTGTGTTGCATTGTCTTAGATGTTATTCCTCACACTTTATTATAACTACTATGTAACCACGTGGAAGTAGGCATTATTATATATATCTGTTTCTTTTTACAAAATCACCAAATCCTAGTTCTTTGCTCTCATGTTATTTCGTATATATCTGATGGCTGAAAGAGGAGGTCTAAGGAACCTGAGGACAAAATTGTCTAGAGCTAGTATGCCTGTTAAAGTTAATCTTGAGCTTAAATTTAACCTTTGAAGTGCACTTAGGAACCCCACACTCTCTTCTTGAAAGGTGGTTATTAGTCATGCTCACTCTGGAAATCTTTTTGTCTCTCATTTCCATTTTGAATTTAATTAAACAAAAATCTCACCAATTATACCTTCAGGTTTCATATCAAGTATCAACTCTCTTTTCTTTTAACATTCCAAATCTGTTTTGCAGTGACCTATTATGGAGAGCTCCAATTTTTATCTCAGCTGCCACGTTCAACAGTTTCCTCTTAATATTTTATTTTCCTCTGAATCTGAGTGCTTTGATCAGCCATAGTATGCCATGTCATGACATTGTACTGACATGTTCATTTTTTCAGTCTAATACAAGCAGATGATTCAGTGCTCACTGCTGCTGTTGAAAATTATGAGGTACTCTTCTAATATTGAATCATACAGGAGACAGTCTGAAGAAGTCCTTGTGAGCAAGTTGTAGAAAGTGTCTTTTTCCCCACCCCAACTGTTATTTCAGTACCACTATATTTTAATTGAAATTAATGTGTATATATTGGAAAAAATTAAGGAAATAGCTTGAAAAGGGATTTCAGTAAAAACGGGCTTTTTGCAAGATACTGATAAATTGAAACGTAAATACTTGTAACGATAAAGATAGACATTGAGCTTGAACCTAGCTGAACTTGAGCGATGAGAGTTGTAGCTGCTTTGTAGAGTTGCCTTCTGTCCTGTTGGATGACCTCCACAAATGTATAACATTTTTTCACAATGTACTGTGACTTCTCCCTTTTTGTTGATCCATTCCACCTGGCAGGATTAAGCATCAAGAAATATGTTGAAATGGAATTTCCTGTGTTATACATCAGCTGTAGGATTTTGTTCCAGTTAGATATTTACACAATTATTTGCTGTTTGGAAGAGTCATTTCCTACTATGAATTTTCACATTTCTTTCTGAGCTAGGCCAGTCATATAATGATCAGGCTGAAAAGACCTATACTTATTTATAGCCTCTATGAGTCATGCAAAGTGCTACATATTGACATTAAATCTCTTGATATTTTTATGAACTAGTCCCCAGTTCTACAAAATCTTAATTAGCTTTATTTGTAAGCACACCATTAGTTCCACTGCTTTCAACTGAAATTAAATCCTAGTGGTGGTTTATGGTGTAATTACATGGCTAATCTAAAGCATGCACAAAGCTTTGCTAACAGTTAGTATGGGTTTTAAGGCTATAGAATTGAACTTTTGTTGTGTGAAGGTTTTTTTTTTGTTTTGTTTTTAATCCTTTCTAGTAATTCAGGACCCCTGAGTGGTTTCTGCTTTCTCCTGTGTTTCAAAGGCTCTTGGAGCCCTCCTTCAGTTTGTATTCAGTCTGTCTTTGAGCTCTACCTGAGTAGCTGAAGTTAAGAACTGAGGCTCCTTCTTTAGCCCAGAGACAGGAGCAAGCTCCTGAGATGCTCTCTCAGTCATGCTGGAAGGCCTCAGACTAAGGAGCTGAGGCTACCCTAGCTGCACATCTTGCAAAAATACCAGCTCAGGCCCCAAAAGTAGCACAGCTGTGTTAGCATGACAGGATCCCAAAGTTCATGAGCCCTGCAGCTCAGAGTCAGGCCAACACAATTACTCTGTCTGGAGGAGGGTCAGGCAGTGCCAGGTCAGGACTCTGCACTGTGCTCAGGACAAACATGAAATCAGCTGAAGGTATGAAATCAGCCTGCATAACTTAGAACATCACGCTAAGGTTTAATATGGCTTTATTTGGAACTATTAAGCTACAGCTTTTGAGGTCAGCAAGACCATCTTCACAGGGTTTAGCGTGCTTTAAAATGTACGAGCCTTTTCTGATTTCCTTTTGCTTGTCTATCCATGGACACTCAGGATGACTATTAGGTGTGGAAAAAATCTTCCACTTCACTGCTGAATTTTTTTTTCCAAGCCCTCCAGGGCTTTGACATGAAGTTCTAAATACCAGTCCCAGCAGTAACGTGACAACTGTTGTTCACAGGGGCACGCAAAGTTTCTTCACACCTTATCCAAAGACATTGCAGAAGGGACGTATTGTGCCTGTAAGTGACACTGAACGCCATGTTTGGGAAGACAAATCTACAATGTAAAGGAATTTAATTAATTCTAAGGAACAGAGAATTAAAACCTTAAAGTTGAATGTAAGACAATATGAAACCTAAAAATTATGCAGTTGTCTTCAGAATTTGTGCTTGGGATATCAGCTAACTATTGAACTTGGAGTAGCACTATTACTGATGTTGTGTTATCAGCAGGAGATATCAAAGTCAGTGCAAGGGTAACAAAATGAGTTAGAAATAATTTATTATACAGCTATGAAGCAAACCTGCATGGTATAGTTACACAAACAGATTTCAGGAAGCATTTAATATTAAAATGCTGAAGTTTCGAACCAGATGTTTTGCAAGGATTTAGTTTCAAGCTTCCCTAGGAACATTAAAACAAAAAAGTTTTATTGCATGCAGACATGTAATATATCAGCTTTCAGCCTGCAACTGCAAGGAACAGGATTCCTTGTGTGTTTTCATCTGGTTTGCTTAAGCATATCTTCGTCATTCAGCTCTGTATCAGCTAGTTAAAAGAGTTGCTGCTTATTGGAAACAATTCTGGAGTTTAATGAAATTAAGATGACTGAATTATCAATCTGTGAGGTGCTGAACAACTCTTCAAGATGCTGCTAACTGCCCTAATCTGCTGCTTTCTTGAAACGTAAGTGAAGGCATGCAGGATAGGGCCTGGATAATATTCAATTAAGACTGGGGAATAATCCTCTGGCTGGTAACTTGACCTCTTGCTTCTGCTGCATTTAAAGTGGAACCTGCTCCAGTGACTGTGGGGCAGCAAGCCCGAAGAGGGATGTCTGAAGATAAAGCTTCCTCAATGTAGCAAATAATAGGACACACACAGTCCCCTTGCTTGCAGTAGCACAGAAGTGGAGGAGGTAAAGCTGGAATGCTGCCTGAAGCTGACTTTTTCTTCATTTCAAATATTAGAGACAATTTCTAAGAAGAGCCTTACTGCAATTAGAATTAATGACTTCATGCTTCTAAGAGTTCTTTCTTAATTGCTGTTGCACATGTTTTTACAGCTGCCCTTTTATGTAACTAGTACACTGCCCCATGCATCTGCCTCAGTACTCAAAGCTTTGAAAGCGCTGTGAAAAAACAACAACATTAGTTATGGAGACCTGACAAATGGGAAGAGAATAAAAAAGAAAAACTGAGTTCAGAGCAAATGAGAGTTAGAAATGAGACAAAAAAGGCAGAAAAGGGAAGTGAAGGTGAGGTAGGAAGGACCACAAAGTACCAGAATGTCAGGGGAGACACTGATGAGAATGGTCTCTCCAAATAGAAGTATATGAAGTAACATACACTTCCATATCATCTACCAACAGCTTATTAGTTGTTGCAAACAACAAAAATGTAGGAAGCCCATGAAGATGCTCGTGTGGCAGAACAGTACAATTATATAACCCTTGAAGTCCTTTCTCGTTCCTCCTGTTTCCTTCTGCTCTGGTATGAAACCATTCTGGCAAAGACTGGTGGATTTGCCCACCCTTCAAGTTGCTTAATACATTTGCAGGCATTGTGAAATACTAAACACTAAGAAAAGAATTATGGGACTTATCAGTCCAGCTTTGAGTGTGCACAGTGTGTGCACCTCAGCTAGTGAGTGATCTAGGTTTTCTTGGTAGCCAAAGAAGAGCTCCAGGCTAAGCTGCAATTTAACTCACCTGCTGTAGACCTTGACCTCAGAGTTAGATGAGTTGCACTTTGGAAGATTTGTTTTTTCTCCCCTGACTAGAAAGTGAACACAGCAGACTAACCTAAATGTGTATGTCTAAAACTGGGACAAATGAATCTCATTGATGTGACATGCAGTTTTGGCATGACCTGGCTTTGTCTTTGCTCCTGAGCTGCATTAAGAGGATTGCCATCAGGTCAAGTGAGGTGATCCTTCCTTGCTACTCAGTGCTGGTGAGGCTGCACCTGGAGTGCTGGGTCTGGTTCTGGGCTCCCCAGTAAAAGATACATGGACACACTGGAGCAAGTCCAGTGCAGGGCTATAAAGATAATTAAGGGGCTGGAGCATCTTTCATATGAGGAGAGGCCAAAAGAGCTGGGACTCTTTAGCCTGGAGAGGAGAAGGCTCAGGGAGATCTTATCAGTGTATATATGTATACCTGATGGGAGGGAATGAAGGCGAGGGAGACAGGTTCTTTTCAGTGGTACCCAGTAACAGGACAAGAGGCGATGGGCGCAAAGTAAAACACATAAGATTCCATCTGAACACAAGAAAACACTTTTTTACTGTGAGGATGGTCAGACACTAAACCAAGTTGCCCAGCGAGGTTGTGGAGTCTCCATCTGTGGAGGTATTCAAAACCTGACTGGACTTGGTCCTGGGCAACCAGCTCTAGGTGGCCCTGTTTGAGCCAGGGTGTTTGATTAGATGATCTTAAGAAGCTCTTGCCAACCACAACAGTTCTGTGATTTCTGTGTTTATTCAGCTCTGGGGCCCCCAGTTCAAAAAAGACATGGACATGTTAGAGCAGGTCCAGAGGAGGTCACAAAAATGGTCAGAGGGCTGGAACACCTCTCCTGTGAGGAAAGGCTGAGAGAGTTTGGGTTGTTCAGACCAGAGAAGAGAAGGCTCTGGGGCGGCCTTATCATGGCCTTTCAATACTTAAAGGGGGCTTTAAGGAAGATGGAGAGAGACTTTTTACCAAGGGCCCGTAGTGGTAGAACAAGGGGTAACAGTTTTAAACTGAAAGAGTGTAGATTTAGACTGGATATAAGGAAGAATTTTTTTACGACGAGGGTGATGGGACACTAGGACAGTTTGCCTAGAGAAGTTGTGGATGCTCCATTATTGGAAGTGTTCAACGTCAGGTTGGATGGGACTTTGAGCAGTCTGACCTCGTGGAAGGTGTCCCTTCCCATGGCAGAGGGGGTGGACTAGGTGATCTTTGAAGGTCCCTTCCAACCCAGATGATTCTGTGATTGTATTATTCTATGATGTGTATGATACAAGCCAAAATGGGATACATAGATAGCCTGCTAAATATGGATATATGCAACATCTATCATACATGGAAGTTGACAGGTTCTGAGCATTCACACTTAAAGCACAACCAAGTTGGAAATTATTTCAAGCTGTACAAAATCCGGTCTACCATTTCCTAACACAATCTGCAGTCAGACAAGATGGCAGCTACCACATATAAATCATCATTTTTCCAAAAACTTGAATCAAAGTGTTAAACTCATAAAAGATGAAGGCAAACTCCTACAGAGTACAATATAGCACAACAATTTACTTAGGATTAGACTCTAACACTTCAAAGTCATGCTAGATTTTCACTTAGATTTTGGGTTAGCTACATTATAATTAGTGTCCAGCACAGTATCACACATCTTACTTTCTGGACAGTGACTTGTAGGGATTCCTGATGCTGATGTTTTTATTTTGTTCCTACAGAAAAAGGATGTAAAAAAAATCTTGGAAGATAGGCTCATTGTGGTTATTTAGCACAATGGAGAAAATCCTGTCTCCAGATCAAGAAGTCCATGAACTCCTACCTGCTGGAAGGATATTTGGGGTAGGCTTTTATTTATACATTTACCTGGGAGGTATTTGTTTTCTCATAAAAACGCTAAAGTGAGATACTTCACTGCTTTTCAGCGGTACAGGGTTTTTTTATGGCTTTGCTTGTCTGACTCGGCAATTGCGTCACAATGTTATTCCAGAAATTTCTGGAGTGATGACCTCTTTGCTCTTAGAGGGTCTTATTACAGCGGAGCCGTGCCTTTCCTGAGCTGTGGAAAAGTAAGTTGCCTCCTATGCAAATCAAGGCTGTTTTGTACCTCTACATTGAGATTTTTATAAAATTTGAAGATGTAAAAATATTCACCTCAACTCCAACTGGAAATTAAGCAGAAAAGCATAACCATTTGCTCATTCAAGTTGAATTTTGTTTAGTTCTTTAAGAATTGGATCTCTGTTATGTACAATATAGTTTGTATATGCAAATTAGTAATAGGCAATTTAATGAAAAAAGGTTTTACTCTGGAACATTGGCAAAAATCTGGAGTATTGGAGTAGTACTGTGTGTTAAGGAGTAGTCTCACTCTATATTCTGAGCACCTTACAGAAGGGGTTCAGCTCCACATCTGGTCAACAGACAGATATAGAAGCCTTCAGAAAATAATTGAAACCATGAGTTAGGCAATACTTAACTTCCTAACTTGGCTGACCTGAAACGGCCACTTTGCATTGTTTGCAAAAGGAGCCAGAGCCCCTAGTCACGTATATGTGGGACACAGGAGTGGTCAGTGACTACTACTAAAAACTCTAAAATAATGCAGATTCATTTGAAATGCCTTAAGTGCTAGAAAGCTTTTGAAGGTCCATAGTACAGATGTGAATATGTTGCAAACATTATTCAAAAGTATTTTGCTACAGTACCATATTATGTATTTTCATACCTGACTTCAGGAAGAAATAAGCTTTCATTTCAGCCTTTTGCCCTTGTGTCTCTAATATTATACCTCATGTCCCAAGAGCAGGTTATTGAAGGCCTGTTCCTCTGCCCAGGTCTTATATGTTTAACTGCACACATACACACATTTAAATATTAACACAGTAGACAACAGCTCAGATCCTTAGCTGATGTAAGTAAGCATAGCTCCCTCATCTCTGCAGGCAGCTCTGATTCATACCAGCTGAAGACCACTACATTTTCCCTAGGTCTGGATTCAGTAAACCACACACACACAGAGTGCAAAACAGCCTATTGTTTGAAGGAAACCTTCCTTGTTTAGGGCACTGCTGAACAAATAAACTAGGCAGCAGAGGGAATTAGCAGGAATGAAGAGCATTAGTTTCTCAGAGAAAATACCATCAAAAAAGCCCTTCGTATCCATCAGTCAGAATTCCTTTAGCACTAGGCAAAAGCTGCAATGAAAATTGCTGCGTTATAACCTACGTGATCCCATGCTGAACTATTTACTTGAAATGCTGCACTTCCAACACGTTGTACAGATCAAGTATCATCAGCAAAGAATGAAAGTAAATGAGAAATTAGAAATAACTTAAATACTATTCAAGCAAAGCACTTAACCATGCATTTAACTTTTAACCTGAGAGTAGTCCCATTGAAGTCAATGAGATTACTTACATACTTAAAGTAAATCATGCGATTAAATGGCCCTCCGGATCAGGATTTTAAAAAGCTGAGTGGCTATTACTTAAAAATGGATACAGTACAGCAGGGGAAGGGAAAGAGAAAAATCTGTTTTCCATCCTCTGTTTCAAGTGTGCTGACAAAGGTGTGATAAGATCTAGCACCGGGAAGTTGGAGTTGGAAAAATCCAGCCTTGAAATAAGACATTTCCTCATAACTGTGAGGAAAATATTGAGACAGCTTATGAGAAGGAAGTGGATTTACCCTCACATAGAGTTCTTATAATGACATTAAACATATTAAAAGAAAAAGGGGATTAATCCAGATTCTGGAAGTAAACTCAATGGCTTAAAAAAAAATTAGGCAGCTCCTGGACGAGACACCCCTCCACCAGTTTATTGCAGTATATTGGTCCAGGTCCAACCTCCAGTTCAAGAGATTCCTAAAGCACTGATTATGAGACAGATGATTTTATATTGCCCTGCTTTTTGTATTTCTTGTAAGCATCTGCTACTTTTGGAAGTAGTACGGGGCTAGACATATTTTTGATTTAACCTTGTACAACCGTATTTCTTTTTGATATCGTATTATACGTACACACACATGAGGGGATTCAGCTGACTGGTATTTGCAGTCTTTTCTGGCCCTAAAGTATGTCAGCCTGACTACTTCTGCTTGCCGCCTTTGTTCATGAGTTTGATGAGAAACAGCATTGATTAAATTTTCTTCAGCAGTCCGGCAATCTTGAGCTTTCTACAGGATTTGGGAAGGAAGTGGGTACCGCGCGGTGCAGTCGGCTGCGTCTCAGTGGCTGGCAATGGAGCTGGAGTTACCTGGGAACATCTCACCTGAGCAGGTCCCAGCAGCTGGGGTGCCACGCCATGAGGAAGGGACCTCTGTTTTTCCTCTCCATGGCACACACTTTCTAATCTCCCGAGATAAAAAAAATGCTATTTCAGTACTGGCATATCTGGATAAAACTTGCATATCCTGTGATTAACTAGAGACCAGATGATCTCATTCACTTTTTCCTGGCTCCAAACACTATAAACTCTTGTCCTGGGCTAGGGCCCATCTGAGTCCCTGAAAATGCTCGTGTTGACTTCACTCTGCATGAACAAGATTTCAACTCAATCTACAGCCTCTCTCTGAGTCAACAGGAGTCCAAAAAGAATGCAGCTCAGCTTGCAGTAAATGCATATACCTAAATGACCACAAGCAGAGCTATTCAGAAAGGACTAGTAATAGCATCTTCAGAGAAATTAAATGCGTGAACGCCTAGTTAGCTGAAGATGTCTTTAGGAGATATTCTTCTCAGCTTTCTCTATGAAAGGTCTGTTGAACTTAAAAGCTTTTAAAGTTACTTATAGGAGAGAAGTTTAGCACGGGCTATAGGGCCCTGCAGGATTCAGTCACTGGAGAAAAGCTGTTGCACCACAGTTTGTCCATTTCCCAAAACAAAACTGAGATCAGCCCACATAATTTGCATGAGTAATGGCTGGATTATAAATGAGAAAAGACTCATGTTCTGGGCCAGAAGCACAGCTGGTATAACCCTAAGGTTCTAGTTCACAGCAGTAATATTTTTCTGCAGTTTTAAGCCAGAGCTTCTGCAAGTTTCAGTATGACAGCTCTTAGCATTAGACCCAAGACATAGCATAGTGCTGGGAGCAATTAACTGTGCACTTTTCCCAAAAATGTCGCAGTTTAAGACACCTGTGTCTTTCATGACAGAGAGATGATCCTAGTTTAAATGTTGGGCTTTTTGCTAAATACTAAGCTGTAATTTTTCTGTTCTTGTTTATGCAGTGATATAGAATCAGTGAGAAATAGATACATATTTGCATATAAAATAAGTTATCATTGTCGTAAGAGAGGTGTTCATATAGCATTTATGTGTCTGCCATTTAAATAACTCCATTTAAATAATAAGGTATTTAGGAATGTTAGTTGAGGAATGAGGAATGTTTCACTTTTTACAAGTTGCAATAGCACAAACATCTCGACAACTTTGCAACATTATTGTCTTTATGCATAGTCACAAGAAGTGAGATTCGCATATGATGGTTTTGTGTCTTTGTGGGTGAATTTGTCTTCTGCACTTCCCGTCCTTGGAATGTAAATGCTCAGGACCTTATGAGGCAAAGGTAACTTGAAATATAACTTTGCTCTACTTGGCAATTCAAAACTCCCACAGGCAAGACCAAAAATTTTAAAGTGTATAAGGATTAGGGTCAGTTTTCTCAATGCGGGCATATTAAATTAGGGAGGTAGCGGTTTAGCCAGGCATGATGACAAAGGCCCTGATTTTCAGGTGCACTAACCACCCTGAATTTCTTTTCCAGAGTCTAAGTCTCCTTGGTTACATCTATACTGCCATGCCAAAATTTGGACTTTAATTTGCTGAACTGTGTCTCAAAGTGCTGGTTTTTACACTGCCTGAAGGAAAGGGCCATGTCCTCCCTTGTTCCTGGGCTTTTCTAGTTAGCCTGCTAGCTTTCTTGGGACATCAGCCAGAGCTTGAACACTCATGAAGGCAGTGTGGATGATCCAATATTCAAGCTCAAGCACAAGTCTGACCCCAGAGCTAACAGGTACTGATGTACTCAGGATTGTCTTCTGGAGCTGCCTGCCCTGGCCCTAGCAGAAGTTGAAGGTGCGTCACCTCAAATTGCTTGAAGGGTTGGGGCCCCTTGTAGAGCACAAGCGAGAGCCCAAGGTCTGGCTCAGCCTCACTGGCAAGCAGAAGAGACCACATTCATGGCCATTGGGTGTGACTGAAGGAGCAAACAGTAGAAAACATGAAGCACTAAGTACATACATGTGAGCATAAAATGCGGTAGCTGGCCAGATAGCAGGGCTCTGTGTGGCTGAGAGAGATGACTGACCTGGAAAGTTTACTTGTGGCTAAGATAATAACCTGTTTTCATAAGACAGGGATTTTTTTCCCCTGCTTGTTTGTGAGTTGTGCTTTGTTTGCATTTGTTTTCAATTATATTATTTGTAATTGTTGCCTTTTTCTGAAAAATTATAACTTTGGCACATACAGTTGAAAACCAGTTTTCATCTATGTCAGAGGCATTCACTCAAGGCAATTAGAAGTGATGTGTTTGCTTTTTAATATGGAATTAGCTGCCACAGGAAATTATCTTGGTAAAAAAATCCAGTGAAGGCTGCCTTTGCTATATGATATATTTTAGAAATGTCTTAGCTTTCTCCAAACTGTAAAAAATATGCCTGTTATTTCAAAATGCTCTGGGGAAAGGCAACTGAATCCCACTTTTAATCGCAAAATGATAAGCACAGTTTCATGCATCTGGGGGAATGTAAAATATTTCTATTACTGTTTCTTCCCTTTCTTCTGGTCCCTGCCTCCTCCATCTCTCCTTTCCTGCTCACTACTCAAAGCAATATTTGGAGCCATTTATCAGGAATACATATAAAGAAGCTTTCCCACAGAGTTTCATAAAAAGTAGATATTGATTAGAGGCCAGGGGGGAACAGGCTTTTTCAAGAAAAGGCTTAACAGGAGAAATTGAGCATTTGATACGGGAGTGTGGAGAAAAATACTGGACCATCGCCATAGGGGCTGGCAGCTGAGGAGGGAGCAGAATGGTGTGGCGTAGCACAAAGAGGTCAAAGTAACAAATAACTAACCTAAATATAAGGAGAAATACCCTGGCAGTGTTGGACTGGAATAGAGTCCAAAGGGAAATTTTGGTGTCTGAAGACTGGACAAAGGACTGGAAATGCTTCCTGGGCAAGAATTCTGCACTGACAGGGAGACGGCTGCATGTCTGCCAGCTCAAATACCATGAGCAGAGACACAGGATTAGTCATGAGCTACTAACTTCCACATGGTGATCCTGGGAGGCTGCAGCACTGACACTGCCTGTTGTAAATCTCCTGTGAAGAAGCAAGGTACCCAAGAAAGATGTTTAGCATACAAAGAGATGGGAGACCCAACTTCCATGTATCTCAATACCACATCCTTCCTGGTTGTCTTATTTGCTCAGATGCTGAGTTTCCTCTGGAGACACTTAATTCCAGGGAGGCATCTCAATTATGTAGATCAGCAAATCACAGCTGTTTCTCAAACCAGATGTTAGAAGCTGCCTCCAGCGAGCTTCTCCCAGGAGCTGAGTCGCCTGTGGTCGGCTATGCAGACAGCCTCCTCTGCCCTCCTCCCTATCCCACCAGGCCTGACAGCCAGTCCCCTGCGCTCCTCAGTGCCATCCACCAGGCTGGTTGTTATTACTAGTCAAGACTGATAAGCCTCAGCCTGACAGTTCAGAGCTGCGGTTGAAAGAGAATTAGATCATTGTGGAGCTACGTGTCTTTTCAGATTGATAAGTAATGTTTTCATTGCAGGCAAGGATGCTAGGGCAATATGTAAGCTATCAGAGCTGTCTTCACTTCAGGTTTCTGGGTCCAGGCTGTGCTCTTTCCAGACTGACATTAGATACCAGTGTGCATCAGCTAGCCATCTCCCCTGTCCACCCAACCCTGACGTGCCTGCACAACCTACGCAGCCTACACAATCCAGGGGACTAGCACCTATAATATGTGCATAGGTGCAAGCTAAAACACATACGGGGAAGCACAGCGTAATGTATCAGTCATGATACTCGCCACAAAAACTTTCACTAATTGGGTGATGAGCCCAAGGGAGACAAGGAACAGCTGTAGAAGCTGCACAGGAACTCATCTGCAGTTTGGGTTTCAGAGCCATAGCTCCAGGGGGAACTGTCGTTCTGCCGGCCACTGTTCTGAATTACCAAATAAAAGGGCTCCTGTCCTCTCCTGCCTCAGTGACATTCCTCCATTAAGGGCTTAATTGTCTCCTTAGCTGCTACTGTCTGAAGAAGGAGGATATAGTGGAGAAAGGGTCTTAGGAAACCTGGTGGAAAACAAAGTATCTGGCCAGTACATTTAATTCAGTAGATGAAAGGGGTTTGAATTCTTAAATGCCTTGTGTGCATCTGACCTGGACTCACATTTGGAGTTTAGGTTTCTTTTCTTCAAGATCAAGCAACATTTAATTAAGATTTACTATACAGAGTTGCAACTTATAGTTTCCTGATAGTAATGCAGATCCTTCCATTAAATGACATTTTTAAGAGTGAGTAATACCCATTCTTTTACCTAATAAATGCATAAAATAATATTTCTTGCTCACCCCCTAACAAAGGAATTTGACACTGGATCGCCTCCTGTTATTACGTGGGTTGGGTATTTTCACTACGTCTGAGGAAACAAACCAGACAAGGGTCAATTATTCTGCAAAGTATACTTTAAAATGTTTGTTTGGCACCTTTGACCTATTTATTTCATTTCACTGCCATTACAGAAAAATACGGTTTCATACTTAATAAACATCAGTGAGAAGCTTTCTATTCTTGTTTAAACAGAAGTAAACTTGAAGACCTTGTCAAAACAAGTAGGTTAAGCTTGACTAATCAGCCTGAACTCATTCTATTAATAGCAAAGATGTCATCATTATGCGATTAAGCTTTGTCTGGAATATTGGGGGCAGGTACATATGTCCATACAGAAGAGGTTAAACCAGATGAACCTTTGCAAAATACAAATAGAATAACTGTCATTTATTCTATATTTCTTCAGTCTGGCTGAACAAAACAGGACACATAAAATTGAGACATTTTCAGAAAACTGTTATTTTGCTTTCTGCAAGGGGACATTTGCTTTATTATGACCTAGTTAGTTGGACTCTGAAGTGATGTTGTCATTCTCATGGAATATAATCATATCTGTAGCCAAACTATGTGCGTTGCTCATCCTATATAAAGTACTTACCAGACAAGTTATGTCTCAGCTGGGACATTAAATGCAATCTAATGAAATGAAGATAATCAGGAAACAAAGATGCACTTTTGATTTCTGTCAGTCTCATGGCAGAAAGATAGAAAATTGAAAGAGAGGTGAAATCAGGCTTTATATTTTCAGATTAAGTAAATGCAAATTTATCAACTACATCCAAACTATGATTGGTTACCTGGGAACTCACATTCTGTCTCTATTCACCATTTCCTTCATCCATAACATGAATCACTTAATCCAACAGTGCCTCATGTAAAGAAGCTAAGTCAGCACTAGGGCATCCACTGACAGCATTTGGGTTAGTTTTCTTTTTTGTGACAGATTCCTCTCCAGCTCTATCTGATACGGGTTTTCTATGGCTTCAAGAGGGAGTTGAGCTTTAGATATTTCTGTGCATAGCTTCTTTAAGTGATCATTCACAGTACGGAAAAACCCGGGCACTTACTCATGAAAACTCTTCCCCAGCACCAGTTTCTCCCTCTCAGCTCTCCCAGGAAAATGTTTCCATCTCTGAATCTTTAGCCCAACAAACAAAAATGCAGCAAAATCTTCGCCTAAGAGAAAAGGCCTTAGACTGATGTTTAGGCATTGCTTTTAGCCACCAGCTGGGGCAACAAACTGCAACTGAGAGCTGCTATCTATATACTGCTGAAACCATAAAGATAAGCAACTAGGACAAGTATCCCAAGGTCCCAAGTATCTGGGGTTTAGGTAGGAGCTGTGTAAGCCACTCAGAGTGCAGGAGCATAAGAGAAAAGCCTGTAGGTTAGCCTGCATACCTCCAAAAGATTAACGCTATCACTGAAACACTTTCTCATGTTAGGAATGTGGAAATATCAAGTGGACAAAAGATCCCCACCTCTCCAACAACTGTCATAATGTTGTGGAGCTATAGGGCACTTCGATCTCAGTGTTTCAGTGAAATAATTTAATGATCTTTGCCACAGTCCTTTGTTGCCATCTCATGGCATCTATACTTTCCCTTTAGTAGCATAATCATTTATTGCAATGGTTTCTTACAGGTGTAAATTTCCATGACTCGAGACCTTGAGGAGATCAGATGCATCACATAATTTATGGGAACATTAATGAGAAAAAACCAGACAACAATTCCCCATCTGCCTGAAACATTTATGTTAAAAGAGCTGCATGTGTAAGGGCACAGTGCATTAATAAAAGATACTATCACGTAAGTAAGTAGTAGGGGCTCCCTACTTTTCTTACAGGTCTTTCTGTTAACAAAGGACTTACCACTGTTGAAACCACAGCTAACCTCTGTTCTTGCTACATGTGACAAGCATTGTAGTGTCTAAATCAGACTTCAGTTCTCACATATGCAAACAGATTTAGGGTTTTTTGGCACTGAAGAAGTGTACATACTCACATGTAATTCAGAATGGAACAGCTACGAAAGAAATCATAATAAAAAGTAATGCTCTGTGACACACAGCAGTGTTAGAAAATAGTGGCTGTTTTAATTGTCAGATTGTATCCAAAACCCACTTCCAGTTTTCCTGAAGAACGGAAGTGGTTTTAGAAACAATATATGTGTACTTCATTTTGCAACATGTTCAGAGGTATGAACATGTTCAGCCAAAGTACTCTCTTGGCTTTTTTCAGTGTTCAGGCATAAAAATAAAATATTTCAATTTGTAAAAGTTTAATGCTTTTATACTCATGATTGCTCGTAGCTTCTGTCTTTATTTGCTCCTTCCTTTAAATTTTATATGGGGAAGTTCTCTTCCCGTTCCCTTCAGCTAAAGGAAGAGCTTCTTTCCTGTTTGAGCTTCAGAGCTAATACATGATATTTCTTTTTTGTTCTGAGAAATTAGTTTAGAGACATTCTGACAGAAACTTCTTCAACAAAATGCTTTTACTTGTACCCAAAGGCCATGAGCAACCAATATGAATTTATCTTCAATACCAGGAGAATCTTCACATGTATAACCCCATCAGAAGGATGCTCTTCTGGCAATCCAGCAAATATTAGCTAGGACTGGGATAGTCATGTAAAGCACTCGCTTGTCCTTCATGCATCTTGACTTATAACTGTTGCCAAAGCAGGGAGGAGTTTAGAGAATAAAACCTTATAATCTGTTTATTTCACCACTGGCCAATATTAAAGAGAAATGTCTATCAACAGTCTTCCAAGTGGGAGCAGGTGAGCAGTTGCATTCACTCTATTATGCAGTTGCTCTTTGCACAAAAAAAAACCCCATGTAAACTTTACTCAACTTATGTTTGTGATGTTTCCTTGCAATTAAATAGCATTTGCTAAGCATAAGCCTTGGTGTTTGGACTTACTGCAAAAATAGAAAAGGAATTTTTCATGTCATGGAGAAAACAGAAAAATTAAATTTTGTCAACAACTCACAACATTTACCCATATCGTGTGAAAAGTCCACTTAAATGTGGACATTTGCCAGAAATACCAAGTCTATATCCTTAGCACGTAATTTTTCTATTTCTTACTTTTCAACTGGGTCCTCTAAGGTCTTGCTCTTCCATTTCTTATTCTTTGTGCTCCGAGTAGTCAAGAAACTGATGGTAAAATGAAAGAGATTTACTGACAGACAGCTCCCATTTTGTGATTATACAAAACCCCTATTTGCATATAGAATCATAGAATCATAGAATCGTCTAGGTTGGAAAAGACCTTTAAGATCACCCAGTCCAACCATTAACCTACACTACCAAGCCCACCTAAACCAATCAAGGGTAGACTAGACTAAACCATATCCCAAAGTGCCACATCTACCCGTTTTTTGAACGCTTCCAGGGATGGTGACTCCACCACCTCTCTGGGCAGCCTGTTCCAATGCTTGACCACCCTTTCCGTAAAGAAATTTTTCCTAATTTCCAGTCTAAACCTCCCCTGGCGCAGCTTGAGCCCATTTCCTCTCATCCTATCGCTAGCTACTTGGGAGAAGAGACCAACACCCACCTCACTACTGCCTCCTTTCAGGTAGTTGTAGAGAGCGATAAGGTCTCCCCTCAGCCTCCTCTTCTCCAGGCTAAACAACCCCAGTTCCCTCAGCTGCTCCTCATAAGACTTGTTCTCCAGACCCTTCACCAGCCTTGTTGCCCGTCTCTGAACACGCTCCAGCACCTCAATGTCTTTCTTGTATTGAGGGGCCCAAAACTGGACACAGTATTTGAGGTGCGGCCTCACCAGCGCCGAGTACAGGGGGACAATCACCTCCCTGCTCCTGCTGGCCACAGCGTTCCTGATACAAGCCAGGATGCTGTTGGCCTTCTTGGCCACCTGGGCACACTGCTGGCTCATGTTCAGCTGGCTATCTACCAACACCCCCAGATCCTTTTCGGCCAGGCAGCTTTCCAGCCACTCCTCCCCAAGCCTGTAGCGTTGCATGGGGTTGTTGTGACCGAAGTGCAGGACCCGGCACTTGGCCTTGTTGAACCTCATACAGTTGGCCACGGCCCATCGATCCAGCCTGTCCAGGTCCCTCTGCAGGGCCATCCTACCCTCCAGCAGATCGACACTCCCACCCAGTTTGGTGTCGTCTGCAAACTTACTGAGGGCACACCGATCCCCTCATCCAGATCATTGATAAAGATATTGAACAAGACTGGCCCTAAAACAGAGCCCTGGGGAACACCGCTCGTGACTGGCTGCCAACTGGACTTAACACCATTTACCACAACTCTCTGGGCTCGGCCACCCAACCAGTTCTTTACCCAGCGAAGAGTATGCCTGTCCAAGCCGTGAGCTGCCAGCTTCCCGAGGAGGATATTATGCGAGACGGTGTCAAAAGCTTTGCTAAAGTCCAGGTAGATGACATCCACAGCCTTTCCATCATCTACCAGGCGGGTCACCAGGTCATAGAAGGAGATCAGGTTGGTCAAGCAGGACCTGCCTTTCGTGAACCCATGCTGGCTGGGTCTGATCCCCTGGTTGACCTGTACTTGCCTGTGGAGTTTGCTCAATATGAACCTCTCCATAATCTTCCCTGGCACCGAGGTCAGGCTGACAGGCCTGTAGTTCCCCGGGTCCTCCTTCCGGCCCTTCTTGTAGATGGACGTCACATTGGCAAGCCTCCAGTCATCAGGGACCTCCCCTGTTAACCAGGACTGCTGATAGATGATGGAGAGTGGCTTGGCGAGCTTCTCCACCAGCTCCCTCAGTACTCTCGGGTGGATCCCATCCAGCCCCATAGACTTGTGAGCATCCAGGTGGCGTAGCAGGTCATTAACTGCTTCCTCCTGGACTATGTGGGCTCCATTCTGGTCCCCATCCCTATCCTCTAGCTCAGGGGCCTGAGTACCCTGGGGATGA
Source organism: Pelecanus crispus (assembly GCF_030463565.1). Lineage (NCBI taxonomy): Eukaryota > Metazoa > Chordata > Aves > Pelecaniformes > Pelecanidae > Pelecanus > Pelecanus crispus. Next base: position 121,648,827 of record NC_134644.1, read on the forward strand.
CCGGTCTGGCTGTTGAACACAGAGGCAAAGAAGGCATTAAGTACTTCAGCCTTTTCCTTGTCCTCAGTGACAATGTTCCCCCCCACATCCAGCAAAGAATGGAGTTCCTCCGTGGCTCTCCTTTTATTGCTGATGTACTTATAAAAGCATTTTTTATTGTCTTTTACAGCACTGGCCAGATTGAGTTCTAGCTGGGCTTTTGCTTTTCTAATTTCCTCCCTGCAGGACCTAACAAGTTCCCTATACACCTCCTGAGTTGCCCGCCCCTTCTTCCAAAGGCAGTAGACTCTCCTTTTTTCCCTGAGTCCCCGCAAAAGCTCCCTATTCAGCCAGGCCGGTCGATTTCCCCGCCGGTTGGTCTTACGACACATGGGGACAGCCCGCTCCTGCACCCTTAAGACTTCCTTCTTGAAGAGGGCCCAGCCTTCCTGGACCCCTTTGCCCTTCAATATGCAACTGGAGGCAATTGTATTAGGAATCCAGCTATGTGGCTGTGTTTGCCAATGCAGATTTTGCAAGATATCCTCATAGCCTTGCCAATCAAAAGTTTTCCTCAAACGTTCTGTATAAATCATCTTGCAGTCACTGCAGGATGACTCACCCCTTCATCAAGAGCTGCATCTAATCCCTCCAAGCCAAAGGAAACTCTGCTGATCATGTCTGTATGGCAAAGATGGCATTGTCCAGGGAGGGAGACTTCCCTGGAGAAATCCTGGGACTGGGAGAAGTGCTCGTGAGATCTCCTTACCTTTTATAGCCCTTATAAAATGCTTTGAGTCAAGGTGGCAGCATAGTATTGAAGGTATTGGGCTGCAATAGCAATATTACCCACTGGGTGAGAGACCGTGCTATGCTCCTGCCCATAAAGGAGAAGTCTGTCTTCACAAGGGATGAGGAGTTTTGACCAAATACACGTACATATCCTCTTTGCCTAGCTCTTCTGGTTTCTTTCATTGAATGAGGTGTTTTCTTCACCATCCTGCCTCTAAATGCTTTCACGTTGATGGTAGCACACTGCAATGGCTGCATATTGCTGATATGATCATAATAAGGTAAATGTTGTCCATTCCGCTAAAGCACTTGGTATACAGTGTATTTTGTTGCATTTTATTTTTATTTAATCCTACACAAGCAAAACACCAAGCACAACAAATCTGAGTAAGGACTAGAGGAATTTACCCCACTAGTAAGTACCTATTAAAAGTAAACGCCTCTTCCTATCTCATAATGTACCAAGCCTAAATCTGAAAAATACAGAGGCATTCACAGGATTGTCTATTTTCTTGTTAGCTCTTCATCAAGTTACCCAGAGTATTTGCAGAACCCTGGCCTGCTCTGCTTTGCATGGAGTAGTGGCCATAATACAGCAATACCTTCTTAGCATACCCAAGTCATACTTAATTTTAGCTTCTTCTAGGTTAGGCAGGACAGGAAAACTTACACTGTAACATGCAGAAATAAAGGTATTTCTACTCATTGTCGCATTTTCTATAACTCCAAGTTTAAGGCCACCTGCTTCACTGCTTTCTTTATTATATTTTCTAAATGTGCTTTCTTTCTATCTGTTTGGATCATGGAGGTAATACCTTTTGGCTGAAAACTTTTGAGCTGCTTTTCCAAAAAGCAAGATCTGCTTTTCCATTTTTTTGGTGTATATCTCTTTAACTAGAGCAACCTTGCAGGGAAGTCATAAGGGAGTTTAATCCTAATGCTTCTGTAACCAGTTGTACAGAAGGAAGTATTTAGAGATGGAAAGTATCTATTCTCCAGGCTCAGGCTTGGATTTTGATATATTGAGCAGAGAACATTATCAGTCCACTGTCTGGGGAATCTCCTGCTGGAGATTTCTGTCAAAATCATCTGAAACCATAGGGTTGCACAAAAGTAGCCCTGCCATAAAAGGGCTGGTGTTTGCAGAGGGGTGGCTCACTTGCTGACAGATAACCCACTTTCTTAGGGGAAATAGGCTTCTTGCCCACTAAAGGATCCTTGAAAAATCAGAGGTGGTAAGTTCAGTCCTTGGATGGGTTTGGTGATATTTTCACTGAGGAAAGCAAAGGCAGTCCCACAGACAAGCCCTGGGGAGAAAACTTGGCTTGCAGAGTACATCCCATAGGAGCACCTGGTCGCAAGCAGTGGCCTCCCAAAGAAACCTGAGATGCTGCTCTTCGGTTTGGTCACAAACTAAATGGTGTTATTTCTGGATAACTTTGCTTCCTTTTTTTTCAGTCTCTTTTTGAGAATTTTGTGGGATTTTGCTAGTTCCTTGTTATCCACCAAACATATGTCAAAACTGCTTGGTGTCTATTAGCTTTTTGTTCTGTACATGCGGACGGAAGCAAGTAAGATTGCTTTGCTGCTGTCCCAAGCAGTCCTTGCAAAAACAGCCACTATGATGTCAAAAGAAACATTAAATCTCTGGCATAACAAAAGAGAATCAAAGTGACTTATAAAAAAATGTTAAAGCAGTGTTATTTTCCCAACACACACACTCCACTGTATTGTAGAAAATTCCTTAAGCAACAGAAATGGAAAGAGAAACAAAGTTTAACATTTCAGTGTCTTACTCAGCAAAGTTTTCTGAGGAAAACAGATCAGCTGAAATAGTACACTTTGTTAGTTTTTCCATATTCTTTATTCAAATAAAGATATGTGAGCTACATATGTTCCTGTTTAATTTGAAGATTTTATTCTAAACGCCTTTGATATACATTAACTTGATATTTTTATTTAATAGTTATTGAAAAGAGTGACACTCTCGAATAATGTTGAATGTGCCATAAGTCAGTGCAGCGTTTAGTTTGTGGAGATTTAATCAGAAAAGCAAGATTTGTAGAGGGAGGAAATATCTTTTATTAGCCTAGCTGCCGTAGTTGGGGAAAAGAGGGCACAAATCTAAAAGCTTTGCCCTTTTTTCCAATTAAGTCATTCAATCTAATGAAAAATAGTACCTTTCTTGTATCCTTAAACTACAAAAGCTACAGCAACACCAGTCTGACAATACAAAAGATTAATATACATGAAGACATGGCCACAAAGCTATGTAACCTTGTAGCCTGCATCTTCCCCTCTGCCCAGAATATAAAATATGGTTATTGCACTCACAGCTAATGATTTTGTTAGAAAAGAAGAGGCTGTAGTTGATGCATTTCATGAGGGAAATGAGCTTAGGCAGATAAAACTAGCCTGTCTCAGCCTCATGTAGCAGGCGGGAGGATGGTGTGTGCAGGACAGCTGCTGTATAGCACAGCACATATGACCAGGAGCAAACTCTCCATTTCAAACCCTGAGCACTCACAACAAAACAAAAATAAAGCCCGGCTCTGTGATCCTTGTTTAAGAATTGCTCAGGCTCGTGAAAAGACGCAGGATTGAGTTTGAGTGACAAGTTTAGCTTCCTCTTAGGGCAAAGGTTTGAAATTCCTTTACCTAATGAGTAATTGTATCATACCACCCCTGCTGAGCTGCTAATAGCAAATGAGAGACATTTTGGGACAGAAGGAAGCTAGGAGTCCTTTCTAATTAAATGTGGCCCTCTCTGTGTCTCTAGATAAATTCCACAATACTTTTTAGCCCATACTTGCATACCACACCTTTTTCATCCTTCGCTGTTTTTCCTGCATGCTCTATCCACTGCTCTGCAGGCAGAAAATTCCACTTGAATTCCTTTTGTGTCTGGTCATTCCATAGATTAAATCAGAGCCCCTTGGTTTATTATTAGGAATGCTATCAACATGTCTCTGGACCCTTCCTGTTTCTATGTCCACCCTTAAGGTTCCTTAGAGTCTTTTATTTTTTAAAGTCAAAAGCCCTATTTCTTTAATCTTCTTAAACTACAATCTGTGAATTTATGCATCATCTGGTTTATCTCCAACACTTTATCTATGCCAAGAAACATACAGAATATCATGAAGTGTGCTCAGTTCTGCTCTCGATGTATTGCCACTTCAGATGGACGTGTGCAAGGTTGTGCTGAGCCCAGGAGCCCCACAATGGCTAAGGTGCTCTGTCAGGGCTGGAAGTGGCTTACCACAGACTTGCGCCGCATAGCCTCTATGCCTTTTGGTGAATCGTCCCATTTCTTCTTTGTGTCTTCATAAAGATGCCGTTGTGCCCCGTGCCTTCAGTTCTTCTCATGTACCCCATGCTTCCCACCATTGCAATATGGATAACCCCCCCCACTGTCCTTCAGTGCCCCTAAATCTTTTGGGCACCACAAGCTGTGGCTGCCTCAGATGTGTCTGCATGCCAAGCAGCCAGCTAATGTGCATGTGGGGACGGGTCAGGTGGCCACTTTCAGACCGAACAAAGGCTGAGCTCTGTCTGCATTCCCTGGAGGAACAGATGCTCCTCTGGCTCTTGTTTCTCTACATGGACAAATGGTTCAACAAAACATTTGGGAACTGAACAACTTTGAGCCCTGTGCCCTTCTGCTGAATCTGATTGAAAGCAGTGAGTGGCATTACAAAGTTCTGCAGAAAAGAGTGATAGAAGACACACAGATTGTCGTACGAACAGGCTGCAAAAATTATGTAGGAATCATTTGCTTAAGAAATAAGACTAAAAACCTAATAGCCTGGGTGGAGAATGACATCAGGGAAGCTGGATTTGGCTTCCTGATTCTGAGACTCAGCCTGTGCCTTGCCATAAATAATGTTGCTGACAGGCAGTTTTAAATTGCACAACAAATGGACCAGGGCAGGGCTACTCGATGGAGCAGAGCAAAATACATCCCCTGTTCTTTCCTGCTTTTCTGCTCCTTGGTGTGAGATGCCTCCTCCTCCCGTTTCCGTTACACAACCAAGTGTAAAGAAGAGTATCTGCACTAGCAGGCTTGTCCTGTCCTGAATGGAAAATATGTCCTGATGGTTATTGTCCGCCCAGGTCCCCTCGTGCAAAATATAGGCGACTTGTACAAGTGGATCTCAAGGCAGGTTGCAGCAGTGCTGACACCCCCTCATCTACAGCCAGCTCTGGTGCTGGTCTGGGTCTGGTTCTTGCGTGTGTTTTAGTTCTGGTGCACCTAAAACTTCACGTATTCTAGGTGGTATAAATCCCTGTGGTAGACAACAGCTACTTGCAAATTTCTAAAGGACAGATACTAAACTCGTGAAGGTACAAACTGAAGAAATGGGTAAGACTAGAAGGGGAGGGAGCATGCTTGTGAAGCAAATTTCATAGTGTATGGGCTCTTTGCAACAAGTTTAACAGAAACTAGCAGGAATTTTGAGGTCTTCATTATATTCCATCTTCCTGGCACCTCCTCCGTGATGTGAAATGGAGCTGTTTTGGCACTGGAATTTTGTCACTCTTCAGATATTCTAATTATCTGCCCTAACAGGAGCCTGGTTTCCTAGTTCACTGTTTCTTTTTCCTCCCTTGAGACTATTTCTGGCATCTGTTTCCACATCATTATGAGAACACTGAGTACAAAAATGTCTTTAATGTTTTAGCAAGACTCTACCTAGTAAATACAAATCTGTAAATCTGCAAGAAAATCTACTGTCTTTTTCACTGACCCTTTTTCCTTTAGGATGAGCTTGCAAAACACTTTGTAACATGTATGGAAAACTTCTGATTTCCTCTCCCTTTTTTACCTCCTTACCTGACACCCTTGATGTGAAGCATTGCTGGCTGATACTTCATTTATCTGCTCTCATCCATTTAGAGCATAGTCCTCACTGATGGTGATGGTGTAGGAAGGGAGGGAATGTGGCACATGACAGAATTCATCTCTAAGAGGAGAACCAGAAATACTAAAGAGATCTTGAAGTCAGGTTTTGAGTCTCAGGCAAATTTTGAAAAGAGCAAGTTGAAGTCATTGGGGTATTGTAAATAGACTTCAGGGATTTCAAGGACTATTTTTAGTTAAGCTGAAAACTTGTCGCAACTACCATAATACTGCTTATATTTGCAGCCTCTCATACAATGGATACAGACTCCTTATTCTGCAGAGAAAATTAAAGAATGGTGGCACGGGTAGATACACAATATATTAGTTAAGTAATTTAAAACATTTCCTTTGAGGACCTTCCTCTTCAAACTTTGCTTCCCTGTAAGATTATCTACATCCCACAAAGACCTGCACAGCCCCCCCGGCTCATACAGACATTTCGTACCCACACCTTTAGCTGTTTCCTGCAAATATATGGTACTAAGCAGAGGCGCTGCGGGCTTTGCAAGGCTGCCACAAAAAAAAAAGAGGCCAGGGACAGTCCCCAGAAGGAGGCAGGAGGAGCGGGGCTGGCGTTAGGACCAGGAGGATAGCAGAGCGGCTGCTGCTGTACAGCCAGAGGTGGGCAGGGGGTCTCACCAGGGCTTCCTGGGAGGGCTGCCCCTGCCAAAACTGCCACCTCGCAGGCTGCAGCAGAAGCAGCAGCAAGTCTGTTTGTCCTGAGCTGTGGCCCAGGTGAGGGGGGCACCCAGGTCACCGTCATTTTGCCGTGCAGATGCTCTGCCCCAGTAGCTCTCCACTTTGCCACTAGCTACTTTCCCTGGCACAGGCAAAGAGCTGCTCTATCTCTGCTTTGCCCTCGCTCTGTTGGGTTACACTAAACCAAAAGCCAGCCCCTCAATGTGTGCATAAAAGATGTCCAAACACCCATTTTTGAACTCCCAAGTGGGCTTTGTAGTTTCTTTGCTGTCCCTGCCCTGCTTTAAACTACACTGTGTCCACAAAGAGAAATGTGCCTATTTAGTAAAGAAGATAAAGATTTTATTGAAAACATACATCAGGAAGAATGTCAATTTAAATACTGCCTCCCCATATATAAGTACAGGCTCTACCTTTTGCTTTCAGCTCAAGAATGAGCTAACAATGCAGCAAGGATTTACAAAGAATGCCTATTAAGGGACAGCAGTTTCAAAGAAGAGACTGAACTGCAGCATGCAGGAATACTAATGGTGTCATGAAGCAGATCAGAGTTGCAAACAGCCTAACTGCCTTTTCATGTTCAGAAATTTCACTCCTGGCAGCTGCTACTAGCTGATTCCCCATTCTGCCCTGCCCAAGAGGTGTGTATGTGGATATGTACACATATGTCGAAGTGAAAGGAAAGAAAAAAAAAGAATGGAAAATACTTTGATCATAATGGGAAAATGTTCATCTCACAAGTTTTAAAATGGAGAAATCACTATTTGCTTTTTCCTCACTAAATAGAAAACCTTTAAAATGAAGAGAAGTGTAAAATAGGCCCCCCAAAGCCCCCTTTAAAGAACAAGTTAGTTCTGTGGCATCTCACCAGGCTGTGGAATTTATGAAAACCACATTCCTTGGATTCTAAAACACTGGCCATCCCTGCTGCTCTTTCAAATAATGTTGATTTTGCTGACTAGTCTCTCTGAGAGCCAGCACAGTTGTTTAATTGTAAGTAAATAATCTCGGAACAAATCCATGTTTGACATACTGTCATACTAACATTTACTGTTTTGCAAAAGGGCTTTACTTCAAGGATATTGAAAAATTCCATTGGTGTTTAAGAGGAGTAGCAACTGTGACCCTCTATAAATTAAAATGTTTGACCCTGCTATATGATATAGATGATCCAAAGTATTTCACATGTTCAGATCAGTAAAGGCAGAAAACAAACCCTCCTTATGAAGGTGTGGTATTATGTTCACACAAACATCCACAAGGGCTATGAAGGTTTATAAGGGTTAACTATTTAAAGCTGAGACTCTTCAGCTCACGTGTACCCTGATAGCTCTTTGGGAATGTATAAGGTTGATTATAAAGGTGTACCCTTGCAGATCACATTGCCAGGAAAGGACACGTGGGCCACATTCAGAGCTGCTAATATAGCACTTAAGGAGGACATTGGTGCCACTGTGATGTCAAAGTTCAAGAGTTTCATGAGCGCTTTGGACCACCTACAACCTGAGGCTGACAAATCCTAGCGTCCTGTGTATTCAAGGGAAGAAGGAGTTACGAAACCTAGGTCAAAAGTCTGGAGTGGACAGCCTGAGCATGGCCCACTACTGCTCTTCTGAGACCCTTGCAGGGCAGGCTGGGACCATACAGGGACTCAAGGTCCAGCAACCCCACTGCTCTTGAATGTAATGCCATAGTAGTGGTGGCACCTAAGACAAGTGCCTGTAGCAAAGGGTTTGCTTAGCTGAGTTGTCACAACTCTCCTTCTCTGTCAATATAAACCAGGACCTAGCAATCTGGCATACCAGCAAGCTCTGCAGAGCTCATCACACTCTTGAATGAGGACACCATGGTAGCAACATAAGCACAGCAGTCTGCATGGCCCATGGTGCCTGGGGAGCCCTAACACTGCAAACCCCTGAGCCTTGCAGAGGACCTGCTAACATCCAGGACACGGCAGATGATGTGGTGTATCTGATGTGCAGGCTCACCTCCAGAGACTACAAACCCATACACATACATTGAATATTGTGGGCAGTAATAGGAAGGGTGCTGGACTGGGGAATGAAGATACCTGAATTCCCATCTCACACGCTTTGAATGAATGTAAGAAACTGCTTTGTGTGTTGGTTTTTTCTATCGCCAGCATGAAGATACGATCCATAGTCTCCCTTTGGGAAACTGACATTTATGATGTCATCATCGTAGTTGCTGTTACTTACCAGAGCTCTTGTTTAACATCGCCATGGAAAGGATACAGCCTTTTCCAGCACGGCCACTGTAATATCACGGTCACTGTACAGCCTGCTTGAAAAGGGGTGCGGAGCTCATACGAGTTCCAGTGATGCAAAACGCAAACCTGTGAGCAGAGTTACCTCAGCAAGATGCTCCATTAAGCCAGTGCACCTTGTTCAGGCACAGACCAAATTCTGAGTGTGATGCAAAATTCCCAAAGATGTCTGCTTTGACTTGTTAGATGTAGGCTGATGTTAGGGGGTTTTTAAGAAGACAGCTTGCCAGGTTCTCTCAGCCTTAGTCCCAGTGCTGAATCCAAAGTGCCTCATACCATTAGGTATAAGAAGGCAAAAAGGTGACAGAACTTTGCTACTCACTTCAGACCAAGAACAATTTAGGATATAAGCTTTCATATCATATTTTTACATGGCTGAATACTTTTTTCTTTTTACTCTGTGTTTACTGTACGTAGAGGGGAGAGCTTTTGCCTGTGACATATTCTAGTTCTAACCCCTTTAATATTCCCATTATAAAGAAGTGGGGAAAATGGCTTATTGTTAACAAATTTAATGGAAATATTCATAAGAAACAACAAAAATGTTCTGTGACTAATGAAAGCATTTAAATTAGCTATCCAGATGTCTAATCAGTCCTGCTAATAACAGATTTGCATTTGTCTGAAAACTCAAACTATTGAAGTACAGTCAGTATGATGGAGGTGTATGAAGTTTTGTTTAGATTCTTGGCTCCTACAGGGAAAAACTGTCTCTGGATTTGCGTACATCTGCTTCTATCTGAAACTAAAATCCAAAGAAGCAGGAGCTGGAACAGGTTTTGGTGTTGATTCAAGTGGTGCATGAAAAATCAGGTCAGTTCTCACTGGATCAGTACCAATTTCACTATTTCCAGTCAAAAAAAGTTATGATGCTTGTTATTAAAATGTTCTTGAATGAGACTGCATAAAAACCTCCAGCATGTCAAGCCAGTTCTTTTGGACTTGTATGCTACCCATGGAGAGATCACTAATAAATGCTGCTAACAAATTTGCCCTTTGCGACCTCATGCTGTGAAGTTACCGCAATAATTAAAAGAGTTCCTATATCAAATAACAAAGCCCTTTTTTTGACAGTGGAATGTGTAATGTTTGGAGACTTTTCTGTCCAGTAAGCTGTCAACATTTTCAAAGGGAAACAGGAAGACGTCTAGTGGGGAGATCACAAGGTGTGGAGTCAGGAGGTCTAGGTTTATTCCTGGCCCTGTCACCATCACACTACATGACACACGGCTCCTCTCTGCTTCATTTTCATCATCTGCCACACAGCAGCACTGTTCCTTACGGACTTTGCTCTGGGTGCTGGGGGCTGGTGGGCAGCAATTGGGAAAGAGCTGGTGGCAGGAGATATTCACAGTCATCCGGAGCTCCTGAGCACCTCCAGCAGTGTGAATTTTCAGTAAACATCAACTGCCTCTGAAAAAGCCTGTATGGTTTTTTGCCTCTCTGCCAAGTTCAGCTACTTTGCAGGGAATATTAACCACTTTCCCATGAATGCACGTACTGGCCACGAAGGTGCCATTATAATAGCTGTCATTTAATCCAATGTTTGTCTTCAGCCATAAATTTTCAGCAACAATCCAATAATATTTCCATGGGATCCCAAATGGCTGCTTTTTTTTTCTTTTCTTTTTTGAGGCTGAATTAACAGTTACGTAATATAAGGAGGGTTTTTTTCTTTTGCTTCATAAATGATTTTTTGTTAGGCACAGTGGAAAAAGAACACCATATAACAATTCAAAATGAAGCCATCTGGCTTTGTGTCCATCTAACAATGTTAACAAATATCCCACATCTAAAAGAAATACAAAGCACTATTTCTGTGGCGCGTTCCTTTACTTTACTTTGAAGGAGCAGAGCACATACATACATATTTTAAATGAAGTGCATATTTCTTCATTTTTTTTCCACACCATTTCATTGCTTCTATGCCTGTGTTTTAGCGACCATGCCCTCCGTTGTGGTGAGCCTTAAAAAATCAGAAAGATGAACAATTTCTCCCAGCCACAACCTTACGGTGCAGCACCGCTATGTGAGCTCCTACCCTGCAGCCAGCAGAAGGTAGGTTAGCCAGCCGTGACTGCAGGTAAACTACTTTACACAAAGGGAAAATGGAGGGGAACTGCAGTTATCACCAGGGCACAGCTATGCTATAAGTTCATGCCCTTAATTTTCTTCAGAGTAACTTATTGGCTTGTCCTGTACCCTGATGGGTATACGCTTGCAGCATGCGAGCACATTGGATGATGCAAGATAAATATGCCCCCATATGAAAAATGTCTCTCTGTCTGTTGGCATTTTGATATTGCTTGTGGGAAGAAAAAGAAAAGAGCCGAAGAGATTTTAAGCTCAAATTCATGCTACTAGGAAAGTCTTGTAATTAGTCTACACCCAGTGTTCCTTAATGTGTGGTCTCGAAGACATCAGAAGGGACACTGTGAAACAATTGCGAAAAAATTTAAAAAACACATGCATGCACGCATATTCCCACAGATGCAAACAAGCAAGCAGGCAAAAGGGGAGAAAATAAAACTAATCAATGTGGCTTTGAAACCTAGCCTTAGCACTTGGTTGTAGTGAAAACTATTTTGGCAACACTGTGCAAGCTGATCCTTGGGCTTGTTTCATAGAATCACAGAATGCTTTGGGTTGGAAGGGACCTTTAGAGATCATCTAGCCCACCCCCCCTGCAGTGAGCAGGGACAGCTTTAACCAGATCAGGTTGCTCAGAGCCCCAGCCAACCTGACCTTGAATGTTTCTAGGGATGGGGCCTCTACCACCTCTCTGGGCAACCTGTTCCAGTGTTTCACCACCCTCACTGTAAAAAATTTCATCTTTATATCCAGTCTAAATCTATTCTTCTTTAGTTTAAAACCATTACTCCTTGTCCTGTCACAACAGGCCTTGCTAAAAAGATTGTCCCCATCTTTCCTGTAGGCCCCCTTTAAGTACTGAAAGGCCGCAATAAGGTCTCCTCGCAGCCTTCTCCTCTCCAGGCTGAACAACCCCAACTCTCTCAGCCTGGCCTCGTAGGAGAGGTGCTCCAGCCCTCGGATCATTTTGGTGGCCCTCCTCTCCAGCAGGAGAGGCTCCAGCAGGTCCATGTCCTTCTTGTGCTGAGGGCCCCAGAGCTGGACGCAGTGCTCCAGGTGAGGTCTCGCCAGAGCAGAGTAGAGGGGCAGAATCACCTCCCTTGACCTGCTGGCCACACTGCTTTTGATGCAGCCCAGGATTCGGTTGGCTTTCTGGGCTGCGAGGCTTTACAGAAGTCCAAATAGATGACATCTATTGCTTTTCCCTTGTCCACTGATGCAGTCACTCTTCTTCCCCCCAACCCATTGGGCGGTACTTCAGTAAGGAGGACTGATAAACTCTGGCAGATGCCTTTAGTGAAGACACTACTTTTACCAAGAAATGGAGTTTTGTGCTCATGCAGTAAAAGGACTTCACAGAACAACATCACAAATACACACAGAGTCTGTGGGGATAAATCTGTCAGTTCGGGAGTGCTTATTTTTATGCTCCTTTCTGATAAGACATAGGCCAACAGAACTTCACAGAGTGACTCTGGCCTTCCACCACAAGGAGTTAGGCTACCTTTGATGAAATAGCTCTGCTAGGAAGTGAAGATGGGCATCTCTGTAGCTGCAATTGTATTTTGGTTTGGAGGGAATTCCATCCCTCTTGAATACCCCTCCAGGAGATACCTCCTGGTATATTATGCAGTGAACTGCCCCTCGTGTGAGCACAGAGGAGGACGGGCAATGTCCAAGGACTTGTGCTGCCGCGGCTCCCTCCATCCATCCCTCCCCTCCCACCTCTGAAGGAAACTGCAGGTGCTGGATAGTAGGAAATAAAAAAGAGCCTCTGCAGGGCAGCTGTCTCGGTCTCTGCACCTCTTCAGGCCCAGGACTGACTCAGCTGAGCAAGCAGAATTCCATAGGACAGCCAAGCTTTAAGTCAAATAAATAAATAAATAGATGAGATGTTTATATATCCAACTCCTAATTTATATATAGCACCCACTTACAGAAACACTTCTGAAAATTATCATTTGAGCCACTCGAAGGATGAGAACAGTTTGGCATATACATTAGCAATCGCAATTTGTTGTCCCTGGTTATAAAAAAAAAAGAAGAGTCCAAGGAGCTTGTTACCTTCAAAGGCCAGAGCCAGGGGCAACCACTGGCAGTGGTGGGACTCCAGCAGACATGAATGGGCTCTGTAGCAGGCTACAGGCTCTTGTTCTGGGGATCCCGATGTCTGCATGTACACACACACGTGCTTAGCTGATGCAATTCTGCTGTTATTATCAACAGCTTTGCTTCTTCTTTTTCATGACCATCTGCGATTTTGACTCATTTATTCCAAAACTGTGCAGCTAACTCTGCCCAGCTATCTAAAATTAAAGATCTTAGCTGATCTCTAGTTGGCTTTTCCTTTTTTTTTTTTTTTCTTCTCCTTACTGTGGTTTCATTAAGTTCTGTCCTCCTTTCTGCTCTTGTGACTGAAGGGAACTCATGCAGGTGCCCTAAGACAGGGGAGAGGAGCCCAGAAATCCTGTATGGTGTCTGAGGGAGCATTGAAATCTTCTGTGTCTCTGCCTCAGACTTCTTCTTTTCCTCAACTGTGGTGACACAAGTGTTCTCTTTGCCATTGGCTCACCATGTGGGAATCGGTGGCTTAACATGCATAACAGTGCAGCAGAAGTTTAGAATATGCTACAAAGCTTAATGACAAAAATATGTCTAGAATCAAAAAAAACAAAATCTTACTTTTGGATGGGTTTTTGTGGGCGGAAGGTTGTTCTTGCATTTCATTTTAAAGCCTTCATTCATTCCTGCAATAGAAAGCTATCTGTTTTGTTTCTAATTTGGTCAACTTCACACAGTTCTTCACAAGCAACTGTCTATAAAAGGCAAAAACTACACTAACCATTAGACAATACATTTAAGATACCTCTTTACTATCTTGTTCCTTTATCTGAGATATTTTTTAAAAGTATGTGATGTTTACAGTTTGACAGAAAGTAATGTCTTTTACTCATCTTAGAGGGCTTCGCACCAGGGGGCCCCATCAAACGGGTGTCTCTTAATCACACAGCCAAGCAGTTAAGCTGAAAAAGATGATTCTTTTTAACATAAACTTACAAAAATATGTCTTGTCAAGACCTCCCAATATGATGTAATACAAAGACTATATATAAACATAGGAATTATTCAGTGAAGTTTTCCAGTCTTGAGAAACTATCCATTATAAGGGATCTTTTTCCTGAGAGGGAAAGTTAATCTTAGCATCAGAACAGAGCCACTTTCAAAGTAAAATAAGTGAAAAGGGTGCTGTATTTGTTCACAAGTACCTCAAATTTGTATAGACCATGAAAAAGCTGCAAACAAAGAAAGTCTGTTGAATTTTTCATCCCTGTGTAGAGAACTGTAGTAGAAACATTAGGACTGGTACGAATGGAGCAGGCGTGGGAAGGTCGGGGTGGGCAACCACCTGAAGAAGCAGCAGGGGAAGGGTTATGAGCACAACAGCTGCTGATGGTCACTGGATTAGCAGCCCATGAAGATCCCAGCTGATCTGTGTGCGGCTTCGTAGGACACCCAGACTGGGAGATACAGAGGTGGGACAGGCTGGAGTAACTAATGACTCTCAACTCCTAGATGGTACAAAAGAGGCATACACAAAACCAGGTCATTGTCACCAACCTAAGAAGAAACCAGGAAATGTGGGGAGGACGTCGTAGGTGGCATCCCTTGTCCTACCTGCCAGGGAGTCCCAACCAGACCACCTGGGTACTCGCATCTGAATGCCTGAATGCATCAATTTGGGTACACACCCCTCGTGGTGCTTGTCAGCATCAGCATATGGGCACAAGAGTGTGAGTATGCACGAAAATTTTTCAGTTTTTCAAATAAAATAATTTTCCCTTCTATATGGCCTTGCTTTGATCTTTGCTAGTTCGTTGCTAGTGTTACAACGTTATTTCCTACAGATGTATGGGAAATTCTGGCTTTCAAACAGCTTTGTGTGTTGTTATGAATCAGCGATCACTCTGCCGCCTGCTTGCAGTGAGCACGGGCAGGTTCCAGTACAATTTGCCTCTAATACAGATACAAAGAGGAGTTACACATCCAAACCCATCATATGTTTGTTTAACTGTATTGGATTTGCACAGCTTTCCTTTCTGCCAATAAAATACAAAAAAAGGTAATCTTCTCAACATGCAGTGAAATCCTGGCTCCACTGAAACCAGTGGCAGATATCCCATTGACTTCAGAAGGGCCAAGATTTCAGTGACGGCTTCTGGTCTTCCAAGATGTTGAATGTGAAAGTTTAAAGCAAAGGATGTCTGCAAAGATGCCGCCTTACCAGCCTCTCCAGAGCTAGCACCATCAGAAGGAGAAAAAGTAGTAAAACTGCTGTAAAAAGAGCATCTTCAAAGAGCAGCTGAAGTTCAAGCAGATATTTAATAGCTTTTAAAGAACTAAACAATACCCACTCCTATAAGAGATGAAAAGTAAATAGAATATTTTCCACTGATTTTAATGGCAGCTCAGTCAGCCTCTCAAGAAACAAGCAGGAATATCTACATCTACGTCTGCGTATGTCCTTGAAATGTATTAATTTCCTTCATACATAGGTTTTAATAAACTGCCATCCTGTCTTAGAACAGTACCTAAAATTCTGGCTGACTTTTCCATTAAAATATTTGCCAAGGCAATAATGCTCTTTTCATCAAAATTGCAACATTTTAAAATATGTTGATACAAATGAACTCCACACCCAAAGGCTTTCAGCACAAATGTTGACTATTTCAAGAAAATAAAATTCATCATACATTATGAAACTTCATTTCAGCATTCGGAAATTATGTTCCTATTTGTCTTGTGTTCATTTTAAAATAATTTCTATAACTTATGGCACATTATACACTACTGCAGTTGGCATATGACAACATAGCATAATGTAATAGAAACTAACATCATAGCTGAAATATTTTATTCCTTTACTGGGTGGTACTATCTTTTAAAATCATTACTGTGTGCTGCTTTCTGTCACTTAATGAAACTTCTTTCCTTGACCACAGCGTCTCCTGTTTTTTGGAAACAACTGGTATGTCACTCCTTGTTGCATTAAGAGGTTAAAGTAATTTGGCAGATGCCCAATTCGTCGTTGTAAGTCTGGTCGCATTCAGTGTACTGAACTATCATGATTACGAATGCACAAATAACGTGAGGCACCTTCTATCTAGTTGCATTCCATGAACTACCATGGCCACACTTAAAGTGTCTGGTCATGTTCAATGAGAACTATCACGGCTAGATTAATGAACAGTGTAGTTTATTAAAGCAACAGATACACAGGTTCTTTTGGATTACCGGTGATAAATTCACTGTCTGCAAAGCACGTGCAAATACCAAAAGTATAAGTAACACAGCCTGGCTACGGATGCATTAAAAGATATAAAGCAACTCTACATAGAGGTTTCTAAGTTTCCCAGAGAGGCACTTGGTATAACCAAGTGTTCGAGTCTTACCCAAAGGTGTCCTGATGGGGGGGAAGAGAGGCTCAGCCCGTCAACTGATCCCAGAAGTTAGAGTGATACACGATGGTATCTTCCCTAACATTCTCTCTCTCTTAAGTAATTTTATAGTATTTTTTACTTTTCAAGTGGAGCTTGAGTGACTCTAGTCATACATACCTTGGTATAAAGATTTTTTGCTTCGTTTTTAAAGGTATAGACTAGGAAAATTCAAAGTGCAAGCTCAGTGAGGGGTGGCCGCACTTTAGAGGCGGGTAGCTTTTGGGATGGAGGTGTGTTTTGGTATTATGATGATATTATAATGAGCAAACTTCACCAAAAGGACAGCATTTTGTCAAAATCATGACAAACTGTTGGCCCAGGGTAACAAATATGCAGCTTATTGGTTCCATGGTATCTTTGAGTTCCCATATCATCACAGAGCTTGGCCGTGGTGTCTCCACACCGATCCACCCTCTGGACAGTTCCTCTTAGAGCCAGTGCACCAAGTTCCCCTGGTGTTGCCGACATCTAAGGTTGCAGGCCTAGGGAACTTTCCATGGAATGGATTCCTTGCATGCCAGCTGCACTCCACCCTGGAAACTTCTTCAATGCTGTACCTTTCCTAAAAATGTGAATATAAGTTTAATTTCTAAGTCACCTCCAGCAATTATTCCACACTCCTGTCGAAGTATTTCCTGTTTGTATTGGAACTGAACAGTCTGATAAATTGTTTCAACACAACAGAAACAGGGGACAGTTACATCAAGAAGATAAAATGGTTTAATGAGTAGTAACCAGAAGCCAAACTTAATAATTTTTTTTAAATAATAGAATAAAATATAGTCCCACTGAAGTCATAAACTGATTTCAAAATACTAAAACCAGCATAAAGTAATATCAATATAAAAATGTAAAAACATAAAATAAGAAATACAGCAAACATGTAAAAACATACATTAAGAAATACAGCAAACACTTAAAAATTTTAAACCAAAATGTCAAACTCCAAAATAAAATTTACAATTTTCCAAATAGATAGTCTTTTCTGAACTTCTGTACCATGGAGTGTAGGGAAAATAGACTCAAATGTCATTTCTCTTTTGATTCAGAATAAAAACAAATTTTCAATGGCAAAATTTCCTGAACACATAAATCCCATGTTTTGATCAGGTATTTACACAAACAAGTTAGAAGAAAATTCCTCTTTCAAAAAAGCACCACGTGGCTATAAAACAGCATGAGTCCGAGCAAGCATTTAATCAAAACTGTTTAAATTCAGAATGGTTTTAATAAACCATGAAGGAATCCAGTCATTGTTCCAATATCAATTCATATATCATCACCATGTACAGTGTAAGATTTCTTAATAGCCAAAAATGCTGCCCATCAGCATAATCAGGAAGCACAAGTCAAAGTAAAGCCATGTAATTATATATAAACCATTTCAGTTCACTCTTGCCAAGAAAAACATTAACAAAAATATTGGCTGCATGACCAGTTAATTCCTGCAGAAGGCTTAGTGCATCGGACCATGAACAAGGCTCTTCACCTGCGATCCCCAAGCCCCCCAGCCCCACGCTGGCTGCGCATCTGTCCAGGCTTGGGTGTAAATGAGATCAGACATCAATTTCTGACAGTTTATAGGACAGCTAAAGATGTTCAGTTACCAGAAGACCCATGATCACAGACTATCAACAACAGCAGGAGGAGAGAGTAGCTCTGAAGTCATTCAGCTGATCCAGTAACACCAGGGTCTACAACCGAGTGAATATGCCTGAATATGTCAGTCATAAGGGTGTTTTGCATGACCAGCATGAAGTTGCCATAAAACTAGCAAGAACAGAGGCTTTAATGTACAATTTAAAATGTCACAAAATGATCCACTCAATAGGGTTCACCTGGACACATACAGGTTATGAACTTCCAGCTTTCACATTCATTTTTTTGCAGTTATTAGTTGCAGTCTTGTTTTCACAGGACTTTTCAGATTTAGAGTCACCTTTTGGTAAGAGCAACCCATTATGAGAGCTGCCACCACCCTGAAAAAAGCTTCCAGTGGTATAAAATGCTGCAGCCTACTTGGTTAGCAGAGCAGATCATATCCCAGTGCTGCATTCTTCACATTTCGACCACACCATATAAGAAATCCATTTCAAGATTTCTTGTCTGGTGATCAGATGCCCACATAGCTATGCCAGTGGATGAATTAATCTCCTGCATTACCACCTCCTACAGCAGTTGTCTTTCTGGGGCAACTACCAAAGTCAGCAAAGAAGCTCCAAAGTGCAGAAAGTGGAGAGCTCACAGGAGCAGTCTGCTTCTGGCTGGATGATCATGGCCATGCCATGTAACACAGGACTATGTATTGTGCCTGGTATCACTGCAGAGACGATTTTCGTATTTCATGGATTTAAAGTTGTATTGGGACTGGAGTCCATTCTGAGAAGACATGAACAGAGTTACAGACTCCATATTTTTCCAAATAACTTATGCAAAACTCATGTTCGTGATTTAGCTTAGCACCAACAGTTCCTCACAGGCACCTAGTATGCACAGCGAATGCATTACAATCAGTGGAAACTGGGCTGTTACTGACTTCAGTAGGACCAAGATGATATTAATGCTCTGCCATCTTTCTAAATGCATAACTCTCCTCACCCATATGAATACCTCAAACACTATAACAAGATAATTTATTTTGAATAAATAGAAAAGAGGGGCTTGTAACTGTAATTATTTCCTTTTTTTAAAGCTTGGAGCTAAGATGTTAAGGAAGTGGGTACATGGGCAATGCCAGATAAACACCCAACTGTACAGCTAAAAAGGCTGGCATTAGGGTCCCATTGTTACTTGGGACATTTGTCAACACGGGTAAGTACCGTTCCCTGGATGCTTATACATGTTTAGAGCCTGTCCGTCCACCAATTCATCACAGTTGTTCACTTCTTCTGGAAGATGTCAAACACTTTTTCTGAAATTGGAGGTTGCACTTCCAGAATGTCCCTTCCTTTCATTCACCCCAAGGCTGCGAAAAGGCCCAAGGCATCACGAAGAGTTACCAGAAAGCATTATTAGTCAGAAGGAGCTCACTCCCTGCAGGAGGGGAAATGAGAGGTGGCTGCGGTTACGGCCAAGGCTCTGCTAGCTGACTCTATTTGCTGGCAGCAGCTCAGTTCCTCTCAGGCAAGGTAATGCTTGTTCCTGTAGCCAGCAAATACAGCCAGTTCTCACCCTCATCCCGGGAGGCACCGAGCTGCTGCTGAATCAGGGTTACGCAAAGACAAATGAGCCCAACGGGAAGGGGCAGGGAAGCGGAGGCAGCTCACACTCATAAAATGAGAAACACAGAGTTAGAAGAATTACAGAAACAAGAAAATCCATCTGCACTTTGGAAGGTCCTTCTATCAACAGAGCCTGGGAAGTCCTTTCCCCCCAGTAATTCCTCTTCTGTATCATCCAAACCTCAAATTCCTCTCTGGAAATGAATGTGGATGGGGATATATTTCCTTGTGGTTACTGCTGAATGACTCAAAACTTTTCCCTCCCTTTTCCTGTGAGACCAAGGGGCTACATCAACCACCAGCAAAATTTTGCATTCTGTGTTTTAGTTCTGTGAAAGCAGTACATCTGGGCCAATAGGACATGAAAATGGCTTACAAGTTTCAGCTTTCTTTAACTGCAAACACAAATACCATCAATATGTAAAATAAAATACTGTAACATAAAGTTAAGCTCTTTGGCTGGGTTGAGGGAGGCTTGCAGAGGTAAACAGAAAGTGTACGGCTCCATAGCAGATTCACTCAGATGTCCTGCCTTTACTGCAACATATACTATTCCTTCTATGAGCTGGGCCAAAGCAAACTGCCTCAAAGCATCCTTGCTCTATTGCCACAAAGACCCCACACCTAGTGTATGACCTGGGCATATGTCCAGCAGGTTCTTCTTAGGACTTGTCTGGTAAGGTCAAGGGAGAGAAGACCACTGTCAGGAGCACCTTGTAGTCTCCAGGCTGGACCCACTGCTGAATGTAGCAGTGCCAGCAGATGCAAGGCTGAGCAATGACTTCTTTGCCTTGGTCTTCACCAGCAAGGTCTCTCAGACCTTTCTGCCTGGCAGCAATGGTCAGGGAGAAGGGAAACTCAAAAAAAGGACAAAGAATTGAGTCAGTGGTTTATTGGGAAACCTTGATTTATACAGGTCCATGGAACTACATAGGGTTTGTCCAAGGGTTCCAAAAGAGCTGGTTTATGTCATGGTAGTATGTCATTGCAAGTCATCTTTATCATCCCTGAAAGGTCGTGGAGATTGGGAGAGGTTGTCAGTGACTGGAGAAAGACAACTGTTGCACCCATCTTCAAAAAGAAGGATAATCTGGGAAAATACAGGCCAGTAAGTCTCATTTTGGCTTCCTGGAAAATCCTTGAGCAAGTCTCATTGGCTTCTGGGCAGATGAAGCAGAAGGTGGTGACTGGGAACCAAGGGTAAATTATGCCTGACCAACCTCAGTGCCTTCTGATGAAATGACTGGACCTGAGGATGAAGGGGCAGCAGCAGATGTCACTTACCTCAATTTCAGGAATGCTTTCGATGCAGTCTCCCACAGTATATTTGTATTTAAGATGGGTTGTTATGGTCAGGATGGGTGGACTATTAGATGGATGAAGACCTGTCTGGATCATCAGGCTCAAAGGGTAGTGGTTGGTGGTGTGTCCCCCCACCTTGTCTGGAGACTAGTTACAAGTGAGATCTGCCCTATTTTATACCTTTATTACTGACCTGAAGGAGGTGACGGGGTGCACTTTCAATAAGTCTGCAGATGAAACCTAACTGGGGAGTTTATTCACTGTGCTTGGGAGCAGTGCTGGGACCTAGGCAGGCTGGAGGAATGGGCCAACAGAAGCATTTTGAAATTCAAGAACAAGTACAGTTTTCTGCTCCTGGGATGGACTAACCTACTGCAATGGGACAGGCTGGGGACCGGGTGCCTGGGGAGCAGCTGTGCAGGAAGGGCCCCAGGGGCTGTGGAGTACAGTGAGATGAACAGGAGCCAGCAGCGCACCCCGGCAGCTTGGCAGGTGAATGCAGCTTCCTACGGGGAGGTTACGGAGGCGGTGGATCTGGGCTCTTCGGTTCATGGCGGGAGGACAAGAGACAACAGGCACGAGTTGAAACAAGAGAGTTTCAGATAGGATACAAGAAGAAACTTTGTCAGCTTGAGTACATCCAGGCAGGGGCACAGGTTGCCCAGGGAGGCCGTGCATTCTCCGTTTCTGGAGGTTTTCAAGACCTAACTGGGCAAAGCACTGAGCAACCTGGTCTGCTCTCACAGCTGACCCTGTTTGGAACAGGAGGCTGGACCAGAGACCTCCTGAGGTTCCCTCCAACATAAATGACTCTGTGTTATAATTTTGCCATCCAAGTGATTTTTGTTCTCTGATACTTCTGCCTATATTTAGATGTTTGTTTCTTTGCAAGTACTTTGACAACATCCATTTAATAAATAGAAAAATGAAACTTTATTACACAGGCAAGTATCTCCAGGGGAAAAAAAGAACACTATGAGCAGACCAGCTGCCTGTTACCAATTTTAAAGTATACTTTCTAAAGTCTAATGCAATGCAAAACTAGTAACCCTCCTAAACTCGGAAAATTAAATAGCAGCAGCAGAACCAGCCCCTTCCATACTTAAACCTATAAACAGCCCCCAGGAACAGTGGTCAGGTGGTGTCTCCAGTGCCTTGTCTTGTTTTCCTTCCCCTGGGAAGTGTTTCTTGCTTGCATTGCATACAGCACGTGGGCTGAACACGGTGTCTACTGCGGCTCCGTGCTTCACACTCCTCCCTGCTCTTGCAGTTCAAGAAACCCCAGAGATCTCCAGATCGTAAGGGAAAAGTTTGAATGAACAGGTGTTCACATACTTGTTCTGCAGCTCATGCTGATTTTGACAGGTTTTGACCAAAAATTGCTCTGTCAACAAGCGTACCTGGTCTCTTTCTGTGAGGAAAACAGTATTACAAATGACAGCATGAAAATTGTTATTTTATAAACGTGTAGCAGAATCCTTCCTCTCCATCCCAACTGTCCCTGCAGTAACAACAGAGCCAGTGAGTAATGCAGAGCTTTGCTCTTGGTCTCTGTGCTTTTGCCTCTCTGGGAGGCAGATAGCTGGCGGCTTCACTGCGCTGTTAGCAGCAGCAGTTGTGTTGTTGCCAGAGCATCATGAGGGAGTTGTTTCAATCCCAATACTCCACTGTAGCACCTGCATTGAAATGGGTTAGTAACAGTGCTTGTTTGCTGAACTTTAAACTGAAATGCCTGGAATATCCTTTACACAAGACTCTGCAAGCCAGCTGCACGCTGAGCAGTCCTCTTCCAAGTAGAGAAAAGGATGGTCTATATTCTGTCTGGGGAGGTCTGAGTGGCTAATGCTGAGCTTGGAAGCACGAGCTGAAAGCTGTAACTCATTGCTTAGGTAGGCTTGTGGTTAATTTTACGTAGATCTCAGAAAGATATGGCTGCACATATCTCATTTCTCATAAATTTATCAAGTAGAGAAAACTGACTTTTCTATTGGGGAAGAAAGTTTCATAAGGCTTTTAGAAGATCTGACAGCCTGGAGTGACAAAAAAAAGGGTCAAAATCAGCCTGTTCCCTTGTGTCCTCTCCATAGATATCTCCAAACACATTTTGGGTTATATCTGCCCTTTACAGGGTTGCATGATAGATGGAAGATTAAAATCACTGGCCACCATGGTCATTCTTTCTTCATTCCTCAACTGGTTTTGGCCTTTCACTAAAGTTACCCAATACTTTCCATTATAAGGACCTTATAGCTTTGCCAAAGTTCAGTCATTCTAGCTGTAATTTCTCCTGCTGGCTGGATGCCTCTGGCTGATTTTGTTTGGACTTCTTTTGATAATTTTTTTGGAAAATTTTCAGTCATTTCCAAGAAAAAACCTAGGGGAGAAATGTATATATTGTTGTCTATGTCAAAAACTTGTAGAAGTTTTCTTTTAAAAACTCTCATTTCCCAGGCATTGGAGCACAGTCCTGAAATCTGGTGGGTAGATGATCTTTGCGCCTGGAATGGCTTTCTCTCTTTCCCAGTGGAAATCTGCACAGCATAGAACCAAGATGCCAACCACAGATTTGTATAGCGAAGAAAACTTTTAAGTCTTTTAAGAGTTCTGCCTCACTTGTTGTAAAGGTCAGAGAAGAGGCAGGGGAAAAAAGAAATTCTTAGTTTCAAAGCTGGTGGCTTCTGTGCTAGAGAACAAGATTCTGACTCTGCCAGGCAGTGCCTATGTGATGTGAGCCACCACGTTGGGTCTGGGTGGGGTGGAGTTCATTTTCTTCACAGCAGCCTCTGGTTTAGATTTGTGACCAAAACAGTACTGATAGCACACTGATGTTTTTGCTATTGCTTAGCACTGCTTGCACAGCATCAAGGCCTTCTCTTTCTCTAACTCTGCTGCCCAGGCAAGTAGTCTGGGAGTAGGCTAGAGGTTGGGAGGGGACAGCTGATCCAAACTGACCAGAGAGATGTTCCACACCGTATACATCATGCTCAGCAATAAAACAGTGACTTTTATTTTCCAAAGTAGCTGCGGCTTGGCAACTGGCTGGGCATCGGTCTGCTGGTGGGAGGTGATGAGTGATTGCCTTTGCATCAGTCGGGATTTTCTTTTTCTTTTTTTTTTTCCCTTGTTCACTTATTAAACAGCCTTCATCTCGACCCACAGATTTTTCTCACTTTTGGTCTTCCAATTGTCTTCCCCGTCCATCTGGGGGAAAGTGAGCGAGCAACTGGGTGGGGGCTGACCTGCCACTGGCTGGCCTCAACCCACCCCAACAACTCACCAACATCCAGCTCATCCTAGTTTATCAATACCCATGTTTTTCTCAACAGTCCTGATAGGAACCCTATGGTATTGTTTGCAGAAGGGCTGAGTACTCACCCCTGCCATGGAAGTCAATGGGATCTAGCCTTCAAGAGTGTAAAATAATGTGCATGACTGTAGCTGGATCGCCAGGTTTGTGCTATCAGCAGCGCACCTAATGTCCTGATCTCTCAGTCATCCACACACGGGATTTGGCTCAGAGTATGCCAGGGCTGCTCTTTGCAGGTTTCGTACATGTGGAAAGCAGAGAGAGAGGAAGGGCAGAGGCAGCATTGTGTGTAGCTCAGTCTTGTGGGGCTGTGACTAGGACTTTTAGCCAGGCTTGCAAAGTGGAAAGTGGAAGGTGCCCTTGGGTGTATAGTGTAAACATTAACTGTAACACTGGGAACCCTGAAAAATCATAGCACTTCAAGTGATTCACTTCTTATGAGAGGATAACTTTTAACTTTAATCTTACTGTGGCTCAGTCCTATAAAATGGGGGTAATAATACTCCTTATCGCTTGCAAAGTTTAATTAACATTTGTGAAATATATAAACGCTACCCTGATGACAGGCATTGAGGAAATCAATAATTTTATCTTCAGAGCAGAGCATGAATGTTGCAGTGAATGGGACCTGGAGGAACAATGAAGAGAAGATAAAATATTGAATGGGTGGTCACTAAATGAGTTCAGTCCCTTCTCTGTAGCAAATAAATGGAGTTACTGGAGAAAAATTAATACACCATTATAAACTAATATCGATATCAATACTTTTTATCAGTAGGAATAAATATGTCTTGTCAATAATTCCAAACATATGCAGGTAAGTTAAGGTCCCATGGGAAATCTTTCTCCTGGCATTTCCTGCCTTGTGAGTGCTCAATTTCACCACCTCAGTGATGTTCTTTGACAACAATTATTTGTGTGTGGTATTTATGAAATCTGACAAAATGAAAAAGACATGGGACCTCTCCAAAGCTTTCATTAATATTTTCAGTGAATAACTAATGCCCTGTAATCTACCTGAAAGAAGACAGAAATACTGCATCAGAAGCAACTGTTGATAATACGATCTCAGAAGCAATATACAAGGGACTATTTATCACTACCTATCTTTTGGTTCATTTGTTCCTTTTGAAGTCTGTTTACTCGAAGAAACAAGACCAATGTAAACTTGGTAAATAGGACTAAAAATGCTTATTAGAGTGGCTATCTTTTATTGTCATTATGCCCCAACTAGCAAAACTTCAAAGGTTCAATGTTCTCCATAAACAGTAATTTACATAAATTACAGATGTGTTCTATATAGTGAGCAAAATACTTCACAATTGCAGTCATGATGTTCCCTGATTTTCAAAGTTTTTTTCTGTACTTTTTGGGCCAAATTCAGAGCTGAAGAGTTGTAATTTAATATTCCTCTGGACCTACTTACACCCACTTGTTGAAGCGTCAGGGAGTCCTGGTGGGTGTAACTCACAGGCTGAAGAGCCAAAATACATTGCAATAATGTTAACTGAATGTAGGGAGAAGTCACTGTCTTTTTATTTGCTTTTCTTGCTGTGCTCCTCTCCTGTGGCCAAGCAGTATACAAGCCATACTCAGCCTCTGTTTGACTCTTAGGTCTGCACTGAAAGGCAAGAGGTCAGGAAGACCACATATGATGCATTTGGACTTGCCATGTGGATCTATATCGCCATAACCAGCAAATTTGGGGAGCAGACGCACCTGAACCAAACCGTGTTGGTGTCTGTAAGTAGATTACACCGGCTTCCACTCCCTCCAGTGCTGGATGGCCTTACGGAGACACCTCTGTGCATCACCTTACCTCTGGGAGCAGCTGCACAGCCAGGCAGGAGCGTGCAGAACATGCCCAGCTGTCCCCGAACCCCAGATGAAATGTGTGGCATGTAACAACAGCTGGAGGACGCTCCTCTGGGTTGACAGAGCCCAACTCTGCGTTCCTGCTTGCCACCTCCCACTGAAGATAACTGGAAATGGAACATCACTGGCATTTGGACAGTCTCAAAACATGACAAGATCTTTACCTCCCCCCATCAACATGAACCAAACCCTGGCCAGCATTGTTTTGATACACTCCAGCCAAAGAGCTGAACCGGTTAGACCTCAGGACATCAGAAATTGTTTCTGAGGAAATCAGAAGTATTTTACTCTATGTGTTGAAAGAAACAAACAAAATGAACAAACAAAATGTTATTACTGATGTATAAAAATCTACTTCTGTGAGTATCCTAATAAAATCAGGCACTAATTATTTGGTCTTGGTTTCGTTGTCTTCAACATTTAAGCACTCTAGCAGTAATGGAATTGCTTTTCATTATATGAAATTTGGTGCACAAAAGTTGAATATTTTACTGGTTTAAATATTCAGCAGACACAACAGCTACAGTTGTTTTCAGTAATTTTGACAAAATATTGTGCAAGGAAATTGGTCTATAAATTGCCAGAATAAAATATCCCAGACTTTCTGAACCAGAAATCATTGCTCTTCATTCAAAATATGAATAAAGCCCATAATGATGTGTTTCATCAAATATCAAAAATATAACGGTGGTCCCTAAATATCATCTGCAGGTAATCGTAATAGCTGTATTTTTAATTGCATTCCAGCATTTTGCTTTTCTTTAAACTTAGGACTATTCTAGAGCTGTCTCATGTTATCCTTCCAAGAAATCCAGGTTCTCAAAGAAAAAAGGTCACAGCAATTGAAAGACAAGAGAACTGGCACGTGGGCCTTTGCATGATCAACATCCAAACCATAGCTAGAACAAGTCTGTATCTCTGAGTAACTCTGGCATCCTGAAAAGACAGCCAGCCATTTTGCTGCCTTCAGAATCTCCTTCAGTTTCCCAGTTAATCAAAAAATAGGAAAGGAAAAACAAAAACCAACCTCACTTGTCAGATACAAGTCTAGATAACTAAATACTTTCAAATTATGATGCTAATTACCCAGATTAAGAAAAGGCTCATCTGTGGATTTAGCAAAATTATTAGTAAATAACTTCTCCATTTGTTCAGGATCATTTCCAAACTCATTACCCAGATCCAAGGATAATGTCTTCACTCTGGGCACAGATCCAAAATGGTCATTAACAACAATATGAAATTGTTGTGGAAAAAAAGATTTATCATTAAAATATGTTAGAATACTCAACACTTATGTTTCAAATGCACATTTTGTATTGAACCCAAATGGTACTTACTTCAGACAAATGATCTCCCACATATGGTTCCTGTGTCACATGCAGGTCTCCTCAGTGATGCATGCAATTCTTTTTCAGATTTGTTTTATTTAATTATTGCCCTTTGTATTGCATCTGGGCTCAGGCAATGAGAAGGTTGCCAATCAAAAGAGAGTGCCACACATACCTATCTCCATGTGCATGGACCATGGCTTCCTCCAGCATCGCTCTAAGACTCACCAAATTGCCAAATAGCTTGTGGTTGGAGAAGAGAGGGGTGATGCTGACAAAAGTTTGTAGGTTAGGCTGTGGGAAAGAGCCAGGTGAGGGTAATGGTCCATTGTGGAGTCAAAGTGAACAGGAATGTGCACATTACCTCTGGTTTTAGATCACTTCAGCAAAGTCCGCACAATTTATTTTAAAGTGCATACAGGGAGATTAAATTTGCATCTTTTGGATTACTGCCGAATTTGAACATGTTTTGCAGAGTAAAGTGAGTGTGAGCCATTAAAAATGAACTTGTTGATATTCAAGAGAAGACTGTAGCAAGGAAAAAATGAACAACACACACGTGGCTGGTAAGTGCTGAAAGTCACACTAGGGTGCTGCAACTGCAAAGCACTGACTTGGGTACCTTATTTCAGCATTTGATGAATAAATTGTAATAGTTCCATATAAACAAGCCACAAAACAAACAATACATATTAAGCCAACATGTAAACATTTCTAAACAAGGATGATTTGTTTAGATCCTCTAGACCTTCTCTGAGCCTGAATCTGGCTGCAATGTGGGATCACTTTGTGACAGGCAGCCTGTTGCGGTAGTAAGCTGTTGTTATATTATTATTATTGGATGAAAAAACAGGCTTCATAATTTATGCCCTGAACTAGAGTAACAAAAAAGTCTGTAAAATGAAGTATTTCTGTGAAATTAGATTTCCCTGGAACATAGTCTGAAGTTTCCTAAAAATAAAAGAATATGAAAATACGCTTGAAATTTTTCTGAGAAGATCAGTGGTTTTAACCAGAGAGGCAGTGTAATTGTGTTTGGCAAATTTCACCATAGCTTTAAATGAAACTTGAAAAATGTAAAAAAAAAGTGTATAAAAAGTTCAAGCTTGTGAAGGCCCAGGACTGGGCAATGCTAGTTACATATTGCACCCTGTATTGTGTATTGTATTGCACCCTAAATATATATGTATTCTGTGGTTTACCTAGCTAGTAGGAGTATCTCTTGATCCCCATGTAGTAAGAAATGGAGATAAAGCTTAAGACGGAGGTCCAACTTTGTGGGGAGCTCGCACCTAAGCAGAAAAAAGAGGGGGAGTCTGAAGGTAGCGCCTGATTTAGTTTGTTCAGGGTCAGCATCTGTCTGAAACCCAGGCACCAGAAGGATGCTGCAGAGAGGCTGCTTTTGTTAGCTGAAATCAAGTATGCTGGGGGATCTGCACAGTAGGTAGGGCCAGAATTTGGGAGAACTGAGCTCAATTTCTTTTCAGGCCACAGGTTGTGTCTCTGGGTGATTCCCAGTGTCCTTGTGCCTGAGTATCTTTGTGGGCAGAGCTCACAGGGCATAGGAAGAGAAAGGGAAAGATGCCTAAACCACAGGACAACCACACCGTCTAGCTCTGAGCAACCCCAGTAAAGTGATGCAGTTTCACCCAGAACAAGGAATGGTTCAAACCTTGGGACCTGTGACACCACTGCCAACAAAGTGTTCACCAAGCCACTTTCCGTCATTTATCAGCAGTCCTGGCTAACCGGGGAGGTCCCAGTTGACTGGAAGTTAGCAAATGTGATGTCCATCTACAAAAAGGGCCGGAAGGAGGATCCAGGGAACTATAGGCCTGTCAGTCTGACCTCGGTGCTGGGGAAGGTTATGGAGCAGATCATCTTGCATGCCATCACGTGGCACGTACAGGACAACCAGATGATCAGGCCCAGTCAGCATGGGTTTATGAAAGGCAGATCCTGCTTGACTAGCTTGATCTCCTTCTATGACAAGGTGACCCGCTTAGTGGATGAGGGAAAGGCTGTGGATGTTGTCTACCTGGACTTTAGTAAAGCCTTTAACACCATTTCCCACAGTGTTCTCCCCGAGAAACTGGCTGCTCATGGCTTGGGTGGGTGTACTCTTCACTGGGTAATAAACTGGCTGGATGGCTGGGCCCAAAGAGTTGTGGTGAATGGAGTTAAATCCAGTTGGCAGCCAGTCACAAGTGGTGTTCCCCAGGGCTCTGTTTTGGGGCCAGTTGTGTTTAGTATCTTTATCAATGATCTGGATGAGGGGATCAAGTGCACCCTCAGTAAGTTTGCAAACGACACCAAATTGGGCAGGAGTGTTGATGTGTTTGAGGGTAGGAAGGCCCTGCAGAGGGATCTGGACAGGCTGGATTGATGGGCCAAGGCCAACTGTATGAGATTCAACAAGGCTAAATGCTGGGTCCTGCACTTGGGTCACAACAACTCCATGCAATGCTACAGGCTTGGGGTAGAGTGGCTCTGAAAGCAGCCTGGCAGAAAAGGACCTGGGGGTATTGGTCGACAGCCGGCTGAACATGAGCCAGCAGTGTGCCCAGGTGGCCAAGGTGGCCAACAGCATCCTGGCTTGTATCAGGAATGGTGTGGCCAGCAGGAGCAGGGAAGTGATTGTCCCCCTATACTTGACACTGGTGAGGCTGCGCCTCGAATACCATGTTCAGTTTTGGGCCCCTCAATACAAGAAAGACATTGAGGTGCTGGAGCGTGTTCAGAGAAGGGCAACAAAGCTGGCGAAGAGCCTAGAGCACAGGCCTTATGAGGATTGGCTGAGGGAACTGGGGTTGTTTAGCCTGAAGAAAAGGAGGCTGAGGGGAGACCTTATCGCTCTCTACCTTTCACAACTACCTGAAAGGAGGTTGTAGCGAGGTGGGCATCAGTCTCTTCTCCCAAGTAACAAGTGATAGGACGAGAGGAAATGGCCTCAAGTTGTGCCAGAGGAGGTTTAGGTTGGATATCAGGAAAAAATTCTTCACCAAAAGGCTGTCAAGTATTGGACCAGGCTGCCCAGGGAAGTGGTGGAGTCCCCATCCCTGGAGGTATTTAAAAGACATGTAGATGTGGTGCTTAGGGACATGGTTTAGTGGTGGACTTGTCAGTGCCAGGTTAATGGTTGGACTTGATGATCTTAAAGGTCTTTCCCAACCTAAACAATTCTATGATTCTATGATTCTAAAATACTCCTGGCAGGTTGGCTCGAAGAAGTGCCACAGGTGCCGCTGCAGCACCATCCCCCCGTGCCTTCACCATAGCCTGACTCAGGGACACCAGCAGCATTTAGCCTGCACCCCGCAACCCACCTCCTGCAGGTAGGATGGGGTGTCGGAAGCCAGGTTAAACATAAGGCAGATCTCCTCTGGACGTAGTGGCTCAGACCATCATTTTCAGAGTGCTCATCAAACAAGAACTGGAAATTTGGGGACCTGTTCACACAGGCAACTGAAACAGAGACAATGGAGAAGAGACTGGAGAGCTAAATCCATTTACGGATGGAAAGGGACGTGTTCTCACTGATTTTTTAAACCAGTATTTCTAAACTATACCACTCAGTGGTTGGGGTGGGGTTTTTTTGGATCTAGAATTCTTCTGTTTCATCAAACTGGTTTTAATGAAGAGAGTATATGCTCCATAGTATAAATAATCCACAGATATTCAGCTCATTAAGTATGCTTGCTCAATTACCCTACCTCCATGAACCATCAACAATCTGCCTTCCCCTTCATTAATCCCAGGGTTGATAAGTGGTGGTGATAGTGTCTAACAGCTACACCTTCTTCTGGTGGACGGAGATGGGTCAGTGGGAAGTAAAAGGGAACACTTACTTCAGAAACTGAAACATAAAATACTTGAGTTTAGGGGAAATATTTGACACATGAAACAGTTCACAAGTTTCCTGAATTTCTTTACTAACACTAGACTTTTAAAGTAGTATTAGTAGAAGCTCATCAGCCATTTAAATATATATATAATATAAAATATAAATAAATATTGATAAGAAATCCATTGTGGAATAAAACTTAAACACTTAAAAGAGAATATAGAAACTTACTTCAGAAATACGAAGTGTCCCACTATGTCCACAAATCAAAAAATATTTTAAAGTCACAAGAGTGGAGGTAGATCTCAGGCCTAATGAATCAATCATAAACTCTATATGAATTCAAAATACTCATTATTTTTCTTTCAGTTAGTAAGGAACATGTTTTCCTCAGACACAGCAGTTCACTCATCAGCCTCTGCAATTTTTGGTTGCTATCCTTCAGTTCACTAAGGTTACTGTCTGAAGAACTAGAAAAGTGTTATCAGTTACTGTTTTTGAGGAATTTTCTAAATTTCTGCACAGTCCTGCTCCTTGCACATTCCCTGATGACATAGGTTTAAAGTTATGTTCTTCTTTCTTCTTTTTCTAAGCATTCCTTCAGCGCTGCATTTTCAAATGGAAGTACTTTTTCTCTGGAGAAATGAAGCTTCACTATTGGTTTCATCCAGTCTATGAGATTTAATGGAAAGATTTCTTCTTGGAAACATATTCATGGGCTTTGGATCAGAGCCTAGATAGTTTTTAGTTTGGGAAACTGAATGACATTGATTCTTCAAAACAAAAATTGTGAGTTAACTTAGGATTCAAAATAAATCACACAACTGATGAAGCATTAATTGGTCTTATAAACACTGCAAGAGCTGTTGTCCTAATCCAACACAACACTACAGGACATCCATTACCTGATGACTGTATTCAGATTTAAGTGTTTTACTCACGACTTGTACCAAAAATAGATTTTCCAGTCAACTACCAGAGCGTAAACTAAAATCTGAGTTAAGTCTCTTTGATATCCGAGCCCTGCTTTAAAAGCAGCAAATGGCTACTGCAGCTGGTATTCAAGTATTTTCGGCAATCCCAAACTGAAGGTCCTGCCTCCAAGTCAGCGAAACGCACTCAAGCCGATGCCAACTCAAGTCATCAGACCAACTGAAGGAATTAAAATTTCTGTTCTTTAATTTTTGCTCTACAACGATTACTTTTTGTGGGTTTAATCCTTCATTCCTTGCTCAGGCAAGATCATACCTGATAGCTTTCCAATGCCTGTTGACCCGGTGCTAAACTAATGCTGTGATAGCGCACCATGACCTTTCTAGTGCGCTATGATCCTTATCGGAACCGTAGGTCCCCTGAAAAGACCACGCAGTATAATAATTTCTTTGGGCATCCCCTCATTCAACAGGCTGTGACACCAATAATTGCAAAGGCAAAATCATGTGCATCCATCTCCTCTCTGCGATGGGAAAGACTCTCTGGTGCCTCCGCTACTTTGTTTGCCCCCAGAAGGGACTGGTGCACATTGCGCTAGCTCTGCTTCATCAGCACTGGTGTTAATAGTCAAAACTGGATCATCTCATCACCATCTCCAGTAGCCGCAATATGGGTAGGCTTGCAGAAAATCAAAGCCCGCCTTTCATGAAAGCGGGAGCCTGGGAACGACCCATTATTCCTGGCGACATCCAGAACCAGGGCAGTACAAGACGACTGGCCTGTATCTCCCACCAATATTTTCACACGTCCTTCCGTGCGCGCACTGTGCGCAGCCCCGCTGAATCCCACGGCGCTACTCGCGGCGCCTCGTTGGGCGCCAGGGTGAACTTCGCACCTCCTGCAGCCTCTTCCCAGCCCACGACGGCTGCGCGCCCACGGCTCCGGCGTCTCTCGTTCGGCGTACCGTGGCGCGAGGCACGCCGGCGTGGCCAGCCTGGGCGGTGCGACGCTCACGACGACGGCTTTAGCCCAAACCCCCCGGGGGCCCGCCAGGCGCGTGGGGAGGGCAGGGAGGGCGCCGCTCTCCCTGCCGCCAACACCGCGTCCCACTCAAGCTCCCCGCTCACCGGTGGGCGCCCTGCGAGGCCCCTCCCGGGCTGCTCCCCGCGGGCGGACCCTGCCGCCCGCGGCCCCGCGCCCGGGGACCCCCCGCGGTCCCGCGGGAGGCGGCGGCGCGGGGTGCGACGCCCCCCAGCCCCAGCCGCCGGCGGGGCCCCGAGCCCGCCCCCGCCGCCCGGCCCCGGCCGCGGCCCCTTCCCCGGGGCGGAGGGAGGGAGGCGGGGCCGGGCCGCGGCTCCGCGGGGCCGGGCCGGGCCGCGCGGGGCTGGCGGCGAGAGCGCGGTGCCGCCGGCGGCCGAGGAGCGACGGCGAGCGGCGGCGGCAGCGGCCGGGGCAGCGGCAGCGGCAGCGGCCGGGGGTGCGCAGCAGGGCCCGCGGCGGGGGCGCGGCCGGCCCCCGGCATGGCCCGGCAGTAGGCAGGGAGCGCCGCCCGCCCGCCCGCCGCTCCCGGCGGCAGCCCCCGCCGCGCCCCGTCCCGTCCGTCCTATGTGACCCGCGCCGGCGCCAAGATGAAAGGTAGGGGCGGCAGCGGGGGGCCCGCTCCGGCCCCCGCACGCGTGCGCCGCCGGCACCGGGCACCGGGCGCCGGGCAGCGGGCAGCGGGCAGCGGGCAGCGGCAGGGCTGGTGCGGGCAGGGCTGGTGCGGGCGCGGCGGGCAGGCGCCGTGCGGGCAGGGTGCGGGATGTGGGCGTGCAGGAGGGCAGCAGGAGGCGGGCAGGGTGCGGGCAGCATGGGCAGGGTGCGGGCAGGGTGCGGGATGTGGGCGTGCAGGAGGGCAGCAGGAGGCGGGCAGGGTGCGGGCAGCATGGGCAGGGTGCGGGCAGGGTGCGGGATGTGGGCGTGCAGGAGGGCAGCAGGAGGCGGGCAGGGTGCGGGCAGCATGGGCAGGGTGCGGGCAGGGTGCGGGATGTGGGCGTGCAGGAGGGCAGCAGGAGGCGGGCAGGGTGCGGGCAGCATGGGCAGGGTGCGGGCAGGGTGCAGGTGGGGGAGATTTCGGGCAGGGTGCGGGCAGGGCAGTAGGCGGGCAGGGTGCGAGCGGGGTAAGCCGGCTGCAAGCAGGGTGCTGGCAGGGCACGGTGCGGGCGGGTTGCAGGCAGGGCACGCCGGCTGCGGGCAGGGCACGGGCAGCCGGTGCCCGGAGAGGCAGAGCGGGGGTCTCCCCGCCACCCCGGGGCGCGGAGCCCTGCGTTGGTCAGTCCCGGCCCGGGGAGCGGGGTGTCCTTGTGTGTGCGCGTGTGTCCCCGTCATGTGTGCTCTCCCCAGCGCGTTTTCTCTCGGCACCCAACTTTTATCCCCCCCCGCTCCCCGGCGTCCCGAGAAGAAGAGTTTTATTTCTCCCTAATTTATTTGTTTATTTTTTTGCCAGCGTTTTGCGATGTTCTTGGTGTTGCTTCTAAACATCTGGCAGTGATTAGGTGCCAGTAGAGGCTTAACTGGCTTGTGAAATGTATTTGGCATATTTCTCCTCAACATCCACCGACTGGAAAATATGTGGTCTTTGCTTTGCATCTGTTAAAACTGAAACTTTATTTCTTTTCCCTTTTCTCTCTTTTTCCTCCTTCCCTCTCGTTTTGTTTTAAATGGGTGAAACGTGCTGCTTCTACCGGTTGACCCCATCCTACGAAGTTACGACTGAGAGGTATTAGATAATACACTTTTAAAATCAAGTAAAGAAGCAGATTGCCAAATTGCTACACTGTAGCCTAGTAAAGATGTGTTAGGAGGGTTGCAAGAAAGCCTTCTGTTTATGAAAATTGATAGCCCTACAGCAAAAGGCAGAGACTTTACACGCTGGGGAATAGTTAGCATGAAAACATCAAAGGACGTTACGGAAAGTTTAGGAAGTAGTTGGGTGTTTGTGAGAGTGGAATCTAGTTTTTCTTCAGAGGCAAAAATAAACTTGAAGGGTGGAAGGAAAAAACCATACATACAAGAAAATTGCTTTTGGGCACCAGTGTGCCTGTGCTTGGATTGCAGCGTTTGATTCCAGATGCCAGGAGGCCAGTAAACATCATGATAGTTACACTTAGTTTCCAGAGTCTGGGACACCAAATGATGTGGTTATTTATTCACTTGCCAGAGGAGCTGCCTGAAGGGAGGAGAAGCTTTTTGGGGGGGGGGTTATTTTTGCAAGGCCACACACGCGATTTAAGTTACTTCTGGCACTGTGACATGGGGTGTCTACAGGGCCGTGCAACATATTAAAAATAATGTATTTACAATGTTCTTTATTTATAGGGTACTCATGCCAAAAGTTTTGTCATCAGCTTGTCATTATCAGCATAAGTGTAATGGCAGGAACAAACCAAAACAATGGGGATCCAGTAATATAAACCCGTGCCTGTTATCACTGAAAGTCTTACGCGCTATTTTTGTTGGGGCTGAGGCTGCACTGGGTTTGGGGGGAGGCGGGATGCAAAGGACCGAGGACGGCAATAACATCTAATGTGACTTGCGTCTCCTTCCGTTCTGCCTCCGTCGCTCTTCTTTGCGAAGCGGAGAAGTGGCATTTGGAGGGAAGATGTTACTCCTGCTGGGAGCACATGTTGGTGCCCCACACTCCGGTGAGAGGGAGATGCTTCACTCTGGTTGCTAGTTTCGGTTTCCCTAAGAGCGATCACAGTCATCTTATTTCTTTCCCCCACAGAGTTATGGAAATCAGTGATAAAACTTGCAAAGAAGAACACTTAAATGACTGTGCTAATAGCAAGAGAAAAGAGAAACTTCAAACAAATCATCACATCAAGTGCCATTGCCAGTGTTATGGAAGTCAGAGAGCCAAACCAAATTTTGACTCTGTGATTTCCTTTTCTGGGTACAGATTTGTTTTTTTCATATTTTCTCTTTAAACTTGATGGTGGTGGTAATTGTAGGACTTCAGAACTCAGTGTAGTTACACATTTTTCTCAATAACAATAAAATGATCTGTTGATTGCAGCTGTCTCTCTATCTACCCTCTCTGGAGAACGGAGGAATATCTAAATAATTACATCACTAAATATCTGTAAGGAATAAATTATATTTTCCATTGCTGGTATTCGTAATGTGTTATGTTTTAAATCAGTAAAACAAATTGAAGTTTATGTTTAATATGCTGGCAGTTTTATTTCCAGAAAACTACACTGAGCTCACAAACTCTGTGATACTTTTTAGTAATAGTTCATGTGATTTCTAAAGGGACTTGACTGCTTTAGGGTCAGTTGTGTCTTTATCAAATGATAATTCTAAGTTGTAGTTATTTATTGGGGTATGAAGGAGTATTTGTTGCCTAGGAAACAAATGGAAACAGCTTCCTCATAGTCAAACACCACCACATGTTCAAAAACATTGGCCCTAATTTAAGACAGGGACAAGCATTGTTAAAACTGACAACTTCTTTCTATCTATCTGTGATATATTTTGTAATTATTACTTTAAACTGTATCTGTAATCACTACTGTCATGGCAGTTCTGGTGAGAAGTATTGTCTTCTGAAATGTGGACATTGTTTGGATAATGACTTAATACTAATGTCCAAAACTGGGCTATGACAAAGTCAAGGTGGTCACTCCAGGATGACAGAGGAGCTCTGTGTCACAATGCCCAAGGTAGCTCAGCTGCTTCTTTCCACTAATCCTCCTCCTCCTCCTCCTCCTTCCTTTCTGCCATCGCAGGCACCTTGCTATGTACTGCTTGTATAGCGGCGGTGCTGGAGGATGAAATGTCTGGTGTCTTGTGCTTGAGAACGGGAATGTGACCAAACACCCTCGCCTGTTCAGTGCCTCTCATTTAAAAGAACAAAGATGCACGGAGTGAAACAGCAGGACAGGTTCATCCTTGGTTGTGCTCCACTGAAATCAGTGAAGCCGCCACTGCCTCAGGAATGGTCTAGTCCGAACGCTCAGCTTTCTTGGCGTCAACCAGTTTGCCTTAAAGGCAGCTCTACGGAGTTTTCAGTACGTAGAGTACATTGAGCTTTCACGGGATATGCCAGTTCATTTTACCTCGTTTCCCTTATAGAGTGCACACTTCAACAGACAATTAATGACGTATCAGCCCATATTGCTAAAATCATCCCTTCTGTGTTTTAACTTGGATCCTGGATGTAATCTGCAGATAAAGCCTCCATTTGCAAAAGCTGAGTGTGCATGCAAATTCAGTTGCTCTTTCTTGGCTGCCTTGAAAAGTCTTTAATAAATAATCTATTTATATGATGTCTACCTTCTTGACAGATTTTGTCTTTTTCTCTAACTGTTTTGATTTCACCACTATTTCTAGAGAATAAAGGAATAAACATGCTCATTTTCTAATACTGGAGAAAAGCGTATGTCTCTCTCTAATCTTTGTGTGCACAAAATCAAATGAATAGTCATCTGCAAATAGGTCTTTCTTGGACAGAAACTTCAAACTGCAAATTCCCAAAAAATCCAGTCCAGAGCATTTTGCAGAAGCCAGAACGCATCTGAAAACCAAGGATTAGAAGTGGAGTGATCCAGTAACCGTTACTTAGTCCAGTTTTAACAGAGCTTATATGAATATAGTGACATAAACATGAAACATATGCAGGAGCTCTGAGTGGTGTGTGTTGGACATGTCACAGGGCCCCACCGCAGAAGTTCAAAGGCATGAGCAGTTATAATAAATGTGTGATACAATGCAGAACAAATCCCGAGCAATGCTACTATACAGTCAGTGTGTATCCTGAACTGGTTGGTAGCACAGAGGATTTTAAACATATGGATGAGAAAGTAGATCATGCAAGCATGTGTCAAAGAATATTCTTATTAATGATACAGAGGAAAGCAGAATGTTACAAGCTGTGAAAATACAAAATAAATCTGTTATTGCACAGATAGAATTATTACTGTACAAGTGTAATGGATATTGAGCAGAATTAGCATATAAACTATTTATGACAGGAGTATTTTTGGTCAGAAGTTGTAATTGCTCATCTTAGCTTTCAATATTCTACTTTTCCCAGCCACATAGGACTAAAAATAGCACCGGTGAGCCTTTCCCTGTGGAGAAGGGAGTTGTTTAAAATCTCTTGTGGCTCGCTCTTCTGCTAGTTTGGATAATAGAAATTTATTCTAGACTGATTTCGCTACAGCTGGGAGTTGAACAGAGCCCTTTTTTGTCACAACCATTGAACAGTTTGCTGAGATCCACACTCAAAGACCGTTGTGCCCAGAGGTTCAAACACCTTTGTCTGCTAGGATAAGGAGGGAAATGTAACCTTGTGCAGAGAGAGCTGATCAGGCCTTGCAGAGCAAAACCAAAGGAAAATAAAGAGAGAGAGCGCTGGAAGAAATGTCAAGGATGAAAGCAGTTCAGTGCTGCGAAGGATGCGTGCCCAGTTATCTTCAGCTTCACAAAACGTTCCTTATCCTGAGGTTCTGTGTGTCAGAACAGAGATCCCCCCCCCTTCCAGCCCTCCCCCTTGGAAAGGAAAATAAAGACACTTTTTACCAGGCACTGAAAGTGAACCTGATCCTCCTAATAATGTGAGCATGGTCTGTATGAGTAAGGGATCAGCCGAAGATGAATTGTCTTTGGAGTTTGACTGCTTCCACCTAAAACTGCAGTCCCTTTCAGTGCATAAATTTGAGGTGAAGACTGGGACGTTGCTGGGGAACAAAGTGGATGAGTTATGGGAGGTAATAGAGACATGTGTTGTTCAGGAATGTGTATGCCATTTTAATGCTGTTGTTAATTGCGTCCTCTAACATACAGACAGGGAGGCACGATTTTTCAGTGCACTAATGAGAACAGATCTGTTTGCTCTTAAATCATTACGCTGAAACACGATATGATTTAAACTTTTAACTTCTAAGGTCGACCCTCTGCACCATGCAGCTGGTCCTGACCCCAGTACTGTAGCATTGCTCTGCAGCACTTATGGGCTAACAAGTTTTGTTCAAGAAACAGCCCTATTTACTGTCTTCATTTTGTACCTAAAAAGCAAAACTAGAGCTATCACTCTTATACCTCTGAATTTCTTAATCTCCTGTCTTCTTCTGCATTCTTAATGTGGTGTCTCACATTTTTCAGGCACAGCAGCGGAGGAATAGATCAAAACAGGAATATTAAAATGCACCCATTTGTCACGATCCTTTTTTTTTGTTTTATGTTAGGTGATGAGGGACACAATCCCAGTCTTAGGTTATAAGTGTCAAGAGAGGATCTCTGGTCTGGGACATTTCCTCTTACTTTCTTGCAATATCAAAAGTGGATAAATTCCCAGATCAGCAGCCTGAAGGACAAAGGTGGGGAAAAGCCTTGGCCTCGTTGCCAGAATCGAGGCTCCAACAATATCCCAAAGGATGCTTTGGGATGCAGGGCGGTGGGCTCACTTCCAGGACTGCCTCAGCTGAACCTCTCCCACAGCTGCCCTAAAGACCAGGTACTCTGCAAATGCAGAATCCGTGTAGCCCCCGTGCAAAGGAGCTTACTACATGCCAAGTTGGACAAAGGACCAGGCGGAAAAGATGGGCACGGTACACACAGAGCCAACAACAGTGACATTGTGAGCGTGACGTGTCACCTTGGGACCTCATCAATAGGGAAGGGTTTTAAGTGTGGGGTAGGTTTTTATGAGGGAGGGCTTAACCAAAATAGAAGCAAAGACAGAAAGACGTGAATATGAAAAGGGGCTAGGAGAAACCAGTGGAGAAAGGCAGAAGAGGACAAGTGAAACGAAGCATCTATGAAGAGAGAGGGGAATGAGCAGCCCGTTAGCACAAGCAGGAGACTGTCCAGAATAAAAGCTATGAAAACCAGTGGAAACCGATTAGGCTGATGAAGTCATCAACATCTGAAGGCCACAGCTGCTTGCTGTGCTTCTGCTGGCTCAGTTTCACCTCTAGGTCAGCACTTTGAATGTAGACTCGGTTAATAGTGACCAGAAATGCATATAAATCTGGTGGCTGCTCAAAAAGCTTTTGAAATGTGATATGAGAAAGATATTGGTATTCACTCTTCCCGTTGGTCTGAACAGTTGTTAATATTACAGAAACCTCACAAGTGGACAAGTTTTGCCTTTCCCTGAGAGGTCTGAGATGGAGAGGGCGGGCAGAAGTAGCTTTTTCACACTGCAAGTGGTCCCTCATGATGAAGATGCACTTGTTACACGGTTCTGAGCAGAGTTCTGCATCCATGCTGGTTTATGGGTTAAAGAGAGGAATATCATGATTTTCAACTAATGGGCACACCATCTTTCCAAATAGTACGGAAAAAATTTCCTCTTGATCATATTAAAATGAATTTTACAGAGTTGCACTGGGATATAACCATATAGCTCCCATTAAGTCAGTGGGAAAGGCAGGGCCCTAACTCTTAAAGCTCTTTGAGAGAGACAGTTATTTTAAAGGAAACTCTTACAGTGGATGTCATTGTTACTACAAATGAATCTTATAGTCCTGAGTGTTGACAGTGTGGTACTTAGGGGTAAGTTCTGAAGTACTGTAAATAGAGTTTTCAGGGGGGTTATAAAGGAATTTCTAAAATCTGGGTTGAAACTCAGCATGACATTTTTCAGCCCAGATGCCTCATTCTCTCCTGAAATAGATTTCCGCAGATATTGAAATGCAATGTAGAATCTTGGTGACTTTTCTTAATTCAAGACCTCAAACAAAGTCTTTAAACAAAGACTTAACACCCACGTTTACTGCACATGGAAGTTCTAGAAATGATTGGATACCACGTGCCTGCAGCCACCATTACGACCCAGCATCTCTACAGCGCTGAGGTCTAGTTTGCTTCATTAGTTAATTATGTTTAAATTCCTAAATGGGGTATACTGTTAAAAGGTGAGAGCTGGACATGTACATTACCAGCTTTCTGTGACACCTTCTGTATGCCAACAACGACACCCACAAAAGGAAGGGGAGAAAATGGAAACAATTTCCCTAAAATCACCTTGCACCAAAGGCTTCTCAGATCTGGTGCTGTTCCAGCGAAGGGACCGAGTGGTTGTAGGCCCTATATAGTCCCGGGGCAGATTTGGCATCCTTTTTGGCTCCAGCCCAGCTCTTTCTTACTTGACCTCAGAGTGACTTGTAAGTGGTCCATGATTAATTTATTTAAGATTTAAGAACAAGAACTAGAAATTACACAGTTCTACTCCACAGATTCTTGCTTTGCCTCTAGCAAATTAATCAAATGAGAGTCTAATTTGTTTTAGATTAAATGAATTCCCTCTGTTCGCTGTGTTAATCCCCAGTTGAACTGCCTTTTTATAATTTCCACTCCCTTGAAGCATTGTACTGTAACTTATTTAACTCTACAACTGTATTTATTAGAGGTGTTGCAGTAATAATTTATAACTGGAAGGCAAGCAGAATTTGGCATTAGTACTCGGTGGGGTGTGGATATTGCCAAAATATCTCAAAGCCTTTTTTTTTTTTTTTTTTTTTTGGACCAGAGCTCTTGCTTTGTACTAACTCCCTAAAATACAGCTAGCCACTCGTGTTTAGCGGTTTGCTGTAAGCTCTGAGTGACAATCTGTTGCAACCTCCAAGGAGACTCTTGTAAACCTGATGAAACAGGAGACCTCCAGTGGTCCTTCCCCTACACGGATAAATACAATTGGTTGCTCACATGTGTTTCTGCTCTGCTCAAAGTTCACCTTTTTTTATGGACCTTCCTTCTGCCAGAGCAAAGTAGAAGTCAGTGGAATAAGAAATCACATTTTAACCAGCTTTTCATGTTTCTTCACCTTTCTTATTCTAGATTCTCTCTCTTTCAGCTCACAGCTGAGAGCTCAGTAGACCAGTTTAAAACTAAATTATGCCTGGTCTTTCCAGCACTAAAGGTTAATTCTTCTGGCTGGGACATAACAACGGCTTCTGCTCTATTGTCTGCTTCAAGGAGAAGTATGCCATTCATATTTTTCACCCAGGAAAATAAGCCTTGCCTATATATAAACGTATATGTATGTAACAGAAATACTGCATTCATTACAGTCCTCTTTGTAACTGAGAAGGGTTGGACTTAAACTGAAGTAAAATACTTCTAACTTAGGGCTTTCACAATGTCAAACAAACCCTTCTTACACCAGTTGCAGCCCCACTCGAGCATATGGGCACCACTGATGTAAAACCGCAAAATTTCCTTTTGTAATATCAGCCACCAGTGCTCAAAACTCCTGAATTTCTTCCACTCTGATTTCTGATACTGCCTTTAGAAGCATAAGGCACAAAAACATGCCGGAGGTTTTCTTACTATTTGCTTTCCTACTTGGTGTGTATTTTCTTAACCTCTGTAATTCATCACAGATCACATTTTCTTGGTCTTCTCTAGAAAAGCTGTTCCCTTTTCAGTGAAAACTTAGGTTCTTTTACATTTCCCCTATTCAAAGATATCACGAAGCTTTGAGATTTTTTCTAAAACTTGTGACAAACTTTAGTATTTTCAGCACTGGAACAGGGAGCTGAGGGCCAAGTTTCTGGCACCTCCAGTGAGCACAATACCGCCTGAAAGGCATGGGGGGAGCAGGCTGGGGCGCAGGGCTTTGCCTCGGGGCTTAAATTTATAGGCTTGTTTGTCAACTTCATTTTTAATATTTCAAACACGGATCTCTTTTTCCAAAGGATGCAGTGCTGTTCATTTCTGAACATTTAGTCTAGCCTTGTTTTATTTATTTCTTCTT
Organism: Pelecanus crispus; assembly: GCF_030463565.1. NCBI lineage: Eukaryota > Metazoa > Chordata > Aves > Pelecaniformes > Pelecanidae > Pelecanus > Pelecanus crispus. The sequence continues at coordinate 121,691,636 of NC_134644.1, forward strand.
CCCATCTTTATTTTCCTTAAACTTGTTACATTACAGTTACATTGTAAAATGTTATATTTGCACACGATTTGAGCAAAGTGCCTAAATGGCAGTTGTGACTGAAAGACCGCTGAGCTTAGTCTGTTAAATAATTTTAATAGACTTCCCCTAAAATACATTGCTGCCTGTTGCTAGATCAAGTCACAGGGATTAAAAAAGGTTTTATCTGATGTTTTAGATTTTAGTGAGCAGGGAGCCAGGTCATCTGTTGACAAAACTGTCCTTGCCCATCTCCACATCTTTGTTTCAAATGCCACAAGAGTTCTTCAAAATTAGGAGATTAATGAATAATTAGAAAGTATTAAAAGCTTAAAAAAAAAAAAATCATCCCTAGCAAGCACAGCATGCAGTGTTGCAGATATTAAAAAGCTTATATATATTTTAAAAGTATATAAAAGTCTATATAAATATATATAATATATATACAATAGATATAAAACATATACACACGTATATATATATAAACCATATACATATGTTGCAAATATAAAAAACTCCAGAGAAACGAAAATATGATTATAAATGCGTGGCCAGAGGGCACTGCCGTTGGGCTACGTGTGAAACACCGAATGACTAGGGAAGAGGTTGGCAGCCTGGGAGGAAGGTCTCGGAGATGTGGCTTAGGATGAAGCCACAGGATTTAAACACAGCCTGGCTGCATACATCAGATATGGATCAGATAAGCCAGGTTACGCTCCTGAGAAACAAAGGAGGCGATTGTGTTAGGGCCCCGATAGCAGGAGAGGGCAGGAAGCTAAGGGCTCTGGAGCTGATACCTTTGCTTGTGCAGCATTTTATCTTTTGTGCAAGAGGGGAAGATTTTTCCTGAGCAGTTCACTGCTGGGATGAGAAGCTTGGCTGTTGACTGTTTATGGTTTATTAGTACTTGTCATGACCTTGTCTTCAGATAACATTTGGTACAATTGTGAGGGTTTGTTTGGTTTGTTTTTTTAAAGGATTCTTTCTGCCTTCAAAACTAGGATGTGTTTGTTTTGCCTGAGGAGTGTCCACTGGTTCCTCCATTTCTTAAAAGCACCTCTGCATTGGGGGTCTAGCTTAAGATACGGACAGGAGCACCTCTGGCAGTGAGCAAAATATGTGTATCTGGTGAAGAATATGAGTTTTGAGCTGTTTTGTCAAAAGTGCTGTCTGAGTAAAGGGTGACGTTCTGCAAAATGATTCATTTCACAGACTCCTTTGGTGCTTCAGGTAACGTCTCCGTCAGACTTCAGTGCATGGCACCTTGCAGGTCAGAAGGAGGCGCAGGTCACTTTTGTTGCTGGATGTACTCTCAAATGATTTATACTTTGTTGAGCCTGGATGAGGACGGCATCTTTACTCCACCTTTGAATTCATCACCCTAAGGCTCTGCTGTAGCCCGAGTTAGCTGCAGCACCAGTTAGCCCAGTCTCCTGATGCAGAGCAGCCTGTTCATGTGCAGTAAATCTGTGGACAGCAAAGGTCTAACGGAGCACAGACCTTTCACTCCCATCACGTCTATCTGCTTTGAGCCTGCTTTTCCACCACCGCTCATTAAATGTTCCCTACTGGCAGGAATTCCTTGACTGGCCTTTGAGCTTCTGTTTCCTTCTCCCCTCCTGTCAGGGAAAGGTCTGGATGGAGAGGTTGCAAGTGAGTGAGCTTCCTCGGCATCCCTTGCTGGAGGGGTGGCACAAGGTGGTGAGCAGCCGCTGGAGCTCCCTGGGGTGCTGAGTCTGCCCCCCACCCCCGCTGCAATGCAAATGAAAGCCCAGGAGTACCCGGGTTTTGGGGAGCAGGGATTGCCATAAGTCCCTGGCAGCATTTTTTTGCAGCATGGAGGCAGGCGTGCCTGCACGCTTCTGCTCAGAAACGCAGCAAAGACGATGCGGTTCCCCGGTGCAGCGGTGGGCTGCGAACTGACGGCTGCCGCTTGGGAAGCCATGTCCTAGGTCTTGTTTAAAATGAGCCCCGCAGAGGCTTCCCCCTGCATAAAACGGTGCTTGCGGGAGGGGGAATGGGTCTACTCTGCTTCCCCCAGGAAATCTGGAAGTGGGAGGCTGAGCCGCCTGGGCTGTGCTGCCCTCCCTGGCAGTTGGTTGCCTGGTGCAGAGGCTGGTGCTGGTGACAAGGCAGGGCGCTTGCCTTCCCCAACTCAGCAGAAAGAGGGGTTGCATTGGTAGAAAGAGGCTGAACACACAAACACAAACATATCCTTTTTTTTTTTTAAAGAAGTCGTGGGTGTATTTCTTCTGCTGATGCCAGCGTTTTCCTTTGCTGCTGGAAGGAAGTGGAGAGAAATTAAGCTTCTGACAGAATAAAATTGTGATTATTAGCATTTTACTCCTTGCTAGCTGGTGAAGATGAGAACAAAAGGGCTTGAATGTTTTTTATTTTTCTCATCTCTGAGTTTATCAATTCTGTTTCCCATTTTCTATCAGATCTTGCCTCTTCAGGCCAAGCTAGTGCCCATGGGAGGTAGTGGAAGGACAGATAGCCGTCCCCTCTCACTCCTCTCTCGTTATTCAGCATAGCTATGCGTAGCACGTTGTGCAAACAGCCCAGCTGGTGCATGTATAAACTGAGCCCGACCACCTGGATGGCGCAGGCAGCAGGCTGGAGCGAGTGCCATGGTCCGGGCAAGCCTGCCCAAGTGGTACACTTGTGACAGTTGTGACCATCATCATGGTGAGGGACATGTCTGCTCTGGCCTATACTTAGCTGGCCAAGGAGGCTTCAGGATAGCTGCCAGGTCATAAACCATTTGTAGTCTGGATTTCTGCTGGTGATACTGGTTTAAGGGAAAGGTTCTGAACTGCCTTTTCTACCTGGGGACAGAGGTGAGTATGAGCAACGGAGGGGAAGAGCAGTAACATGCCTTACAAATCAATTAAACTTTGAAGTACATTAATTTATAAACATGCACCTGTGAATATGTCTTCCCATCTTTTTCCAGTGGTAGTAGTAATCTGTTGCTGTGTCTTTCTTTCTTTCTCCAGACGATTTTGCAGAGGAGGAGGAGGTGCAGTCCTTTGGCTACAAGAGGTTTGGTAAGTGACAGCAGGTCTTTCAGCTCGCTGTTGCGTAGTGCTTAGGGTAAGTCAACCACTTGCTATGAAAACCTCCCTTGCTGGCAGCATCAAAATATACTGGTACAGTCCCATTATCCACTTCACTCTAATATCTGCCCAGAGGAAGGCATGATTTTTAGACTTGTTTTATTTTCTTGGCAAACATAACGCTTCAGAAACAAGACATGGTTGGTTTCATTATTTGATCATTAGCATTATGAAAATGAAGCCCATACCTCAACAGAAATGAATGTGCTGGCTGTAAAAAAATGTCCACGCGTCTTACGTGTTCTCTGCCCAGCTGGGCTTTCCTTTGGCCCACAGACTGAAGTGTAGTGGGGTTTGTAGGTATTCCCAAGAGCAGTGGTGTAGGACCTCCTGTAGACTCACAGAAGTAGTACTGCCAGCTGAGCCAGGACATATGCTATGCGCTCCTCTCAAAAAAGAAGTAAAAGTATATGAACGTATTCTGATGTCATAGAATCATAGAATCATAGAATCGTTTAGGTTGGAAAAGACCTTTAAGTTCATCAAGTCCAACCATTAAACTAACACTACCCGTCCATCACTAAACCAATTAAGGGTAGAGTAATAATTTCATGTTTCCTGGCTTGGTGGCTGGATTATGTTTTAATGAAGGTAAAACTAGGAACCATTAAGGTTGGAAAGGATCTCTAAGATCATCAGTCCAACCATCAACCCAACACCACCATGCCCACTAAACCATGTCCCAAAGTGCCACATCTGCCTGTTTTTTGAACACAAAATGTCAAGAATTATTAAAACACTTGGCCACTTCCTTTCCTTTTTTTCCACTTCCTTTCCTTTTTTTCCATGTTTGTTCACTGAAAATGGCCTTCTCGTGTGAAGAAGGTGGTGCCACACATCTCTGCACAGCCTTCGAGGCTCCTCTTTTGAAGGCTCCTCTTTTCAAGGCTCTTGTGCTCTCTTTCCCTCGGGGAAGCGTTTCAGCCTCTGCAGCCAACAGCTTCGCCTGAGGCAGGCTGACTCCTGTGCCTCTGGACACGGGGAGGTGACGTGGTGGCCTCTGAGCTCCCACAGCACCAACTCTGTCTTGGAGCAGCCAAAGGGGCTCATCATCCAAGCTGCTGGCTGCTTTTTCAACTGTAAGCCATCGGGATAAAAGTTCACCTTGTTTTTTCTCTCCTGGGAACGTGGCTGCAACAAGAGTCACTTTCAACAACCCCACTCGGCAAACAGATAGGAAAGGCAGGCTGAAAATAAAAAATAAAAAATAAGTCAACAATTCCCTACATCCCAAAAGGAGCAGGGGGAGGCAGCATAAGGAGATGCAGCATTTGGGAGGTGGGGATCACATTCGCATGACCTCTTCTACCCCCTGAACTACTCCACCGCTCCCTGCTGTTGAGCTTTATTTTGGATAGGTCAGCCAACCACAGAGCCAGCATCTGTGGCTTGGAAAGTCCTGCCATAAGGCTGCACATAGGGTTTTTCAGTACCTTTTTTTTTTTTTTTCCTGGATTAGGCCCTGGAATAGCAAAAAAGAAAAAAAAAATCTTGAGAAATGGGAAGAAATATTAACTGATCATTTCTGTCACCTCCAGCTGCGAAAAAAAATATTAGGATTCATTAACACCTATAAAAATAGCTTCCCTCTGTGTTGCCCACTACCTAGCTATCCCTGGTCAGCGTGCTCTTGCAATGAACTGCAAAAGGTTTTAGCAAGGAGTGGGTACCCCGCTATCCTTACTCTCCCAATAGCAAGTGCACTGTTGTGACATGATGAGATTTTTGCATGTTAACTTGCTTTCATTTCTTTCTCCCGGGTAATGTGGTGCTACCAATGTGAGTTATTTCTCCCCTTAGAAAAGTGAGGTTTATCTGAGCATTTCCAGAAATGCTTGTGCTGTTGCGTTTGGTGGGGTGGCGGGGGGGGAGGAAAGGGCCAGCAGCCTGGTGGCGGCAGGAGGAGATTTCACCACAAAAGGAGGAGACAGGGTAGTTCCACCCTTAGGAAACAACCGTAACCCCCTTCTCCTTCATGAAAACAACATCGCTGTGGTCAGGAGGCTGTCCCAGATCTCTGCAGTTCTTGAGAGTTAAACTCCAAATCATCCCAAACCCTTCCTTGCTTTACAAGAGCCTCATCAAAAGGGGAAATGGGGCCATGAAGCCATAGCATTGGCACTGGTGAGAGCTGTGTAATTGAGTAGTGTCCTGATCCAAGAAGCCTTCTTTGTGCATGCCATTTTTGAGCCCAAACTTCCTCCCATACCCCCTTCCTCATCTTTGGGGCAGCACAGGGAGGAGCTAGGCTGACCTGGTTTCCATACATCCCTGCAACAACATGCATGCTGTTTGCCTGCAAGTGCTCATGCTTTTGTGGCCCTTTAGGGGGCCCCTAAAGGGGTTATTTCCCCTCCCCCAGAAAACCCGACTCAGTGTATTCCTATTTCTACAGTCCCTGCTGCATTTCCATGCAGCCTCTGAGCAACCTCTGGAGGGAGTGGGAGCCATGTGCCTTCAGCAGCGCTGGCTGCTTCACCTGGCATCAGGCTCCTCTGTTCAGGAAGGTGACATGCACATCTTTTAAAAACTCCAAATTCACTGGCCAGCTGGGTTGGCATTTCCAGTGAAGCACCAGAGGTTGCTCTCGGGGCCAAAATGCAGCCAAGTAGCTCAAGGTCTTGCCTGACCAGTAGGAAATGTTATGCCTGCTGTCCCAGCTGGTGTCTCCTCTTTGCCCTGTGTCCTCACTGGTAAGAGAAGGCAATATGGGGGGAAGCCCAAGGCAAGAACCAAGTTTTCTTACACAAACCCATGATAAAAGGTCATTTTGAAAGAAGTCCTGTCCTGTCTGCTGGCTGGCCCTGTAGAAATCCCAGCGCCATTCCTGTACAGCCTGCTGGAGTGGGCAGCAATAACAGCAGCAGTGGGTTCTTTGTTTCAGGAGCCATGGTGTAAGAGCAGTTGTGTTAATATACTGTGACCAGAGTAGTCCCTGTATGCCCTGTTGACATGAGGTAGGAGGACCATTGACATGGTAGGAGGACCATGACTCCAGTTCCTTTGACTCCATCGTTTGGAAGTGGGAGGCCTTGTTTGGAGCAAAATGTGCTCCGAGGGGGAGATTACTAAAGCACAACTGGTTCATAAAAAACATGGCTTGCAGTGAGTCACTGCTGGCAGCTGGGAACATGTGTTGGTCAGCACTTGGCAGGTAAAGCCTTGACCAAACTGCTTTCCTAGAGTTCAGCTGAAGAGTTTATTATTAGCTGCCTTGTTGCTGGAGCCTGTAGTTTGGTTCAAGGAAGGAAGGGATCTGTGGAGGGAGGAAGTCATTCTCCAACAATTCTCATTTGGGGGAAGAAGCTTTTTGACCGTCCTGCACCACTTCCCCTTTTTCTGAATCTTTCTGTCCCTCCTGCTCAGATAAGCTCATTGCAGAGAATTTATCATGCTACTTTATTTTTTAGTCAGCAGAACATTAACTGGTGATAGTAAGACAAACATACTAAGCATAACACACTAACATATTAAGTAGCAATGAATACAGATGCAGGCAACTCCAAGGTGCTAGGAAAACACACACCAGCATTTTTTCTCTTTTGAGCTTGGGACAAATTTGCTGCAGGGGCTCAGGGAGGTTGAGGAAGCGCTCTTTCCAGCTGACCGATGCTGTTTACTTCTCAATGGATGCTACAGATGTGCAGGGACAGTGCCAGAAGTGTGATGCTCAGCTGCAATGCCTCCAGATTGCTGCAGTGAGAAAGCATGTGAGGAAGCATGTTTCTTATCACCGTTACTTCATCATCAGTCACTGCTTATGCTGCTTTGAAGTTATCTGCTCCAGATAACAAGCTATGCCGCTCCACTGGTTTTCCTCTACCGGATTGCCACCAATGTTAACTCTTTCGTCAATCAGTGTCATTGGTTTGCATTGCCCCACCACCCTACTTTGGGAAGGAATGAATGAGGAAAGGGCAAAACTTGCTTTTCAATATTACACACTTTGGGGATGCTAAATCCTAGGCTTGAGAGCTCAGACTAGTTTTTAGATGGTAGATAACAGGATGAGATCTCTTCAAGATGGGGGTTTTCCCTCTTTCCTCTGAGATTGGGCCTCTGGGCGTAGCCGCAGGCAAGGGAATTGAAGGGAACTAATAGAGTCTGAAGTGGCAGATCTTGTCTTCCTAACTTGTGGCATTCCCAGGTAATAGACATAGAAATCACTGTGATTTTTGTTTCTTTGTTTTAATGTTTTAGAACTTAAAACCTGCACTTTACTCAACAGAGTATTTAATGGAGAAATTTCAGTGTGAAGTTATTCATTACACAGTTTGAAGCTATAGCGCAATGTGGAACAGCTGAAAGCAAAGGAGATGATCTTTGAACTGTTGCGAAGCACATTTTTAATGCTTTAGAAAACAGGCTTCGAAGAAATGAGCTGAAAGCCCTGCTGATGAAGAGAAACCTCCCAAGGAATCAAAAGATAGGGCCAGTACACTGCAGATAAGTAGAAGACTAAACAGCTTGTGTAAGATAATTACCCTTTGCCCTTGGCAAACACAGCCAGAATTGGAGGCTGCAAGCCTGTCCTCCATAGTGGGACCCATCTTGGTCATCCCCAAGCTCTAGACCGTGAGTCAGGATCCCCCCGCCTTCACCTTCCCGCTCCCCTGCCACAGGGCTGAGCCATCGGTAGGGGACAGTCCCTTGTGTCCCCAGGCATCTCCAGTGCGCGCCAAGGCACTGGTCCTCCAGCCTTCCCCACACCCTGTAGATCAGCAGCTGACAGCAGTGGAGGGATAAAAATTACTTTAGGCGCCCCTCAAGTAAGGTAGGTACTTTTTTAGGTACCTTCCATAGGGTATGCAAGAGATGACTGGGTCAGGACGTCCCTTCCGTGCACTTAAGACAGCCTAGCTCCTGAGTATCACTCCAGGTGTAAGAGTTAAATCTAGGAATTTCTGGACCAGAAATGGATAAATCATCCTGCCATGTGGTAATGACATCTGCTATACTAAAAAGAGGTGAGGGGGAAAAAAAAAAATGGTTTAAAAACATATCTGGAAAACATGATTTTTTTTCCTTGATGACTGGCTTGGGAGCAGCTGAACTAGATCCATTTAATAACTGTTTTCTCACTATATATTGTTTATAGTATTTTATACCGTGAGAAGCTATATATTATTTCTCCACCTTTGATAAGATACAGCTGGGGAGGTTTAGGAGTGTAACAATTGATAAAAGCCTTATGAGTGGTTCACAGTGAAAAAGGAAAACTTTGAGATTGAAAACTTTTTCAGAAAAGGGTTTAAAAAATACAAATTTTTTCTGCCTACAATAAATAACAGTGAACATGATCATGGTAAGCAAAACTCATGGCTTGGAATCTTGTCATAGTTCAGGAGCAACATTTATTCATTAACACTGCACAGACAGAATAATTTTAGTCCTTATCTCTGGATAAATCCAAGCCATTGTTCGCATCTATAATAACAGGCACAAAAAAAATATCTGGCATCAGTCTGGTGGTGTGCTGTATCCACACAAACCTTAAGCCCCTAACAAAAAAAAATAAATTCTAAGCTTTAGGAATTTGTCAACTTCTCTTTATGGTTTGTAAACGACCAGTGAGGGATTTCAGGTGCCACAAGCCACATCCCTCCCTGGGCATTCTTTCACATGTATGCCTGCAGCGTGTAATCATATGGCTTAATAAAAAGTCACGGGGTCACCAGTGCTCACAAAGCCAGAGGAAAGTCAGCACGTTACTTCCAGCTCACTGATCTGGCCGTATTTATCAGATGAGGATTTTGCCTGCGTGCGTCCTGGGGTTATTAAATCCCCCCTGTATGGCGGTGCCTGTGTGGCTGTTCATTTTAGGCCGACAAATTTCATTTGGAGCGACCCTTTTAATTGCAATGGCCAGTAAGGTGGAAGGGGGCCAAGCCTGCTCTCTCCTGGGGTGAGCCCTGGGCAGTGGAGAGAGCCCAGCACGCTCAGGGGTCCTGGGTTTGCTTTGGGGCTTCGGTTCCATGCATCAGTGGCTGCGTGCGGAGGGACCGCCTGTGTAAGGGCTTCTTTGTCTTTTTCTTTTCTTTTCCAGTACGTACTCAGAGTACTGGGGCAGTTGGCAGGGAATTGAAGTCTCAATAAATAAATAAATGCTGATGTGTGTGCAGTATTGCCGTTACAGAGGAACGTCAAGGTGCTCATGAGCTGTTAAGGTGCCTGCGTGCCACCAGCGTGTCCCTCCTCTGTCAGTAGCTTCTGTCCCTTGCGATGTAAAAGGCATGGGTGATAAATGGATTTTTGCTGATATATCCAAACCATGAATTTAAAACTGCCAGTCTTCCCAAAGATGGAAAATAGTTGGTGCACCCTGATAAATCCGTCAGTGTCAGGCAGTAATAGCGAGATCCAAAAAGTTATTGGATTTATGTGTCGTGTGCTAACTTACTCAGGGCTGAAAGAGCCGTTCAGGTCCATGGATTTGGAGCTGCCCCTCTCCAACCTGTCCTGCTGTGCCTGGCTCAAGACACTTCTCCTTCTAATCCAAACCCACAAAGAGGCCTCTTAGCCGTGCTGTGGGGGCTAAAGTCATTCCAGCTGCGTGCTTTTATGTAGGCAATCTATTTTTTCTTAGTTACGGGTTTTTCCTATCTAGTACAATTAAAATTCTTGACATGTTTCTTCAGATATTCCATTTGCACGCTTGGAGCGATACCTGTTTGGCCAATCTGTCCTTTACAGAGGTGTGTTGAAAGGTGGTATGGTCACCATTACGTGTGAATTTTGCTCTTTATTTTTCATTAGAGCTGTAAAATAGGTGTGTGGGCTGAACAGAGCATTGTATTTACGAATGGAATGAAAAATATTGGCTACACTGTAAGCAACACCTGGGGATTTTGTATTTATTTCCCTGTAAACTGGACAATTAATGATGTTTGGTAACAGCAGGTTGCTGCCAAAACACCTAGGCTGCATTATGGGCTGTTCAATTTCATAACAAAATTACCTGTGAAATTAATGCCTTGGAAGGAAACTAAGAATTGTAGTTTCAGCACTTGGTACTGTTACGCTTCCATGCAAAGGAGTAACACAGGAAAACTGTGGGAGAAGTGAAAATTTCAGATAAGAAACTATCAGAAGAAGGAAGGGAGAGATAAAATAGTTGGAAATACCTGCTAGTGTACTCCCCCAGTGCTGCTGTGGATTGTAGCACACACCAGCATTAGTCCTGAGCTCCTCTTAAGCTTTATTCAAAATACAAGTCTGCATCTGTAGCCCGCTGCTATTGTACTCTGCCCTTTACTGCATGCTATTAACTATAAGGTTGCAAGTGCTCAAATGTGTCTAATTGATCTCTGGCTTTTCTGTACCTACTTCAGAGTCATTTCCCATCAGAAAGTTGCCGTGTTGTGCTTACTGATGGCGACACAGTTTTGAAAGAGATGCACTGGTGTCTCGTGAGAAAGGAGGTGCTGTTTTCCCTTGAGAGTATGTTGTTAGATATATCTAACAACACTCAACAATAAACCACATACCTGTTGGGTGCTGCCTACATTGGTGTCCTAGACTCCTTTTATTTCTTGGGAATTTCCTCAAAACGTTGCAGAGCTCTAACACCAATGTTAAGTGACATGGCAGAGGTGACATCCCCGCACCTGATTCTGCGGGGCACCGAGCCCTTTGCAAACGCTGCTCAGCAGCCCATTGAGTCAGACCCCCGAACGTGCAGTCTGCATGAAGCGGTGCTGCTCCCATGACTTTGTCAGCAGTTTCTGAACAAGTATGGTAACAGTGAAGAGCTGTGTGTTTTAATTAGCAGCAACCAAGACAAATAGTTGGTACAAGTTAGCTTGACAGACGTGTTGATAGGCACGTGCACTGTCTCATACAATAAGCCCCTAGCTGTCAGATTAGGAAGCCTCTCCTCCTTCGGCCACCTTGCTCAAAAGCCCTTGCAGTCATTGCTGCTTGCTGCAGTTAAGGGCGCAGTCATGTCTCCTGCCGTCCGAGGGAAGGGGAAAGATCAGATTAAATTGTTAGTGCGGCGTTTTGTCTGCTGAATTCCCAGAAGCATTAGAACCAAAGTGCCACAATGTTTTGACATAAGATGTTGTTTAATATTACATCAAGCTTCTCTGCCTCTGCATGGCTGGTGCCTGGTTTCCCGCGCTCCCGGGGGAGCTGCTGCAAGGGAGGTGTTAAACCTCACTGGTTTGGCCCAGTCCCGAATCTGGACCTGGACCCAGACCCAGACCCGGTGGTCTCTGCTGTCTCCCACCATCACACTCAGCAGCCCTAAGACCGGCCAGTGTCCCAGGACAGGTGACACCACGAATGCGGTACATCATGTGCTTGGCAAATTTCTTGCTGATTTTCAGAGAGAAAATTTTACATCTGAAGATTAACTTCCATGTGAAATCTGAATATAGGGCTTAGGGTGGGAGTCATTTCACTGACTTTTAAGGGAGCCTAGGCATCTACCTCTTTTAAAGACACCTGTCCTTAAAACAGCAGTAGCAAGGAGAGGCTAATTCTGCGTGAAGGGACTTCCATGCTGAACAAGAGCTTTGCTCATGGTTATTTTGAGTTACTACGTAGGGATCTTCAACTCCAGATCTCTGTATGAGGTCCTATATAAATGCTGGGGAAAGCATATAAATGCCTAAAGAAGCATGTGAGAGAGAACAGTGACAGAGATAGCACAAATAAAGAATCTGTAGGTATTTTATACTGGTTTTGCCTGTTGCAGACACTAACAAGGAACAATGTGTTGTTTTGCTAAGTCAAAACCAATTCAAACTCCACTGTTCTGCAGTACAACCAATTAGCCAAAGGAAAGCTGGAATAAAACGTTATCCTGTCTCAATTAACCTTCTGCATATGGGTAAACCTAAGTGAAACAGCCAGAGAGCCAAGAAATTTCCGTTTGTCTTGTTTCAGCCTGGGTTAAGTGAGTGGGCTGAGATTCTGGAAAGCAGAGGTGGGTGGAGAAGGAGGCTTGAGCAGGAAGGAGTCTTGCTCGGTGCCCGGAGCTGGCTCGGACAAGTGTTGTGCAATGGGTGCGTGGAGAGGTTTGGGTCCTGCAGATAAGATCCTCTTCAGCTCGCTCAGGAATGCATCTGGAAAATCCACCCAGCCAGAGAGAGAGATCGATGCCTTAACTAAATAATACGTTAATGTGGTTTTTTGTGTTTCAGCTTGTGACTCTTAATGGAGGCAGCTGGAGGTTTTATAGGAGACAAAAGTGCAAGACACAGGGATCCACTTCTCTTCAGCCCAGCTAAGGCTCGTCAGGAGATTTTTGTGTTAAAAGTCTTGTGCAGACACTCAGGCCTAGCATAACAGGACTTTGTAGAATCTTTTCTGACAGCTATTTCGTAGTGCTACAATGTTGAGGGGCAGATAGAATCATAGAATCACAAAAACACAGAATGGTTTGGGTCGGAAGGGACCTTTAAAGATGATCTAGTTCCAACCCCCTGCCATGGTCAGGGACACCTTGCACTAGACCAGGTTGCTCAAAGCCCCGTCCAAGCTGACCGTGAACACTTCCAGGGAGGGGGCATCCACAACTTCTCTGGGCAACCTGTCCCAGTGTCTCACCACCCTCACAGTAAAGAATTTCTTCCTAACATCTAATCTAAATCTACCCTCTTTCAGTTTAAAACCGTTGCCCCTCATCCTATCACTACACTCCCTGATAAAGAGTCCCTCCCCATCTTTCCTGTAGGCCCCCTTTAAGTACTGATAGGCTGCTCTAAGGTCTCCCTGCAGCCTTCTCTTCTCCAGGCTACACAACCCCAGCTCTCTCAGCCTGGCCTCACAGGAGAGGTGCTCCAGCCCTCGGATCCTCTTTGTGGCCCTCCTCTGGACCCCACTTTCTTGTGCTGGGGGCCCCAGAGCTGAACACACTACTCCAGGTGGGATCTCACCAGAGCGGAGGGGAGGAATCACCTCCCTCGACCTGCTGGTCACACCTCTTTTGATGCAGCCCAGGACACAATAGGTTTTCTTTGAAGGATGTCTGGGCACTAGGCTCTGCTTATCAGGGTTTTGCTGCATATCTTTCAAAACCCAAAATTTTAAAAGTTTGGAAAATGCTTATTGATTTGCTTTACGCAACATTTCTGTGTGCTTGTTACTAAGGTCTTGACCAGGAACATGGAAAATTCTACTGAGTTTTATGTTTTGAATTAGCCCAGGAATGGGCATGCATGCTTTTACTTGCCAGGCTTGTTAAGGTCAATATACCCTACATTCAGTAGTGCTCAATGGCAGAAAAAATACTTGCCTTTTGTATTCTGCTAAGAGGTGAAGGTATGGTTTCAGACCATCTGTGTATGTAGTGACAACTGGTAGCTGAAAGATTCCTTATATACATTTCTGCTTTATCATATAATGGAGGACAATCTGGTTACAGCAAAAAGATAATACATAGAGCCAAGGGGTATTTTTCTTCCTTCCTCCCTTCTCCCTAGAAGTTAATTGCTTCAGGTGGAAATACAGCATATAATGCCCCACATAACTGATGATTTCATTTGAAGTCTGACCTGTAAGACTCAAGGTTGGAGTGGGAGAGCTCTTGTCCTTAATTAACATTTTAAACAGTCTGAAGCCAGAATAATCCGAACACCCGCTGTCGAGGTTTCAACACAGCATCTGTGCACAGCTACATTCACTTGCCCCCAGAAATCACTGCTTGTTTATATTTAAACCTATGTGCTTGGTTTCCTATGAATATATTCAAACTGGATTTGGGTCAGTGTGTTGGACTACCTAACCACACGACTTCAAATATACAAAAAACGGACTGTTGGACATTTAGACTGCATGTAGGTTGCATCTGGAAATTTGTGCTCCAAATGTGTTCCTAGGTTTTCCAGGTCTGGAAAGCCAAAATTCTGAGGCGGTTCTTGTCCTCACCTTGTTCCAAGTCTCCAGCCACAAGTCCTCTTGCTACCCTAAACAGTGACGCTTTCCTAAAACAGGCCATCTAATCATTGCTCCATAACTTGTCTCCTTAGGAAAACAGGTTTCTGCTTGATTAATGACAGTACATGTTTAATCTCTTTTACAAATTTGTAAAAATGACTGTATGCATTTTTCAGTGTTAGGCAAAATTTCTTTACTAAGTGCCTTGCAGAAAGAAGCAGAGGCGAGGACTGGAGAATACATAGCGTGGCTCAGTTTTAAGGGGAAGCAAACAAACAGACATCTAGTTCTTCTGCTCATTGCAGAGGAGCTGAAAAAGTTTTCCGAAATATTGAAAACTTTAAAACTGGTCCCTTGTTTAAATAGTTAGTCAGGCTTAACTAAAAGTAGGAGAAAACTTTGAGGTGTCAAAGTAATGAGTTTGGGGTGCATGAGGGGCTGAACTAACTGAAATACTGCTGGAAGAGGAGGAGGATTACACGTTTTTGTTGTCTTTCTCTTGGGTCATGAAACAGAACCAAAGTAAAGACCATTTTTCAGAGACCTGTAATTCAACCCACTTTGCTCCCTCCCTGCTGGTCACAGATCAGACACATCCTTTCTGCAGGGTCCAAAGCAGTGCATGAAGCCACATCCATGGAAGATCCCTCTGCTTCATGTAGCGTTCACAGTTCAAGTTTTAGTTCATTGAGATGCAGAAAACAACATGCTTCGTGGAGATGGAAGTCTGTGGTGCCATCAGGGAACTCCATGTTCTGCTTTTTCTTTTCAAGCAGCAGCAGGAGCAAAGTAGAGGTGGCTCCTGTCCTTTTTCTGCTTAGTTGGAAGTCTGTCCCTTACTCCCCCCCATTCCCTCTGCCCATACAGGTTAGGTCTGGAGTATTCCAGCAGAAGGTAAAAAGCACATCTCAGCCTCAGGCTCAGTACTGAGCCCACCAAGAGGACGCAACAGGGAAATTTGGTAGCTGCAGGAAATGCCTGCCATTGTCAGAGGGCGATCAGTACCCCATAAACCCCGTAAACTTCACAGCTTGCCTCTTGCTTCAGCAAACCTTGACTGTGGGCCAGGAACAGATGAAGAGACGGCACAAATTTTAACCCCTTTGCCCCCTGTGTTACCACTGTGCATGTGTGCACGCTGACACGCGGGATGGAAGGGTGTTAGCTGGGGCCTGCCTTGGCAGCAATAGCCACATCTGCTCCTCTGCTGCAGCTCTGCATCCCGACTCCTGAGAAACTCGTATTCTTGGCAAGCTGCTTTGTGAAATACAGCATGGTGGGGCTGTTTTTATTCTCAGTCTTCTATGCAAGAGGTTACTGTGAGTAGTTCTGTGCTTTAATACAGAGAAATGGAGCTGTATTCTCCACAACAAGCCCTTTTTTATTACCCTTGGTCTGAACAGCAATTGAGCCACCAGTCATGTCTCCAATGGAAAGAAGACCCCTTGTGAAAGAAAGCCTTTCATTTACTGCAGAGAATGAATTTTCACATGCATGAAACCAGATTACCAAAAAAAACCCACAAAATAACCAAAAAAGCTACCAAGAATATGTATATGTCCAGTGGGTGTTCAAGGTGGCCTAGAAGAGATTAAGTGGAAGTGTGTTTGTAAAAGGAAGCAGAAGAGCTGACTGTGAAATTAAGAGGCATCTTACGTCAAAGGAATACTTATGTCACTGTAGTCTTCTTCATTTTGAGCTTGCTGATTGCGCTGATGTGGCACTATAATAATTTTAAAACAGTATTTTAGAAAGAAAAATAAATGATCTCTAGTGTCTTTTCATTTGTTCTTCTGGGAAGACTTATGGTGAGTTAAAAGAAAATACTCAGTGAAGCTGTGAATGGGAGACATTTCCAGGGTGGGTGTGTTTTGAGGTTTGTTTGGGTTTTCATAATACTTTACTCCTTTTTTTTTTTTTTTAATAGTTTTCATATGCTTTTAATACAGTGGCCACTGCATTAAGAAACTCCTCCAAATTCCACCAGTTACGGGAGCTTTGCAGGGTGATGTGTTATAGGACTACCACCACCTTTGCAGATGTGCCCTTAGGACAGTTCTGCTGGAAGCTGTGATCCCACTCCAGTCCTGTAGCCTTCACTTGGGCAAATTCACAGCAAGGATTTTTTGGCAGGCACTTGTTTCCCCTTTTGCCATGTGGATTTGTATATGAAATGGATTCATAAGCTCTAAGTGACCGCATTTCACCTCTTGAGATTGCTATTTCCAGAATATCAGAGCTCCCAGCAGGGACCGAGGATAGTGCTGTGCTCATTATGGTCTCGTGAGGAATGTCCTCTTTTCCCCAAACACCTTCAGTTTGGAATTGCGTAGCTTGTCCCGCACGCTGAGCAACACCACTTCAGGTCACAGGTAGGACTTGTTCCTAAAGCATTGTGCTGCAAAGCGAAAAACCAACACCTAGAGGCAAATCAGTACTTGGGGGAATTGGTGATGTGTTTGCACAACTTCTGTCGAGCTATTTTAAACAATATACTCCCAGTGCTGCAGACCCGATCTATTTTATGAAAGACTACCTGTCCCCTGTCCGATGGATGCATTGCATTAACTCAGCCGCCAAAAGTAAGCAGTCGAGGACACAACTGGTTTTTGGCACTGGAGTCAATAAAGTTGAATGAGATCAGCCAGGGTTTTCCTCCTGCTCCGTGCTGGAAGCACAGTGCTGAGAGCAGCAAAAGACGGACAGGCAGGCTGCAAGGCGACGGAGACACTCTGCGGCTGCGGGGAGGCTCAGGCCCCGGCAGCAGCGTGGCAAAACCACACAGAGCCGGCAGGGAACAAGGGGCAGAGGGTCGTCCCGAAGTTCAGCCGGGGGACTCCGTCACTAGAGTTTGGCTACTATTATTTGGACGCCGTTCAGCGGGGTTCATATTTCTGAGCCCATTCATAGAAAGCGATGTAAAACCCTTTGGACTGCTCCGACCGGCGTCTGTTGGGACCATTCCCGTGCTGCCTTGAATTGCTTTTATTTTATGTATGAGGCTCAACTTCATCAGAGCAGAGCGTGCGATGCGGGCGTGTTTCAGGACAGGGTTAAAACCATCTGCAGTCTGGAAGCCGGCAGGGTCCCCAGAGAGGGTGTTAAACCCAGGGAGTGCTGATCTGTTTCCTGCCTTTGTTATGATTTCTGCCCTGTAACCCAATCTCGCCCTTGAACCAGCCTGAGCCCAGCCCAGCTGTGTCAGCAGGGCACGGACCGCTGCTGCCGCCGCTCACGTTGACACGGCCAGCCTCCGAAATCCCAGCAGAGAGTTTAGCCATGCCAGGTCTGCCCCGAAATCAGTGGGCGCTCGCTGCCTTCGCCCGTGTGCTCGGAAAAGCGCAGCGGGAAGGAGGAGAGCAGATGCTGGAGGGGGTGCGTACTGGTCAGCTGCAGTTGTGTGCCTATCTAGAAGGGATATACAGGGCTATAAACTTCCCTCATTGCTTTTTATATGGGTCCCCACACAGCCCTTCAGGAAAATGCCATAGAAAATGAGTATGGCATTTTAAGACTCTGGGTGGGCAACTCTTTTTCCATGTTCACCTCCAAGGCTTTTAAAAGGCCTCATGTTCTTGAAGAAAAAAGAGCATTATCCACATGCTTTCACACATTTTTAGCACAGCGCGGTCTGTGTAGTCTTGCAAATGCAAACGAATAAAATGGCATGTGGTGCAGCGAGAGCAGGGAGGGAAAGCCGTGCCATGACCTGCCGCTGCTCGCGCTCGGCGCAGCCCCATGGTGTTTCACCTCCCACCCCCGGAGGCAGCTGGGCCCTACGTGTACATCAGCTCCCCGCCTCCGAGAAGGGCCGCCATCACCCTGAACCCTATCACTGTTCAGTGACAGTCAAGGTAAACCAGCGCCCAGGCTTGATTCCCCTCCCCAGGAGTGGCAGCCCAGCGAGGAGGAGCGCTGCGAGGAAAAGCCCGGCTGCTGCCAGAATAAAGTCCGGTGAATCCTTTTGGGGAGAGGGATGGGGTGGAGGTGGATGGTGTGGTCCCCCTTGCTCTGTGGGTCCAGGCCCCGCAGCAGAGATGCTGCGCTGTGCCCGGGAGCCCTGGCGTGCAGGTGGGTAGCGCAGGGCGAAGCGCAGCAAGAAAAACTCATCTTCTTCTTTTGTTTGTTTTCGCCTCTCTCTTGTGAGACTGATGTGAGCTGGCCCTGCCATCTGATCCGCTTTTGATCTTTTTCTAGCATGGCCTATGTGTTTTTTAAAGCGTTTCGCTGCCAGAGCTGACCACTACTAAGAGAGAGAAAAAGCAGTTGGCAAACATCCCCGTTTAAAAATGTGCTGGTTTAAAGCTTTGCAGACTATATTGCTTGTTTTTCAACCAACTCATAAGGATGTTGCCAGCAGATTTCCAGTAAACTAGACATTTAAGTCAAAGTGGCTTCTTTGAAATATTTGAACAGTGGCATGGGGAAGGATTCGGTGAGAGACAGAGTTTGGAGGAGGACGATCTGCAATTTTTCTGCAGCTCTGCCTGGTGTAGATGAGATACCCAAAGCAGACCATCGTTCTCTTCAGGTTGCAATTTGTTATGAGGATTTGGGATTTTCCATGCTGATTTTCCAGGCCTTAAAATACTGATTATACATTTCAACTGTAGTACAGTAGGCAAAGAAATGTTTTTTTTCTGGGATTTCTTGCTTCAGGCTCTTTGTGAAATTCACGGGAGCTGTCTATAACATCATTTTCTCATCATAATTTTAAATGGCTTTTAGAAATCTGAGGC
This sequence comes from Pelecanus crispus, assembly GCF_030463565.1. Classification (NCBI taxonomy): domain Eukaryota; kingdom Metazoa; phylum Chordata; class Aves; order Pelecaniformes; family Pelecanidae; genus Pelecanus; species Pelecanus crispus. The sequence goes on from NC_134644.1 coordinate 121,710,396, forward strand.
GAGCAGAGAATTTTCTGACTATTTCTCACAAATTACATTCCTAGGTCACAGACAAATCTGTTGTAAATAGTTAGAACTCCACTGATTAAAGCAGCGTTATCCCTGCCAGTGTTGAAGTGTGAAACAACTTGACGAGATTTGTGTCATCCCACTGTTGGAAGGCAGGGAGTTAAACAATACTCATGCAGCCAGCTGAAAGGCCTGTGTTGCTTTAAATCACAGTAAGACCCATCATTTATTTTCATTGTATTTAGTGAATGAGAAGCAGGCTCTCAGTGAACAGGACTTGTTTCCTCTGTAATGGCACACACTGTGCTGTCTATTAAACACCTGTCAGAGGAACTCAGGGTGTCTCCTGCAGAAACAAAGGCATCGAAGTATGTTTTAAGATCCTAAATACCTTTGTGGCTCTGTACCTGGACATTTTAATTTTGCATCTTTGTTCTACATATTGTAAAAATGAGGCTAGTTTACATTATTATGATATTATATCCAGTAAGTCACATAGGGTCCTCTCTCCCCACCTGCTAGCTCAAGAACATGATATAAATGCACAGGCAAGAGTTTGCTAAGACCTGAATAGCATCGAAGTTTTATTGCATCTCACTGTGAATGTTTTAAAGTTTTGCAATAGTAAAGGTAATCCTGTCGTGGAGTTTTGCATCAGGTCATTATGAGATTCATAAAAATAAATAATGTTTTGTTTAAAATCCAGTACTGGATCTTCTTGCTGATCAATAGTATTAAGAGAGTCTGTTTCCCTTTACTTACCTAATAATTTAGTATTTACTGCAACCTGATTTGAGATGGACATTCGTATGTTCTCATTGCTGTGTAATTAATTTTTAATGAATGAAAGAGATCTTGAATGTGGTCCTAGATGACTGGGTGAAAAATGGGCTAATAGGTAAACTTGGTTTATATTTAAAGCTTCAAAACAATATCCATCTTCATCTCTATTTGATAATATATATTATCCCACTCTGTATGTTTCCTTTATTGGGCAAAAGATTAAAAGAAACCAGCCAGATAACTCAGAGCTTGCCACCTTGCAGCTCTGTTCTCTGACAATCTTTATTTCTTGCTGTGTGTCAAGGAACCGTGTCAGTTACTTCTTGTTATGCCCCAACTGACTTGCAAACATATACCAAAGGAGAAATAGCAAGGACCAGGCTTATCTTACTTCCTCTATTCTGCTCAAAAAAGCATCGATATTCACTCAGCTCCCTTGAGGCAGTCCTGAGCCCTCATCTTGATTTTAGAAAAATGTTTGTTGCTGCTTTTAGGTAACTGGCCCGCCAGGCCACGTGCACATCCCTGCTCCGTAGATGAGCTGCTGCAGCCGTGTTCATGCTCCGATCCGAGCAGTAGACACCCCTCTTGCTCTGCAAGGGCGGGCTGTGAGCACCGCATGGCAGAGGTGGGGTTTCGTTTGTAAGAGTACTTGGAGCGCTGCCCAAAATACATACGCAAAAAAAAATGGATAGTTGAGCACAACAGGAAGGCCAGGCATTGCTTTTAACATGAAATGTGGTCATGAGTATCACCAGCTTCTGTGAATTGTGAGCTCATACCCATTCCCTCGACGGCACTTCCACAGCAAGCCGAGGGAGTGTGCCGCAAAGAGACAGAGCACCTGCTTTGTCCCCTGTGCTGCTCGTTGCAGGATCACCGTGGTCTGGGCTAATCAGAACCGACAGCAATTAAGAGTAATTGAGGTAGCCTTTCTACCTCAGTGATTTCCCTGTAGCTTTTAATAAGGAGAAATCAGAAGGAAAAACAAATGCTGTTGTTCACTAAGCTCTCATGAGCCGTTTTGGATTGTCTCGGGATTCAACAACTCATTAGATGGAGAATTGGCAGCGCTCGGTTTGAGTAACACCAGTTTTCTGCATGTCTCTGTGATGACATTTTTGTTTACATTCTTTAAACATGTGGAATGTTAATTTTTCAGTATTTTTTTTGGTCTTGGTATGGGGTTCTTGGGTTATTTTGAGCCTGAGCTTGTTTTCCTCTATTATGTAAGAAGTCAAGATAATAGGAAGTGTGATGTACTTTCCTCTCGTGATACTGCAATTAAAGGAACTGCAAGGGCAGGACTGGCTAAACAGGATCCTTGTCACAGACTTCTGATCGCAATAAATCACTGCCTTTGGGAAACTTGTTAACAATATGATTTTGTTTGTTTGTTTGTCTACAATATTGTTTGTCTACAATATTGTCTGCGTTTAGCATAATGAGGACAAATAAATACCAAATAGACTGCAAAGGTGAAACATGCTTGTGGTGGTGGCAGCCCTGCCTGAACAGCTGCCTCACCTGCAGCCTGTGTGCTGGGCGGTCTCTGCTGGGACCATGTCTGACATACCAAACCTGTGAGCAGTGTCCGGTGGCTGCCAATGAAAAGAAAAATTGTCCAGAGAAATATTTCTCTCTTATCCCCCTGTCCCAAAATGTGGGTATTTTTTTCTCTCCCAATTTATTTTGGCCTAAATTCAGGACCCCAGAGCAAAGATCGCAAATGGTTGGTGAGAGGGGACAAAGAAGGATCCATGTCAGCTGCTCATCCTGCTGCCTACGCAGCACGGAGCTCCTCATGCCCTCTGGTCAGAGCATGCCCTTGCCACACCATACCTGTCTGTGGGCAGATCTTCATATTCATGCATACCCCAACTCTCTCAGACTTTCTTAATAGGAGAGGTGTTCCAGCCCTCTGACCATTTTTGTGGCTCTCCTCTGGACCCGCTCCAACAGGTCCATGTCTTTTTTGTAATGTGGACACTGGATGGACATCCAGAACTGGATGCAGTATTCCAGATGGGGTCTCACGAGAGCACAGTAGAGGGGCAGAATCACCTCCCTTGACCTGCTTCTTTTGATGCAGCCCAGGATACGGTTGGCTTTCTAGGCTGTGAATGCACGTTGCCGGCTCATGCCCAGCTTTTCATCCACCACTATTCCCAAATCCTTATCTCCAGGACTAATCTCAATCCATTCATTCCCCAGTCTTTACTGATACTGGGGATTGCCCTGACCCAGGTGCAGGACTTTGCACTTGACCTTGTTGAACTTCATGAGGTTCACATATGCCCACTCCTTAAGCCTGTCAAGGTCCCTCTGGATGGCATCCCTTCTCTCAAGCATATCAACTGCCCCACTCAGCTTGGTGTCATCTGCAAACTTGCTGAGGGTGCACTCCATCCCACTATGTCATTGATGAAGATACTGAAGAGTATTGATCCCAGTATGGGCCCTTGAGGGACACCGCTCATTGCTGGTTTCCACTTGAACATTGAGCAGTTGACTGTAATTCTTTGAACATAACCATCCAGCCAATTCCTTATTCATCTAACAGCCCATCCATGAAACCCATATCTGTCCAATTTAGCAGCAAGAAGGTTGTGGGCAGCTGTATCAAAGGCCTTACAGAAGTCCAGGTAGATGACATCAGTAGCTCTTCCCTTGTCTACCGATGCAGTCACTCCATTGCAGAAGGCCACTAGATTAGTCAGGCATGTTGGTAATGTTAGGTTAATGGTTGGACTGGATGATCTTAAAGGTCTTTTCCAACCTAAGCGATTCTATGATTCTATGATGTGCCTTTGGTGAAGACATGTTGGCTGTCTCTAGTCACCTCCCTGTCCCATATGTTTCAACATAATGTCCAGGATGATCTGTTCCATGATCTTACGAGGCATTGAGGTGAGGCTGAGTGGCTGGTAGTTCCCAGGGTCCTCCTTATTACCCTTTTTAAAAATGGGTGCAATATTCCCTTTTTCTAGTCACTGAGGACTTCACCTGACTCCCATGACTTTTCAAATATGATGGAGAGTGGCTTAACGACTACATCAGACAATTCCCTCAGAACCCTGGGATGCATCTCATCAAGTCCCACAGACTTGTGTATGTTCAGGTTCCTCAGCGGTCTTGAACCTGATCTTCTTTTATGATGGGACAGACTTCATTCCCCCAGTCCCTGCCTTGAGGTTCAGGGACTTGAGAGATGTGGGAAGAGTAATTACCATTGAAAACTGAGGCAAAATGATTGTTGAGTACCTCATACTTCTCCATGTCTGTTGTCACTAGTTCTCCTGTCTTATTTACCTGGGGAGGATACATTTTCTTCTCCACTTCTTTCATGTCAGTGCATAAAGTGCTAACACATGAGCTCCACTCTGTGGGCACCACTCCGTTTGTCCAGCTCAGTGCAAGAGCTGCCGAAGCAGACCAAAGCCTTTCCAGGCTCCTAGGGCAGCATCCTTTCACTGAGCACCGCTGTCACCAAGTGACCAGGTGTGGTAAGGTGCAAGATACTTTGCATCAGCAAAACACGAAATAACTTGCCCCTTCTTTGGGCTGCTGTGACTTAGATACTGGCCTCAACACAAAAGGATGAAGATCCAGAGTTTCACATGGGTTGTTACAAGTAGGTGCTTCACCTGCAGACTTCTTTTTTTGGTATGTCATCACTTTTAGCAGTGAATTCAGGAACTTAATGAAAGACAGGGTGGAAAAGGTATTTTTTCAGTCTATTTTCACCATGATTAATGTCCCATATATTTGTGATATGGAAGTTTCTAAGCACCAGATACTTTTACATCTCTTTTTGGGGATTACATACTGCAAGTATGACTGCATTGCACAGGGCTGAATTTAATCTTAAATTCCAAGTATATTAGTTTGTTTTTATACGGAAATACCTCTGTTCAAAGAGAATGTAATGCTGACATATTGCTCTAATATCAGACCTTGTCAAAAACTTTTGACTGTTTTGTCTGAGACAAAACTCCAGTATTTTAACGTTTTGTTTTGTTGCCCTGAATAAAGACAACGTATGATTTGCCTCCCAATTCCCCCACCAACAAGGGGCAGTTGTAGAAAGGATCTTCTTGGAAAAGCCTAGACTGCTTTATTCTGAGGTCTTCAGTTGAAGTGCAATTTCAGAATTCCTAACAACTGAGCTATTCCACTTTATTCTGGTTTGATTTTAAATTTTGTCCCTTTGTTTCATGGGAAAAACCAGTCTCAGTTTTCACCAGGAGGCTGGGCTTCCTAGGCAGAGGTACATTGTGTATCACAGTGATTTATTTAGAAATACTGTCCAGTTGTTTCCTCTTTTTGTTACCTCAGAATAAACATATTTCAATTGAGTAATGTAATTTTTCAGTTTTACAGAATGTTTTGGTGCTTATTGATTATAATTACTTTGTCCAGAATCTAAACATTATCCACAGCTTATTTTAGCTTTCCTTAAAGAAAAATCTGAAAATGTTTGTAAAATTAAATCTTTCAGATGGAACTGCATTATTCCATAGACACAATATTCTAGTAAAAACTTCCACTGGGTTTAATTTCCCCAAAAAGTTGTTACATTATTCACTATGGTTTAATCAGCAGTGCCCTGCTCTAAAAAATATTATAGACTGCCCTTCTGTTTATAGGAATCATGTATTTCATAGACACAGAAAAGCTGAGAAGTGACTAAAAAGTTTCATGCTTGCAGTGAACAACTGTCCCCTTTCCAGTGTCTAAAAGATAGGTTCTTGCTGTTACTCATGGTGTTTATTTCAGTAGCATCTGCTGCTAACCCAAATTCATGCTAAGAACCATGCAGGTACCAAAGAGCTTGTGTTCTCAGCAGTGCAGATAAGCAAAGAATGGGTAATAACCTGCAAGCCAAGGGAAGGATGTGATAGCAGCAATTAGCATGTCCACCCTGCTGGCTTCTAGGCTTGAGATCTAAACAGAGTAGAAATAAAAGACAGTAGAGTTCAGTGAAAGTTGAAGTAGCATTTTAAGAGCATCCATGATTCCAGGAGAGCCTCCCCACTGAATTACTGAGTCCTCAATTCTTTATGAGCAATAAATAAATTATTTCTGCTATTAGCTGTCATATAAAAACATATTTTCATCTATATTGCTTTCCACAAAAATTGTTGTGAACAGGCAATTGCTTTTAGGCCTGTTTGCAAACAGCTAGTAAACAGGAGGTCGAAGTATTATCCAAGCAAATTCATAAAGACTTTTTTTACTCATTTGGTTTGTTTCGTCTAACACATCTAGGTCTGTTGGTACAGGCCAAGGAGGGTCTTTATGTGTTGATCATCTTCACCTCTATTAAACTTCATAATCTGGAACCAACACAGGGACATTTTACTAAGAGGTTTCCAGTTACTTTTTTTTTTTTTTTCAGTTTGAGTATCAGAATACAATGTGAGTTTATTATGCACAATCAAAAAATCACCAAGACAATATGTAGTAGAGCTCAAAGTATGGTTTCTAGATGCATCCAAAATAGGCCTTGGAGAATAAAATCCTCTCCAAAAACTTGAAGAACAAGGCAGGGGGATGGAGGATGGGGGATGTAGCATTCCCATTTCTTCTGATCAGTTCAGCAAAGGTTTAGCATCAAGTGATGTGGTTGTGGCTACAAAACTGCTCAGCTTCCCACACGGATCAGGGCTGTATTGGCCCCGAGTGCTGTATGCTGCAAGAGGCCTTGTTGACAGATTCCCTGCTGCAGCAGCATCACGGAAGGTATTACAGCTAATTCTGCGTGTCTCTGGCAGGGGTTAGGCAAGTTTGAGGCTTCTGTGGTATCACTGTGCTTCCACATCAGTGCTTGTGAGAGCTAACTCGGCTCTTTATAAGCAAATACAAACAAACCAGTTCAGGTTGTACAAATTCCAGAGGAGGTACCAGTGCTCACAGCTGTGGCAAGGCAGGAGCCTAACCTGTCCAGAACAGAGGGATAGTGTTTTTCCTGAAAGGCTCTGAAGGCCAAGAAGATGGAACCTGCTGAAAACACATTTTTACTCTGATGAAAAAACAACGGTCGAGTTACTGCATTTTCTGATATTTAACTTATTCTCTTCATCATCTGAAATGATGGCATGGGATACGTTTTATTACTGTAGTATGTGTTCACATCAAAAAAAACCAACTTTCATGTGGTTAGACCATTTTCAGAAGAAATAAACAAACTTAATTTTATTATGAATGAATAGACCAGCAAGTGAGATCTGACTGTCATGCAGTTCTTTCTGACAGAAATCTGTGATATTCAATTCAATCTTTGTTCTGCGACTGTGGAGACAGGCAAGGTGCCCACTGAGCCTGACGAAAGTCTTCCCTTGGATTAATCAGGCAGCTGAGTTCATCAGCTCTGCCTCTTTTTTGGTCTGAATTAAGTTGGATGTGATGTAGCCAGGCATAGTAAAGCAAGCTGGACAGATCATGCTTCTGTATGGTGCATAATTTATTATACTGATATTCAACAGTTTTTTGGAGACTTGCAGCCCATCTTGCTGGATATTTGTAAGTGGATGCTGACTGCATTCGCTTTCTCGGAGAGGCTGCTGTGAGAGCTTCAGCTCCGCAGAGGGAGGTCAGCATCACGGGCTCCCATGGCATGTTACAGAGCGGTCCAGGAATCAGCTGCAAATCTTCGGTGAGCTGCAGCATTATGGCTGAGGTGTTGTGCTCCCCAGCTCCCAAAACATGTAATGTGAACAGGATGAGTATTTTGCTTTTTCTGGTGAAGTCTGGAAGGAGTCTGGCTGACCTGCTCTGTTCCTCTCCAAAAGCTTTTGGACAACTCAGAGGAGCTAGGGGATGGCCAGGGGGGTCAGGGATTAAATTGCAAGGAAAGTTTTTAGTCGGTTTAGGGTGTGCTCACTGCTGAGGGCTAATGAAGTGTAGCTGTCCTTGGCTAAGCATGTGGTAGTAAAGGAGAGGCTGATTCACCTTTGGATAACTTGTGGGGATGGAGCTTTTCAGGGAATAAGAGCTACCCTAGGGTAACGGGGCTGCTTGAGCCTTTGCACCCTGGTTTCTGCCAGCAAACGTGCTGCGGGCTTGTGCCAGTGGGTAAGACACTTCCCTACCCAGCGTGAGTACTCACAGCTCGCTCTGGCCTTGGGGCTTGCTTCTCTCGCTCTCTTCCGTCTCCTCCCCAATCCGCAACAGGCTTTTTCATGGAAACTCAATTTTCTGGCTCCTATGGCAGGCAGAGTGTGTCTCGAGTGACCCTGTTCCTGTTCCCGGCTCCCTCTCTTTTGGAGGGGTAATACTGAGTTATTTAGCCCATGGGTCAATTCCATGTAAATTAAACCCTTGTTGCCTCCGCGTGAGGTCGGGGGGGGGGAGTTGGCATGCACCATTTCCTTTTCTATTCAGAGCACTTTTGGGGTGGTCATAGCACCTCTGAGACTTGCCTAGTGTATACCCCAGGCAGTGTTCAGTGCGTGGACCTCTCCTTCAGTCCGCCGCCTCCAGCTCCGGACAACGTGCTGACAGGGTGGGTGGCAGATTGACCGCCTCCAGCTCGACCCCACACCTGCGGTCGGCAGCGGGGGTCCTGGAGCCGCGCTTCTGGGTCTGCCCTGACGTTTGACCCCTAACCCTGTCAAACTGGGGAATTTTCACTTGATCTATCTCACCAATCTAACTTGTCCAGCGTCAGGCTCTTATGCCTATTGATGACTTTTATCATGGCTAACTGAACTAAGGAGGTATTGATGAGAGAGAATTTTGTGTCGTGCATTAACTCTTACTTGAGGATGACTGTGAGCTGCAGACTTTTTCCACTTTTCCCCAGTTTTCACAAGTAGCTCTCCATGATGATATTAAATAACCTTCCTCAGGATGCAGGAAATGGGGTGAGGGAAACAGTCATTTGGAAGAAGGATAAAGCAGCCTGGGAAGATACGTTAACCTGGGCACTGAAAGAAACTCTGGATTCTTGAAAATGTTTTGCAGGGGCTACCCCAAAGCCCATGTAGCTTCAGTAATCCATGATCTCTTCCAGCTGCTAGCATGAGCACCAAGGCATAATAATCACCTCCGTGTGCATTACTCATTCTCCATTTTATGGTATGTCTCTCTACTTATTAGATCATTGACAGAGGGAACAAGCCATCCGTTGAAGGAGACCTGGATGTAATTATGCATAGTTCAACTGGATCCTATTAGTCTTAAACAACAAAAGATGTTACACGTAATCCGAGTTAGTAAGCTACATGGAGGAGTATGGCAGAGTCAGGAAGACAAGGACTGATGCTCAGCGGAGTCTGCTGCTTGCGGAGATACAGTCCTGATGACATATTAACCATGATACACATTAGCCATGGGTCATTAATTTTGGCTTAACGTTCTCTCCAGGTATGAGAGAAAAACACTGAGATTACACAGGAGTTGACTAATGACAAATAAAACCTGGCCTGGCACAGGAGAACAGGAGACTTTTGTAGCCTATAGTGAGCACATGCCCAAAATAAGAGAAGACAGAAAATATTTCAGGGTGGTGCCTCTGCTTTGTCACAGGAATGGGTGTGAAGGTCCTGGGGAATCCTCCGGCCCTCTGTAACAAAAAGTAGGAGCCAGCCAGACCACTATCAGCAGACCCCAACAGGGACTCCTCATCACGCAGGTGGCTAGCACTGCACTCACAAGTCTGCTTGTGTAACTGCAGTGCAATGCAGGGACGCACAAACACACATTAATTAGTACCAACAGCATCCGAGGTAGTGCTGCTCAGTTTCTGCAGCAGTGTCCAAGGCAGGCTGGTTAATTCCTACCAAGCACCAAGCCTGTTTTCTGACTGACTTGCATCCAGTGTGTGGTTCGCCCCAGGCTCAGATCGCTCATAATTTCAGTCTGCTGGAGTGCTCTTCTAAGGGATCAGTTTTAGGCTCTGGCGAGATGTGAGTCTTGCCAGTGTAACTGCGCTCAAGTACTTCATTTTGCACAGATTTCCTCTTAGCACTTGGAGACCTATAAATGTGTAAGTTGAAAGATTAGGGGAGAAAATCCCTCAAAATTGAAGCACTTAATTTGCCACTTAATGTTCTCTCTATCAGTGCAATACTGTGGGCCTACTGTAGCAGTTTTATTCCACCATAAAAATGATGAAAAGGATAGAATTTTTAGTCAATTTTGCAAGCTTTCCTTGTCAATGTGGTTGTTAAAAGAAGCTTCCTGATTTTTTGATAAGCAGGAAATAAAATAGCTGTGGATCTTAGTTTATATCTCACATGTTCCAACACAGTGAAACAATGTAGGAGTTAAGGCCAACAGGCACAAGCACTGAATGCAGCGATGATGAAAATAATACTAGTAAAATTAGGGAAATATCCTGATTATGATTTTTTTTTTGTGATTATTGTTTCATCAGAGGCCATTATCCTACAATTTTTCTTTCAGAACCGGATTTCAAAATTGATAAGGGATTTTCTCTACCCAGCCTTATTTCAGAAAATGCCATTCTCACAGCATATACTTACAGAGGCAGATGCTCAGTTACATCTTGCACATCCATTTGACTTATTAAAGACATCTGAAGCCAAAGAAAATTTTTGCTAGCCACTCTTCTTTTTTATTAGAAAAAGAGAAATCACTCTGTCTTCAGCACAAATCTTTCAGTTTCTTGTGTGTCATGTCATTGATAAACTGCATATTCATCAACAAGGTGAGGAGACATGAAGACTTTTTATGATAATCTTTTCCTCAACAACAGTAGGAATTTACTGGTCATCTCACAGTGATCTTTGATCTTTTCAACAAGGGAAATATGTGTCATCATCCTTTTGGCACAGGAGAGGAGACTGAATCTGAGGCAAGGAATTTGCTTGCAGTCATGGCAGATCAGTGTTTCTGAGGAACACGTGGAGCAATTAGCAATTAATTTGAGCTCTGATATGGGGCAGGAGGAGAGTCAGGACATCCTGATGGTCTTCTAGCTCTAGTGGGAATGTCTGTATTGTGGGAAATTCACTTACTGTCCATCTGAAAAGCTAAGGAGGAGAAAACACACTTTACAGCGTCGGTGTGTTTCTCCACCTCTGAGAACAGCAGACCACAGAGCTCAGGAGAAAGCAAGGGAGCTGGAGACACAGCAAGGCCGGTGGAGGGCATCTAGTTAACTTTACCCAAATATATCTCAGATCCACAATCGCAGCATGGAAATAAAACACAAAACACATTGAACAAGTAACTCATAACCCAAGAGATAAGTGCCACAAGTTTTGGGATGCTTACTAAAAGTTTAGTGTTACTGTGGGAGGTTCTTAAATTGCAGCAATGGTGGGGAACAACACTGTTAGAGAAATTTATAGATATTCCTAAAGCTTGAAAATCATTGGATGAAAAGTAGCATAGCAGTGCAAATTATCTTTCATGTACATTATCTTTCAAAATGTAGTTACAAGAAATAAGAGAAGTAACTGTATGGCCAGCTTGTGCTGTGGCTAAGAAACTTTACAGGACTAAACATATCATACAGGTCTTTCCAGTGTATGATCCTTAGTAAGACTCCCCAAAAGGTCCTAGGCCCCAGAGCAGAGCTTCTTGGTCGTACTTTAATTATATCATGCAGAACAATGTATTTTAATTAAATACGTAACAGCTTCTCTGGTATACATCCTTTAGGAATTCTTCCCTCTTCACCATATTGTATTTAATCCCTACGTTCAGCCCCATGTCTCAGCTGATGGCACATTCAGAAGGAGCAGATGCCGGCTGTACCAGTTCTAGAGATGAGTTGCATCCAGCCAGAACCTGTAGGAATCCAAGCTCCACTGTGTTTCAGGAAGGAAAGATCAGAGCTCAATTTTAGATCAAATTTGACTTTGTGATCTTGGTTCTCAAGTGGTTTCATATCTGGGAGAAACCTATAGTATGCAAAAAATTAAAGCCTTAAAATGCTAAATTGTTCTAGAGAGGTTTCTGCCATTCAAAATAAGTGATAGTATTTTGTTACATCCAAATAAGAACCTAATTTATTTGTCAATGTACCAACTTCTCCGATCATTTCTGGTAGCTGTGTCTGAGATGAAGGAAATTTTCAACTGCAGGAAGTAACTGTAGTGCAGTTTTCTTTTTTTTTTTTTTTTTAAATAAAACTGCAGAACAACTACACATTCTGTACCAACTAAAAAAGTCTGTGAAGAAATCACCTGAGAGGGGTTTGCTTTTATTTTCAGAAAATCCATAATGCTCTTTTCATATAAGACGACTGTAGGAAATAAACACAAACCTACCAAGCCCTATGCTTGAAAGATATCATCCAGATTGTAGGCCAGTCTGTTAGAAGACAATTTGGTCTACCATGTAGGCCCACAGACTTTGTCCTGTACCTGTATGTTACTTCACTTGCGGGTTGAGACAACTGGTGGTTCATGAACAGCCCCTGTTTTGTTTCCAGGCTATGTTATAGTAAGCAGGTAAGCGTTTGCGTAGACTGACTTAGGAGCAGCTTTCAGCTGGTATTAGTACCTGCTGATGGGCAGAAAATAGCATTTGCAAATGTTTTATCAGCAATATTTTATGCAGAACTTTCTGTAATGATAACACTAATTTATCTTCTTGTTTACTGCAATGCTAAGTTTTTGACACAACACTCTCCCTCCTAACCATCACACAATGCAGGGATTTGGAGCGGCTGATGAGTTCGCCTGGGTCAGGAAGGCTTTTTTGAACCACGCACTTACTGTAGCTATTGGTGAGGAAGTGTACTGGGTTTGCATCGCAGGGTTTTGGGAGCTGGAGGGGCTACCGGGGTGGCTTCTGTGAGAAGCTGCTAGAAGCTTCCCCTATGTCCGATAGAGCCAATGCCAGCCGGCTCCAAGACAGACCCACCGCTGGCCAAGGCCGAGCCCATCAGCGACATTGGTAGCACCAATGGGTAGAACCTCACGCTGGAGCAGGTGGATGCCTGAAGGAGGCTGTGGCCCCGTGGGAAGCCCATGCTGGAGCAGGCTCCTGGCAGGACCTGTGGACCCGTGGAGAGAGGAGCCCACGCTGGAGCAGGTTTGCTGGCAGGAATTGCAGCCCCGTGGGGGACCCACACTGGAGCAGTCTGCTCCTGAAGGACTGCACCCTGTGGAAAGGACCTGCACTGGAGCAGTTTGTGAAGAACGGTAGCCCATGGGAAGGACTCACACTGGAGAAGTTCATGGAGGACGGTCTCCCATGGGAAGGACCCCACACTGGAGTAGTCCTCCCCCTGAGGAGGAAGGAGCAGCAGAGAAGAGGTGTGATGAACTGACTGCAACCCCCATTCCCTGTCCCCCTGCACCACTCAGGGGGAGGACGTAGAGAAAATTGGGAGTGAAGTTGAGCCTGGGAAGAAGGGAGGAGTGGGGGGAAGGTGTTTTAAGATTTGGTTTTATTTCTCATTATCCTACTCTGATTTGACTGGTAGTAAATTAAATTGATTTCCCCAAGTCAAGTCTGTTTTACCTGTGACAGCAATTGCTGAGTGATCTCTCCCTGTCCTTATCTCAACCCACGAGCTTTTTGTTATATTTTTTCTCTCCCCTGTCCAGTTGAGAAAGGGAGTGATAGAGCAGCTTTGGTGGGCACCTGACGTCCAGCCAGGGTCAACCCACCACAGGCAGAAATAACGTCTTGTAACCCACCTCCCATATTGCTGGTTTGTGCTGTTCCCCAGCCCCTTTCTGGGATTGCCTGAGCTGCCATATCCATAGGATGGGAGTAATCTAACGCATGGTCTCCAGAGCAGTGGAATAACCCCACAGTCAGGTATATACAGGACCTAGGATAGGAAAGCAGTCGCTTGAGGCAGCAAGGAAAGTGCAACTCGGCTGCTGCTTGTTGCTGAGAGAATAAAGAGTAAAATCCGTCTTTAGACTGGCAACGATGAACTCTTTGGCTCCTCTTTGACAAGGGTAGTCCCCCTGTTTGTTAGTGTTCACGACTCTCCTTAACCTTGGAGAAGTGAAGAGAAACTTTGGAGGAGTGTTTCATCTGATGAAATGCTTGCTTGCTGAGTGGGCTGAGCAACATTTCTTGCCTGTTGAGCTCAAGATGTGTCTTAGCACTTCATGAACTGTGGAAAAAAATAGCCCTTACTGACGCTCAGCCAAGGTGGCCATAGAAAAGCAGCATGGCTTGAAGGGCTGTCGTAATTCCTAAAATTGTTTTAAACACCCAGCGCTACTGTGGGAGAAGTAACTTTTGAAACAATGTGAGTCCTTCATGGTGGTGTAACCTGGGGAGTCTGTGCTGCAAGATGCTTTGGAAGCTGCACTTCTGCTGGAGAGGACCCTACGGTCTGCCAAGGCTTGGTGCTGCCATTAACTAAATGGGAATGTCAGTGCCTGTGATGCCAACAGCGAGCCAAAGGGCTCTACTTTGCTCTTTGAACTGAGGACCCCAGAGCAGAGTTTCTTGGTTACACAATAAAATAATAAAAATGCTAGTTTAAATTTTGAATTAGTAAAGGACTATTTTTGGCTTTCTCAGAGACAGCATCTGTAAATAATCAGGCAGAAGCCTTTCCATAAAACAACACAGAAAAACCTCAAAGAGCATTTAGATTCTGCAACATTTAAACAAGATTTTTAACTCATGGGGAAGCCAACATCAACACAATGCTTCCTGCACATAAAAGCATGGAATTTCTTAGCAGTGTGGGGGCAATAAATGACTATCACATTTCCCTCCTTTCTAAAAACTAAATATTTTTCAATGGAAATAGTAATATTGATGGAAAAAGAAAAGAGGACCGTGAGTTATGTAAGAATTGGTTTAAGCTCTGAACCGCATACATTGCAGACTGGAGACTAATTAAAGAAAAACTTAAGCTGTTCAGTATTGCTCTAAGTGTCCTCTAAGCTCAAGAGATCAAATATGCTAGCTGAGATCCTTCTTGTAATCATCCACATTCATGACCCAGGTTTCAAGTTCATTCCCGCTGCTCTCAGCCAGGTCTATCCATAATGCAAACAAAAGAGGTGAATGATATACTCTTCATTATGTCTTCTACAAAGATAGGAGAACATGATGACTAACAGCTATACACATATATGCTCCTAGCAACCTCTGACCACAGTGTTTGCCCACAGTGTGTGTGAAATCAGAAATTCATCCATAACCAACTACATATGGATGGGTTATTTGCCAAGAAAAAATGTAAACATTGTCCAGTGTAGAAAAATTAATATGTTATTAAAGATGCTGTTACATTGGTTTCTGAGCTTTTGCAGGAGGAGTGCTGTTGGCTAAATGGGCTACCAAATCAGGCTCTTGTGCATTTGAGCGGAAAATTACTTATGAACAACTGGCTACATTTCTGGTCATTAGGTTGACCTGACTGAAAGCTATAGATCTCCAAGCTGTGGATGAATGAACCAGTAAATACCAAATTCGGAGGGGGGGAGGATGACCAGTGCAGGCAAACAGAACTGAGAAATGTTACAATTTAATATGGCTCCGTGAGCAAGCTGTGTGGTTTCACAAACCATCCCTGGTTTGTGGAACCACTGCTAGAGAAGGGCTGAATTAAGCATTTATTTAATCTGTGTGAAACTCTGGGTAAAGAAGCAAAAATCAGTCTTGCAATTCCTGCGTACCAGTCTGGTTAGTTTTTAGCTGTAGTTCATAAGTTGTTATTTAGAGTGACTAATTATCTAGCATCCCACAAATGACGGATTTGTGTCTTTTCCCAGATGAGGCACAGTTATGAAAAGTTATATAGTAAAGGAGTCAAGATAATGGCATGCCAAACTGTGCCTAAATCTGTTTTTCTCTGCTAAATGATTTACTCATTTTGATATTCTGAAAGATGCCAAAGCAATTTCCCCAAAAAAATAGTGTTTGCTTCATCGGCAGCTTTCAGAGAAAACACGATGTTGTGGTTCAGACATAGGAAAAGATTGTCGCAGAGATAGCAAGCTTACCAAAGTGCATCCATTGTAATGAATTCCCAGAACCCTCAGTAACGGGTCAGTCAGTGTTGGTGGGACCTGGGAGCTTGGCACAGCTGTAGCTCTTGGCTGAACCACGTCTCCTGGCCTGGCACAGCTGTAGCTCCTGGCTGAACCGTTGTCTCCTGGCCACCTCCTGCTTTCTGGCTGCCCCAGGCAGGTAGCACTGGAGTGCAGGCGCATAGAGCTGTGCCCCTTCGCAGACCGTGCGTGGTCCCTCTGGAGCTCAGCACTGACATTTCCAAAGGGACAAAGGACATCTAAGCTGGTTTGCACCTTTGAAGATCCTGGTTTGGTCTACCACCATACGAAAATGCTTTGATGAAAGTAAAACATGAAAGAACAGAGACTCCGTCTTCTGGGGCTGGAAAGGTTTTACTCTGTCCCACAGTAAGAATTTCTTTCTTTTTTTTTAACTCTGTCAAGCTTGGGAGCACCACAGATTGGCACACTTTGATCATGGCACCTTGTGAAAACCAAAAGTTTGTGCTGTAATTACCTTCTTAGTGTAGCTTTCTTTTCAAACCAAGCTAAGCTGCCATCAGAAAACCCAAAAGCCAACATGGAGTTTGTTATCATGAGACTGACAGACCTGCAGTGATGAAAGTGTGTGTCATCCCCTATGTGCGGTCCGCACATTAGTTTGTTTACTTGTTAATGTGACTTGTGGTTTTTAACATTTTTCTTTGACTATGGCACTTACGATTTAAGAAAGATACACTGTAAGATTCCTTTAAGAAAGATACCCTTAAGAAAGACTCCTCTGTAAGTGGGAAGGATGTTGAGCAGAGGAACTCACACAGGAGATAACTGTTGAAGTAGGGCAATCCTGCAACTCCTCAAAGCAGAGTAAGAAAGTGTCACTTAGCTGCAATGAGGTTGATGTAAAGAATTATTAACTTGGCTAATACATGTATCTTCAATATACAATTTTTCAGGTAGTGTAAGCTGGTGATGATAGATTTTTAGTAGTTAAATTGAAGACATAAAAAGTAGTCATATTTCCCTAAGTTACTTGACTGTATCTGTTTTATGCTGCTGCATTTTCATACAGGTACTCCAACTTTTCACATTAAACGCAGTGCCCAAGCAAGTCACAACTTCTCACGGTACTTTTCATGAGTGCAGAAAGTCAAGGTAGGAACAGGGTTGATGTAGTCTCATAGATAATAAACGATGAATGAGATCATGCTGTTCAGGTATTAGGAAACAGTTTCCATCGTTTTAATTCAATAGGTAATGAGCGCAGCGTGATCAACACAGAAGTAATAGTATACAATATGGTTTTGCATTTTTTGTTCATATCTTACCCATTCACTCTCTTCACACCATGTGGGTAGCAAACAGATGTATTACATTATACTACATTAAATCCTGTGGAGGCAATAGTCTTAAGTGCTGCGTCAAATATTTATAATGTGGAATTATTTTAGGACAGGAGCCAAGTGCAATATGGCATCCTTCATAGTGTCTCTCTTGTTTTTGTAAGAAGCGGAAGCTCAGCTACCTTACAATTATGCTTCTTCTGTAACCTTCAACATCCCTTTTCATTTGTCACCATCTGAATATGTTTTAATTATTACCATATATTAGAGTCTCTGTTGCTTTCTTTATGAGCTTTCTTATGTAAGCTGGGAAGGACCAACTTTTCAAGAGCCCCTTTCTAGCCCTGCTGCTCATCTGGGTGAGCAAGACCCCACTCTCTCATGCCCATGAGACGCAGCACACGTGCAAGGAGTGTGTCTACTGACTTTGCGCCCTCCAGCAAGCCCATGGCTATGGACCAGGTGCTGGGAGCGGCTGGCCACCATCAGTGTGGGCTGGGTGCAAGGCGATGCCATAGGCGATGCCAGGACTCAGCTTATCGGTGCTTGTGGCCCATGGGTGAGGGTGCAGGGTCGGGGGCCCAGGGGAGACAGGTCAGGGCAAATAAGCCTGGCACATCCTGCCAGCTGGTTTACACTTTGCGCATTGCAGGGAGGTTACGCTTTTCAAGACTATATTTTCTTCAGTGCACAAGACACTAATAATTTCAATAGCAAGAGGAATTGCCACTCTTAAATCTACTTTATCTGCATAATGCTGTGTTTCTAGACAATGTCTTGCTTTTCTTTTACTTTGCAAAAATGGCAATCCTAACCATAGCAGCCTGTCCTGAAAACATCTAAAATATCTGCAGCTATTTTCTCTTTAGAAAATCAGCACATTAAAGGAGTTTGTTGTTCATCTAAGGCCACGTGTCTTCTATTTATGAGTCTGTTTAAATGCCAAACTTTTGCATGCTTCTTTTACTTCCTTTGACTTCCAAGCTTATCCAAATCAGTTTTTTTATGGAATTAACTTACGGGTCAAGTTAGTCATTAGAAATTCTTTACTCAGAAATATTGGCAATATTTTTACTCTTTATTCAGAAATGTTTCTCTCTGAATGCGTTTGTTACTCAACCAGCCGTATGACTGACTTCGTAATTGAATTCGTCAATTCTTTTGATTGTTTTAATAATTTACCCACACGTGCAGGGTCCCAGCTTCACAGTTTGACATTCAACAGGAGAATGTCCTTTTGTTTGTAGAGGATTTTCTGAAGACTTAGAATGTTGGTTTTTTCGTGTAGATGAAAGTTTTGGAGCATCATCCTTGCTTACAGTAATTCATATGGTTTGAGTTTGGTTGAGGCCATAGTCCATTGCAGTGTCTCAGTTTGCAGAGCCAGCTAGATGCTGACCAACACACTCCAACACACTCTTCACGTAGAGCCTACAAGGAACCCACAGACTGCCCATGTGGGGGCAAGTTCAGCCTGCTGTATTCATGCCCATTTTTCTTTGCTGTAAAGATGCAGCCTTGAATAACCTAAGTGTTGTTTGTCTTCCTCTTACCTCCTCTTTGTGTTTCAATATTTAACATGCTGGCAGATGCATGGGAGCTTGTGGGTCAGAACTTCCAGAATAAGAACATTGCTTTTCATAGCGTGCTGCCCTGAGCCTGATGGAGAGATTCATTCTTCCCTGTGTGCATCGCTAATGTACCATGGAGGATGCCCAGACATTTCCACAGGGTTGTAGTGAACTGGTTCAGTCTCATGTGGGGACACGTAAACAGAATTGTTGGCTATCACTCTATCAGTTGAAGTAGGACTTTATACTAATCAGCATTGGTATGGCTGTAGCTGAAATACAAAGAAAGATGAGATGAGATGAGATGAGATGAGATGAGATGAGATGAGATGAGATGAGATGAGATGAGATGGAGAGAATGCAGAGCTGAGTGATGAGATAGGGCTTTATTTTGTACGACAAATATGTGTCCTCTGCCAGCCATTTTCTGAGCGGTGCCAGTCCTTACCTCTGCAGAAGAGGGCATTCATTCATTCCAGTGCTATCACTCTATTGGAAAATTTTCTCCACATTTTTAGGAATTTGGAGAACATATTCAATTACATCTTGGCATTTTATTGATATTTGCTTGCCTTAGAGCTGATTTCCAAACTAAAATCAACAGCTTCTATATTCTAATGATTATTGTAATATGAAGGGGGGCAGCTATGAGCAGTGTGTACTAGGGAAAATGAGGACAGCCTCCAAATTTCTCTGTAAGGGCCCTCTTTCAATACTTCCAATCCCAAATCCTAATGTGAAACCGTAATTCTTATCATAGTATCTTGACAACCTTAATCCTCTCTGCTGGCACAGGCAGCACTCACTCTTCAGACCCTTTCTCCAGTTTGAAAATGGCTTCAAGGAAAATGGGAACTACTATTTGCTGTTACTTTAAAAAGGCAATTGAAATATAAATATTTTGGCACAGAATTCCAAGTCAATCTATTTTTTAGTTTCTCAAATTCAGTGCGGCATTTTCTCATTCCATAAGAAAGGAACACTGTCTGAGGTTTCCAACTCCTCTGGGTGGGCTCATGAGCCAGTGAAACAGAGGGGTGGTTTCTACCAAACTTGGCTCAGGTCTTGTGTAGCAGCTCATAAACACCGTGATTTGCATAACCTCTCCAGCATCTGAGAGAAAGAGACTGTCAGTCAACACTTCTGGCATGTCAGGGTCATTCTTAATACATTTGATCTGAAAGGGCACCAACAGGGTGAACTTAATCTCCTTCCACTGATGTGACCCACATACCACCTGAGATGGGGAATGATGTTTTCAATCGAGTCAAAATGAAGATGACTACAAGTTGAGACTGTTCAGTCTCTGAGCCTTTTATTGACCAAACTTCATATGTGATATTCTTGAAACTATCTACATTTGCAGGTCTCATTGAGACATAAAATACCCAGACTGTCAGTCTGGTTTTCATTTGCACTCCTTCCAGCTCTGCTGTAATTGAGAGCAGGCCTCATACAGTCTATCTATAGCTTCCATATACCTCTTTTAGGCCTGTGTGCTTCCTGGTTTCATACAGGGTCCATCAGAACAGCAATGAGAAACAACTTTGGGAAAAATATAGAAACTGTACAGAAATATTTTGCTTTGACAGACTGACTAGATGATCCTGAAAAAATATTGCATTTTTAATTCATGCTTGCTTTCAATGTCACAAGGTGATGGGTTTTGCTTGTCTTTTAATGCTTCTTTGATTTCAGCAGGATTTAGTTGTTAAAGCACTTTTTAAAAGTCACAGAAGGTTTGCATCTGCATCTTTAGATGATATAGAACTTTTAATGGGCTGTGCCTGCATGACTTACTCTGAGCCCCAGTAGGACATTGTCCATTCCAAGCCAACATCCTCGCTCCTGGGCTGGTTTACCTTGGCTGTACCAAGGAAAATGTGTGAGGTACAAGAGGGCAATGGGGAAAATTTAAATTAAACTATTTACAAAAAAAAATTAATGAGGCAAATGACTTTGTGAAAATTTTCACATCTGGGTCTGAATCCTTCCTTAAGCCACCCGGCATTTCCTAGGGCATTTAAGGAGTCATTGCAGTCCCTGACTAACTGGAAGTCCTGCTTTCATGCTGAGCATGTTGTTAAGTGCTATCCCTCTCCTCCTCCCAGCAGGCTCGAAGGATGGAATTGTTTTAGGCCTTCTGAGGGTTTATCCACAGCCCTATTCAATGCCTGTTACGGCAAACAAATCAGCTTCATTCTTTACATATTTCCTCACCATTTGCCTGTCATTGTTCATTAGGGTGTTTTTCTAGTTCACTTTAGACATAATGAGTTGTTGGATGCTCTGGTGTATCTTGGTGTATATTATCCCTGAAGTCCATTTAGCGCCTAGTATTTTTCTGAAGTGTTTATTTGCAAAAGCATTCAGACTCTGCCTATGTCTTTGATAGATTCCCATCTTTCACATCCACATATGATGGCAAAAGTAATATCTGAGTTGGAGATTTGTGCTTTGGTCTTTTAGCAGTAGATGTTTGCTGACAATACATTGTTTAAAGTGGTAAATGCAGTTGCTGTCCTGCCAATTTGTGGCCTCATCTCCTTTTCTCCATCTCCAGGGGGACAGTATGTTGTTTCCAAGGTATAGAAATTATTTAATTTCTGGTATTCATTCTTATTTCCAAGTAATATTTGCACTAAGATGTCACCAAGGTTCTTACTAGATTTTTTTATAACAAACTATTAATACTTTGGTTTTGTGATGCTGAATGCTACTTAGATATTTGCATGTTGGCTGGACTGTCACTTAGAAGAGCAGGACTATAAGTAAAACCAAGCTCAGTGTTGATAAACTTTGTGATAACTGTATTATAGAACACCACACTATTCTTTCCCCAAAAGTGAAGTGCAAGTCAACTAATGGAGATGGATATGGGGATATTGCTCTGAAAAGGCCCAAGGTGCTGGGCTTGGGAAGGCTAGGGAGCGTGTGCACCCTTGGGGGAGTGCCCCACACTCCTGCACAAGTTTGTCATGGCTTTATTGGGGAAACACTGTTACCCCAAAACATTGAGTATGATTAATAACAAACATTGGATCGGATGTAAGGAGAAGAATGTGCTTGTAAAATTAAAGCCAGATCCAACTTGGGATCAGTCTGTGATAATGCCTGCCTTTTGCAGACCTGGTTGTATTCATCAACTTAAAAATAGACTGAAATGCCATGATGATGAGCATCATTTGGAGAGAAACAGTTAAAGTAGAAGGGAGTTCAAATGCACATCCTTCCTCTTCTTCATTTTAAAGAACTTATTTTGAATAAGGTCCAAATGACAAAATCGGATTAGTTTTCTGGTGCTTTTTGTCAGTTGATTTTACCTCTTTTTGACAACTGCATCCCTGTGCAAATGTAAAATCTGAGCTCCCCACTGAGCCCTGAGTTTGGAATAATTCAAACCTCATCTGAAACTCTTTTTCCAAGCTTCACTACTGCCATTCTTTGTATATATATGAAGTGCAAGCCTTTTTGTTACATGAAAATGATTGAAAGAAAATTTTTCTTAACTGAAGACTGGTTGAGTAATGTTTAATGCATTTAATTCCGAACAATCAATTCCATGTGTGATTATAAAACGCTTTGCTTTGCAAAAAAGTGGGCATCTCTTTATTACAGTTTTATAATGCCAATACATCTTTCTCTCTCCTAAGTCTTGAAGACTGTGTGCAGCTAGTGAGAGCACTAAAAAAGGTCCATGTATAAAATGTGTGTGTGTGTGTACATACACATAAAACGTACATGAGTGTTACACATACCTATGTTAAGTATTATCCTATAGAGTTCTAGGTACATCGTTTGCCACAATTATGTTGTGTAAAGTGATGGTAGGTTTCCAATCATGTTCTGCATATGTCACACTGAGAAACAATGAGAGCTTTCCAAAATAGTTTACATGCCATATAATTATTTTAGCAGCTGTGGTTTCAGTTACCTTTAATTAGTTCCCCCTGCAGTTCTAAATAAAGAGAGGCTTCTGTTAAATGCAGTTATTTTCTTCTGCAGATGGCATGGCAAGTTGTGGCTACTCATAAAAGGAGGCTACTGAACACTATATGGCAAACTTGGGGCTCTAAAGAAATGTTATTATTAATTAAGGACAGTTTCTCTGTGGATTATTCATGATTTCCAGTCACTATGGTTTTATATCAGAATGGTCAGCCCTGAATTTTACACCAGCTGACATTGCTAAAACAGTTGGCTTAGATGCTTGAGAGCTGGTGAGATAACCCTCCACCATGGAAGCAAATGGCATTTTGACATTGCCCTGTATTTTCCCTACATCATTTACTTGGTGCAGTGACCCCAGCACTCCTAGAGACTGTGACTCAATTTCTATGAACACATGTTAAGCAGACAAAAAAGTCTCCTAAAGAGTATTTCTTTCTCTTACATATAAGACAAATTCTCAGACCCCATTCAGGCCAATATGGTTTTAAAACATTTCAGATGGAAACTGTAGGGCCACATTCTGTTTCCATGGGATTCAATGGTACGTGCCTACTGCCATCCATAGGAGCAAGCATATGCACTACTTCTTTCCAATAATGATTTCATATCATCATTTCTTACAGAATCCTCCAGATATTTCAAGTCTATCAACTTTGTGACTCTTCAGTCATATAAACAAAAGCCACATGAAGCAAGATAAGGGTTCACAACAACACAGCTTGAGTTTTAAGAGTTAATTTCATTTTTTTTTTAAAGTTAAAAATAAATAACATAAATAAATATGTCTGACTTGTATTGCTGCTGACTGACAGGGAGGGATGGTATCAGAGTCATGACTTTATTCCCTGAGAGTGAGCTTCAGCCTGGAAGGCGCTGTAAGATGCAGCACAGCAGGTCTCGGTGGGCAGGAGAGCTCTGCTGGCTTCGTTCTGCAACTTCTGGATCATTTAATTAATTAAAGAATTGTTTCTGTTGCAACCACAAATGTTCCAGTTTGCACTGTTACCCAAGGTCAGAGCTCGCCTGACCTCCCTGGCAGAGGAAGAGCAGAGTAAGGAAATCAGGAAAAAAGAGAGTAAGCAAATCACTTCAAGGAAGCCTTGTTTCCCTTACCCCCAAACCCAGCAGAGCAGAAAAGACTGAATTGAAAGGGAAAAGGGCTAAGACTGAGATTGATTAAGAGAGGTCCAGCCTGAAGAAAAGGCAAAGAATGAAACAAGTAAGACAGAGAAAAATAAACTACATTAAGAGTGAGCTTGGATGAGAGAGTCGGCC